>NW_020174273.1:2182000-2229182 GCF_003031525.2 Neophocaena asiaeorientalis asiaeorientalis
CGCCCCTCGCCCCTGCCGCTCCAGTAAGACGCCCCGCCCGCGCGGCGCCCCCTCACCTCGGGGCGCACGTACGACACGAAGGAGGGCTTGGGCGCCTTGGTGCCGCCGCCACCGCCGACTACCCCTTTCCCCAGCATACCGCCGCCCTGGGAAGCAGCGACGCGCGGGAGCAGAGGCGGCCGCTCGCAGCGGCCACCAGCACTGGCGGCCCGGGCTCCGCCCATCCCCAGGGCAGCGGCGGCCGCTGCACCGCCCGCATCCGGCTCCGCCGCTGACACCGCTCGCCCCGCCCAGGCACGCGGGCCCCACCCACTCCGCGCGCAGGCCCAAGCAGTCGAGAACCCGCGGCCGGAGGCCACGCCTCCTCCGCTGGCGACAGGCCGGTCTGCCTGGCGGATACTAGCCTTCCGAGATAGGCTCCATTCCACCGTTTGCGGCAAAGCCCGCCCCCATGCGTTCTCTGATTGGCCAGAAGCCTCTGCCGGCCGAGCCCCACGTCAAGTCCCTTCTTCAATGAACCTGGACAGATGTTTCTTCTGACCAATCCAGAGAGCGTTCTCTCCGGACTCCCCGGCGATTGGATAGCAAAAATGTCGCCGCCGCCAAGTGATCCTGCGGTCACTAAGTTGTGGGCATTGGTTCACTGCCGTCGTTCTCTTCTTTTTCCTTGACGTTTTGGAATAAAACTTCCGAAAGTGTAGTGTATCGAATCTCACCGATTGAATGAGTGAGTTTCAAACCCCCATCAATGATGTTCGGGCTTACTATTTTAAGTGCAGACAAAAATGAGACAAACCAAGTGCTAGGCACTTAGGAATGGGTTTGAATGTTTGATCATAAAAGGCCTTGTCGACCTCATTTTCTGAAACTTTTGTTTTTTTTTTTTTGTTGTTGTTTTTTTTGCGGTATGCGGGCCTCTCTCTGTTGGGGCCTCTCCCGTTGCGGGGCACAGGCTCCGGACGCGCAGGCTCAGCGGCCATAGCTCGTGGGCCTAGCCGCTCCGCGGCATGTGGGATCTTCCCGGACCGGGGCACGAACCCATGTCCCCTGCATCGGCAGGCGGGCTCTCAACCACTGCGCCACCAGGGAAGCCCCACTTTTTTGTTTTTAATCTTTCCGTTTCTAACAGAATATCAAAAGGCCTTAAGAGATTTCTTTTATTCACCCTCCCAAGTTATCGATAAAACTCTCATTTTTAGTGAAGATTGCAAAGAAAATTCATTTAAATTCGACGTTTGGTACCAAGCATTATGTTAGACACAGATGAATAATACAGTTTCAGCTCTCAAGAAACTCAGTCTAGTGGAAAAAACTAATAATAAATATTTGCAGTTAACTTTCTCCGTGTCAGACCCTGGTAAGCATTAGTCTCGTCAATGGCTAATGCCCTTTACCCTCTTCATCTCCATGACCGCCCCCTCCCCCCCTCCCGCGCACTAAAGCCAGGCCAAATAAACATAAAATCTGAGTGAAAACGAATGTGCTTACTTTTTTTTCATCTCTCAAGCTTTTATGTATTTATTTTAATAGATCTTTATTGGAGTATAATTGCTTCACGATACTGTGTTAGTTTCTGTTGCACAACAAAGCGAATCAGCCATGCATACACATGTCCCCATATCCCCGAATGGGCTTACTTTTGAAAACATAGGTCAGGACAAGTCCTGTGGTCTCATTTCAACCTGATTGCCATCCTTCAGCCTATCCAGTACAGCATGGCTGGAGCTACCAGAGTTGCACTATCCCAGTCCTCAAGAAGAGCAGAAGCAAGTACTTTGCCGCGGTCTCACAACAGGTCACTGACAGAGCTGGGATTCCAGCCCAGGTGTGTCTGATTCCTAAGCCCAAGATCCGAACATTATTATAATTACACAAATTAGGAAGGAGCACAATAAAAGAGTGGTCAATTCTATTTAGGAAGGCTAAGTCAGGCTTCATAAAGAAAGACGCTCCTTAGGGAGGTGTCCGGAATGAAGTTATTTGTGGGGACTAATAGTAGCACTTTATATTTCACAGCAGTTTTTACTTTTCAAAGTGAAATGGCAGGGCAGATTTTTACAGTCTGAACAAATCTTTACATTCTGACTTCAATTTTCCATGATCTTGCACTGACCATAGTCAGTATGTTGGCGTGGGTGCCTGTGGCCAGGGCTTGCTTCCTGGACATGCAACTAGTGCAGTCACACAGGCCTGCACCTAGAAGGGCTTCGGGCTTAATGCTCTGCGGTCGCGGCCTTCAAATTCTGAATCATTTTATCTTCAAATTTGTGTTTTTTAAGTGAGATGTGATGGGACGATGGAACAAGCCCAGGGGTCTTGAAGCCTCAGCTCCTGCACAGTCCTCTTGGGTGCCCACCCTGCCCTGGCACCCTGGCCCTCCCCAGCCAAACCTAAGTCTCCTGCTTACCTCTGTCGGGGTGGCAACCTGGCCTCATCATCAGAGGGGGAGTAGTGAGCGGGAGGTCTTGGGTTCTGCCATCGCCATCCACCCCTCCCCCCCCACGGGTGCCTGGACACTGACAAGGAGATGATCAGGGTCAGGCACGGCCCCCCAACCCCTTCCCATGTCTCTGGGTGGGGTAAGCAGGCATCCCTGCCCTCGGTTGGCAGCTCCATAAATATGCCCTTTATTATTTGTGCTCTTGGGCAAGTTACTTCATCCCTCTGTGCCTGTGATTCTGTCTGGGATGGTAATAACAATAATAACTATGTCAATGCGGCTGAGGACTGTTATGAAGATTAAACGAGGTAATCCAGGCAATGCCTGGTAGGCAGCAAGAACTAAACAGGTGCTGGCTGACAGTACAATCCCACCAAGCAGGACATAATTTACCCCCTTTCCAGGACTGTAGAAGGAGAAGAAAAGTGGCTTCTGATGATGCTCTGTGGCACCTTGTTAAACAAAGGGGTTTTCTTTGTGTCCTTGTTTGTTTTTGTTTTTAACCTCTGGCCCAATCCTTGGACTAGAGATAATGGCTTTTATTTTTAATCCACCACATCAAATTTTCCTGAAATCATCCTGCGGTGTAATAATTACTTTATCCTGCTCTTCAGCATGCAATGGGTTTGCAATGTGACGACTCTGGAAACTTGATGCAGCCACTGCGTCCATCCAGTTTCAGAAATCATAGCCAGCAAGTGAGGAAGGGTGTTAGAGATGGAGGGTGGGGCTTCCCTGGTGGCGCAGTGGTTGAGAGTCCGCCTGCCGATGCAGGGGACACGGGTTCCTGCCCCGGTCCGGGAAGATCCCACATGCCGCGGAGCGGCTGGGCCCGTGAGCCACGGCCGCTGAGCCTGCGATTCCGGAGCCTGTGCTCCGCAACGGGAGAGGCCACGACAGTGAGAGGCCTGCGTACCGCAAAAAAAAAAAAGATGGAGGGTGGCTGCTGCTTCCGGGGGCGTTTTCTGCTCACTGATGAAAACCCGCACTTTCTTTAAGGAGCAGGAAGGGGGTGAGGACAGAGAATAAGCTAACGTCCATTTCCATCTCGTTCTTAAGGTTCTCCAGCTATCAGCATATTTTGCACTCGATCTTTAGGGTGTGGATCAAATCTCCTTGGGAGAGTCCCACCCAACTGACTGAAAAATCCCTGTCATGCTGAGGTCAAATAATTCTCCATCTATTTATAACCGCAGATGGTGGCCCCTAGACCTTCAAATATTTTAATTTACACATATTAGTTTAAGGTCACTCCTTTCTCCTAATGCTGCCCTGAGCTCTCTTGGAGAATTATAAATAGGAACAAATCTTAGCTCACAAAGAAATGAGTGCCAGACCAAAGACAGTGCCGTTGCTTCCCACAAACTGAAGCCAAGTGTGTACTCCCACAAGGGGGGAACATTTTTCCTCCGGCAGGTAGTTAAGCCTGGATATTTGCATTTCCTTCTCCTGGGAGTCACTTGAAGCAGCCTACTTGTGTGTGTTATTCATCTTTATCTGATAGGTACCAGGAGCGTAGTAGGGATTCAATAAATATTTGCACCTGAGTGAAAGGGTATTCGCTGAAAAGCAGCCTGGCCAGCAATTGATTAGTAAGAAGGGGAAGCAAGAATTCAAACTCTAGCATCCGGGTTAGAGCCTGCACTTTTAAAATCGCTTGGATACAAACGAAGATCTGATTTATTATTTTTTTAAATTTATTTGTTTGTTTGTTTGGCTGCATCGGGTCTTAGTTGCGGCACGCGGGATCTTTCGTTGTGGCACACGGGCTTCTCTCTAGTTGTGGCGCACAGGCTCCAGAGCACGTTGGCTCTGTAGTTTGCGGCACGCAGTCTCTCTAGTTGAGGCACGCGGGCTCAGTAGTTGTGGCACGTGGGCTTAGTTGCCCCATGGCATATGGGATCTTAGTGCCCTGACCAGGGATCGAACCCGTGTCCCCTGCATTGGAAGGCCAATTCTTTACCACTGGACCACCAGGGAAGTCCCAGACTTGATTTTTTAAAAAATAAAAATGAATGAGTGAACAAATAAATAAAAGTCAAGGAGGACTAAAATGCACGTGTTATTTAATGGCCGCATGCCAAATTCCAATTTTAGCAAATGGCGAAGACATGCCTTCTTCTTTCACTGAAAATAGAAAATTCCTTAGCCTCTTGCTGCATCCATGTGTCTTCCAACCCTCCCCTGAAGATGGTGAGGAATAGATCTGGATTAAGAAGCATTTTGCATCATTCTCTACCTTGTGGTACAATAAAATGAGGACCTGCTGGGGAGACCCAGTGATTGTGAACAAGGGCTTCCTGATGATTTTTTTTCTTTCACAAACACAGAGCCTAAACTGGCCACATGGTAGGGGGCCTGATGAGCCTACTCTATGAACTGTATTCTGTCTTCTTCAAAATGAGACAGGCTGGGACCTGGGACCCTTTACTGCAGTGCTTGCACCTGGACAAGCATCTCCTCGTGGATCTGAATACAAAGAAAAATTAAGGGACTAAAAACAACTACACGCATGGGCAGTTGGGGCAAATTTTGAACAACACAACAACAACAACAAAAAAAAAATTTGGAACAACATACAAAAAGGCCAAAACCCAACTGCCACTTCTGAGGTGGCAGAGCAAAAGCAGGGCTCTGCGCATGCACTCTACACACACCACCACCAACGGGGTGGGCAGACCACCCACGCTACCCCTCTGGCTACCCACCCACCCATCGCTACCCTCACCCTGTCTACGGGCCAGCTCGCCCCGCACTCAGGGAGCAAGCAAGAGGACGTGCTACTTGTTCTCGCTCTCTCGTCTGGCCTCCTATCAACTTCTATTGCTTAAAGAGTCCAAGAACCTGGGTTGGTAACAAATACACAAGTTAACAGTCTGATTCGTTTATTTATTTATTTTTTTTTTTTAACATTTTTTTTGGAGTTATAATTGCTTTACAATGGTGTGTTAGTTTCTGCTTTATAACAAAGTGAATCAGCTATACGTATACATATATCCCCATATCCCCTCCCTCCTGCATCTCCCTCCCACCCTCCCTATCCCACCTCTCTAGGTGGTCACAAAGCACCGAGCTGATCACATTTATTCATTAAATAAAGGTTTACTTATGGTCTGTCGTGACTTGTCTCCCAGCCTCTCCCAATAAGACTGGAAGTTCTTGAAATCAGGGATGGACTCCTCTATAACTCCTGGGCAAGAAGGAGGGCAATTGTGCAATAGCCATCAAAAATTGTGTTAGGAATTTCACTTCTAAAAATGTACCGTGAAGAGTCACACATGTGAAATGCCGTCTATCCAAGCTTACTCACTGCAGCAATTTTCGTAACAGCAGAAGATTGGGGAAAATCCTAAATGTTCATCAGTAGAGTTAGGTTGAATAAATTATGGTACAGCCATAGAATGGGACACTATGCATCTGTAAGAAAGAATGAGAAAGTTCTCTAGGTAGAAGCTGTAAAGTTGAGTGGTTAAAAGCAAATATTCTGATGAAAAAGAATGTATATATATATGCATAACTGAATCACTTTGCTGTACAGTAGAAATTAACACAACACTGTAAATCTACTCTACTCCAATAAAATTAATTTTTTTTTAAAAAGCAAATATTGTGGAGTCAGACTGCCTGGGTTTAAGTCCTGCCTCCCCCAGTTACTAGATGCATGACCTGTAGGCATTTATCTTCTTGGACCTCAATTTTCTTGCCTATAAAAATGAGGATGGGCTTCCCTGGTGGCGCAGTGGTTAAGAATCCGCCTGCCAATGCAGGGGACATGGGTTTGAGCCCTGGTCCGGGAAGATCCCACGTCACGAAGCAACTAAGCCTGTGCACCACGACTACTGAGTCTGCGCTCTAGAGCCCGCGTGCCACAACTACTGAAGCCAGCACACCCAGAGCCTGTGCTCCGCAACAAGAGAAGCCACTGTGATGAGAAGCCCACGCACTGCGAGGAAGATTAGCCCCCGCTGGCTGCAACTAGAGAAAGCTCACGGGCAGAAACAAAGACCCAATACAGCCAAAAATAAATTAAAAAAAAAATGAGGGTGATGAAGATTATAGTGGTACCTGTAGACGATGTATCATAGGCATGTTGTGATGATTAAATAAGTTAATAAATATAAAGTGCTTAGAAAGTTGGTACATAAGGTATGAATGCACTTTCAGTGATCAAAGCAAGGTGCCCAAAAGTATACCGAGTAGGCTACCGTTTGTGTAAAAAAGAATGGAAATAAAGACTACATATACCCAGCTCTTTATGTTTCCATAGAACATCTTTGGATAGATACAAAAGGAGCTATGGCATTAGTGGTTTTGGAAGGGGAAAGTGGGCATTTGGAGGAAAGACTGAAAGAAGATTTTTTACTGTACACTCCTTTTATCTTTGGATTTTGAACCATGAGAATTATTACCTAGTGCAACAATAAATAAATTAACACATATATATGTGTGTGCGCATATATATATATATATGCGCACACACACAGAGAACTATCTCATGTAATTTTTTTAAAGTGAAAGTCCATAACATAAAATTAGCCATTTTAAAGTGAGCAATTAAAACACATTGAATTTTAATTTAAAAATAAGAGTTTTTAATAAGACCTTGCCATTTTCTGTCTCTGTTGGCTTGGCACTGGTCTCCAAATCCAGCAAGGTCTACTTCCAGTGCCACCACATTTTGACATCTTCCTTGGAGACTGCTGGCACCAGTCTCGACGTCTTCTGAATTTCTAAGCACCTGGAATCTGTATGCTGCTTTGACTTGAATATGTCCTGGAGTCAGTGCAATGGGTCCGCGTCTTTGTCTTCTTCCCTAGAGCTGTGCCAGGAGCTTGTTGCAGTCAGAGGTGGTCCCCATGCTTCTCCATATTCCCTGCAGTGCTATCCTCGGTGCTTTGACGAGATTATTGGATGGATGGATGGATGGATGGATGGATGAATGGATGGATGGATGGAAGAGGCTTCAGGACCTGGCTGAACCCTGGCAGCCTCTGGGCAAGGAAACTGTGCCCTCTACAGGACTATTTTAAAAGTGGTGATGAGGCAGGTGTCCTCAGCGCAGGGTGGGGAGTTAACGTCAGCTGGGGAGCTGGGGCACGGGCTGAAGGGAAATGACAGAGGAAGAGGCAGAGCCCCCGAACTCGCTGTCCTCCTCCACCGGTGGACTCACTTTCCGAATCCACGACCGCATGAAACATGCAGTAGAAACTCTGCTTAGGTCAGCGGCTGGGCCACCCCCAGAGGCTGTAGAAAGACTCCCAGAGCTGGAAAAATTTCATTTTGAAGAGTCATGGGGTTCGGGGGTGGGGAGGAGTTGTCACAAAACCCAGAGAGGGCTTTACTGGTGGCGCAGTGGTTGAGAGTCCGCCTGCTGATGCAGGGGACATGGGTTCGTGCCCCGGTCCGGGAGGATCCCACATGCCGCGGGGCGGCTGGGCCCGTAAGCCATGACCACTGAGCCTGCGCGTCTGGAGCCTGTGCCCCGCAACGGGAGAGGCCACAGCAGTGAGGGGCCCGCGTACCGCAAAACAAAACAAAACAAAACAAAACAAAAAAGACCCCAGAGAAATGAAACCACCTGCCCGAGGTCACACTGCTGGTCAGTGCCGCCCTGGGACTGACTTCTGTCACGCAGGCTGATTTCTGAACATGAATTCTAAACTACAGCGCTCTGACGCAGACGACTTAATCTGGTTATTACTGACCTTTATCTTTGCCACTTCAAGTCCGTCTCAGAGCTCCGTTCCATGTTTCTCCCCTGCTCTCTGGCCTGGGTTGAAGCTCCGGGTGCACAAAGCCCCAGGCAGGCCTGGGGTGGGGCAGGGCAGGCTGCCCATCTCCTGACCTGGTCCCATTGCGTGGCCTGTGTGTCCCTGAGCACGGAAGGTGCCTGGTTCAGAGGGTGTCAGCTTGGGGCTGCAGTCACTCCATCCTGCCCCTGCGCAGGTGGCTGGCACGGCGATTCCTCAGAGATGAAGCTAAGTTCTCATCCCTGGGATGGTCTGTGCCCTATCCTCGAATGGGGGTGCCCGTTTCCTCTGCTGGGCAGCCTCCCAGCAGCACCTTGGCTCTCTTGGCTCTCTCCTAATTACTTTTTAGGTATCACTTGGGAGCCATGGAAAACTGTGGTCATTTCCAACCCCCTTGGGAGACTAGAAGAGCCAAGCGGCTTCTGCAAGCTCTCCAGCACCTGGAGAGGCCATGCCACCATTTCAACTACCCCATTCCCTGGGGTCAGGGGAAGGGAGAGCATCAGCAGGGCTTCCACACGCCAGAAGTCCCATGCAAGGTGGCTGGACCCAGGCCCACTCTTCTCTCAGCCCCTGAATGATAGGGTAACTGGGGCAGGGGGTGGGCTGGGGGTAAGTGCACGGACACTTTGCGCGCTCACTCTGCCCTTTCACTCCCAAGCTAGTCTCTTCCCAGCTCAGAGCTCTGGTCTGTGTGTGTGTGTGTGTGTGTGTGTGTGTGTGTGTGTGTGTGTGTGTGTGTGATCTGGAGTGGGAGGGGGGAAGCAGCAAGCAGAAAAACCTGTTATTTTGGTTGGCTTTTCGTTTCAAATTTCTCTTGACTCATTCCAGGATAGTAGAAATCAAGATCTGGCATCTGATTCAGGGATGATCTCCAGGAGAGAACAATGAAAAAAGCCTGTCGGTGTCTCAAAGGCTGGATATCACAAAATCAAAAGTGTGTTATTCCTTCTTGAATTTTAACTGAGATCAAAGTATCAAGTTTAGATCTTAGAATTTCTGCTACTTCAGAGCTGGTTGGGGAGAAATGAGGGACCTGGCATCCAGGCTGTTTATTCTCTAATTTGAAGGGAGATGGCACTGAGAGAATCTTCTCTTCCTTCCAAGTTTTGTTTGGGGCTGAATCTGGTTTGAAAATCTGGTTGAACAGTGGGAAGACACCTCTATTCCACAGCGGAGGGCCACTCGCATTTGGACCCTCATGATCTCAGAGGGAAGAAGGAAGCTCTTGCTGTCCTAAGGGCCGGGAGAACCTTCTCAAATAAGAACAGGCAAGAATGCTTCCTCAATGGGTTATTTGAGCTTTGTTCACGGTGCAGCCAGGCCTCTTTTGAGCTTGGCTAACCTCTCCACGCTCACTGAAAACCTGAAAGGCATATTGTTCAGGTGTCGTAAAAGGACACAGAGGGTGTGAAAGGCCCACTGTTTTCTGTTGGAAATAGTCATCTGTCCCAAGGTTAAAATGTAATCAAAATTGTTTTAAAAAAATCCTTTTTGTCCAAAGGCAACAAGAAAATAGCGTAAGGAATGGAAATGGCTGAGCTTCAAAGAAACATCTCAATATTTTTCAGAGTAAATTTTCTGCTTGAGTACTGTTGATAATCGGCCATTTCCCCATTTCCCTCCAGAACACTGGAGTCTATTCACCATTCATTCACCTGGTCTCTGGAAGAGAATCTGAGGGCAGCCAAGTAAAGCACCAAGCGAGGCAATCTCAGACTTTGCAAATATCTGACGCAGGTTTAAGAAGCCTGAAAAGAAGTTTTACAGCTCAGCTGAACGGGGGACCCAGAAAGAGAGGGGGAAAAAAAAGCGACTCATTCTCTCACCTCATGTGAAACAACATCAAGTAAAGACAACATACGAAGAGAAACTTAATTTGGAACCACTTATGTGCTCAGAAAAATAGTCAATTCATTTTTAGAAAGAAGCTCTCTGCTCTGCCTTTTTCCTGGTTTGCTCACATTACCAGGGTGACACCTTCTGCATCCCAAAGGAAGGGCTCTGTCCCTCTCGGTCATAGAAGGAGCCCCTCATAAGCCTATGAAGGTGACCTCAAAGGAAGCGGGACATGCACTACATGGAGAGGTGAGAGCAAGCGCTTTGCTCCGCTGGTGACAGGGCAGGTCCTGGTATGGGGAGTGACGGGAGAGGAGGCTTGAGGGACAGGCCGAAGGTATAGTTTATGGGCCCAATGCCATGCTAAGGGCTTCAGCATTTATTCTTAGGCGTGTGGAGCTAGTGGGGGGGCGGCAGTTTACACCATTTTTTTTTCTTTTTAAAGAATTATTATGTAGTAATTACTTAAGAATTATTAAGTAATCATTTCCTATTACATAGTAAAAGTTATAGAAATATAGAGAGTAGCAAATCTCCTAATCAAATAGAAATAAACCCCCCAAACTGAACAGACCATAATCATGCTTCACAGGGATAACCACTGGAAACATTTTGAGGAAGAACGGCCTATATATACATGCTTTTCTATTAAAACAAAAAGGGATCATTCTTCACACATGGTTTTATAGTCTGATTTTTTTCATTAAACATTATAAAGTAACTTTCTTTATGTGTTAGGCTCCTACATAGTTATTTTCAGCTTTTTTCCTGACCTAACATTCTTTTTTTTTTTTTCCGACACACGGGCCTCTCACTGTTGTGGCCTCTCCCGTTGTGGGGCACAGGCTCCAGACGCGCAGGCTCAGTGGCCATGGCTCACGGGCCCAGCCGCTCCGTGGCATGTGGGATCTTCCCGGACCGGGGCACGAACGCGTGTCCCCTGCATCGGCAGGCAGACTTCCACTGCGCCACCAGGGAAGCCCCCTGACCTAACATTCTTGAAGGAACTAACATCGTCTCATGAGTATCATGAGTAGCAGGGGTTGAATGAGTGGTTTTTAAAATAAATTTATTTATTTATTTTTATTTTTGGCTGCGTTGGGTCTTCGTTGCTGCGCGCAGGCTTTCTTTAGTTGCAGTGAGCGGGGACTACTCTTCGTTGCGGTGCGCGGGCTTCTCATTGCGGTGGCTTCTCTTGTTGCAGAGCACGGGTTCTAGGCGCGTGGGCTTCAGTAGTTGTGGCACGTGGGCTTCAGTACTTGTGGCTTGCGGGCTCTAGAGCGCAGGCTCAGTAGTTGTGGCGCACAGGCTTAATTGCTCCGTGGCATGTGGGATCTTCCCGGACCAGGGTTCAAACCTGTGTCCCCTGCATTGGCAGGTGGATTCCTAACCACTGCGCCACCAGGAAGCCCTGAATGAGTGGTTTTTAAGGAGGGGGCACTCCTCTTTAGAATCACTGGTCTAGGGACTTCCCTGGTGGTGCAGTGGTTAAGAATCCACCTGCCAATGCAGGGGACACGGGTTTGATCTGATCCCTGGTCTGGGAAGATCCCATGTGCCGCAGAGCAACTGAACCCGTGCGTCACAACTACTGAAGCCCGTGCACTTAGAGCCTGTGCTCTGCAGCGAGAGAGGCCACTGCAGTGAGAGGCCCATGCACCGTAGCAAAGAGGAGGCCCCGCTCGAGGCAACTGGAGAAAGCCGGCGTGCAGCAACGAAGAACCAACCCAGCCAAAAATAAATAAATAATTAAAAAAAAAAAATCACTGGTCTATAACATCACTTAGATGATTGAGCTGTATTTCATTAAAATACTTATTGGACATTTTGTTTCTAATCTTACCCACTTGCCAATAATGCTTCTGTAAATATATTTGAATTTATAGTTTTCTATACTTATCTGGTTAGGTTTAATTCTTTTTTTTCATGAAAGAAGTGGAAAATTCTATTCGGGCCAAATTTGAGGATTATAAACCACGAACAGCATCTCAGAAAACTCCGAGAACTGTTCCCTAGATTTAATACTTTAAGATAACTTCTTTTGTTTGTTTGTTTTGTTTTAAGAAGATGTTGGGGGTAGGAGTTTATTAATTTATTTATTTTTGCTGTGTTGGTTCTTCATTTCTATGTGAGGGCTATCTCTAATTGTGGCAAGCGGGGGCCACTCTTCATCGCGGTGTGCAGGCCTCTATCGCGGCCTCTCTTGTGGCGGAGCACAGGCTCCAGACGCACAGGCTCAGTAGTTGTGGCTCACGGGCCTAGTTGCTCCGTGGCATGTGGGATCCTCCCAGACCAGGGCTCGAACCCGTGTCCCCTGCATTAGCAGGCAGATTCTCAACCTCTGCGCCACCAGGAAAGCCCCAAGATAACTTCTTTGCAGTTCAGTTGCTGGGTCAAAATCTCTCTGTGTATATTTGCATTTAAAAAAAAGATAATTCAGATGTTGACTGAGCTGGTGCCCTTGCCTTTGCCTTTGAGATCTTGGTATTACTTGATATTTTCAATCTTTATAACCTTTGTCAATCTGGTTGACAAAAGCTTATTACTTTTTAAAAATTTCTATTTATTTGATTACTAGTAAGTTTGAAATTTTGTTTTCATATGACTATTGGCTATTTATATTTCTTTTGAGAATATATATTTCTTAAGAATTGTCCAGCCATGTACATTGCCCACTTACCCTTTTAAAGAAAGATTATATCTTATAATTTATTACCAAGGTATTCCATATTCATTGTCAAATCATCTGAATCAGTGGAAAAAGTCACTCAAGATCTCATAATCCAGAGATAACCAATGTTAATAGTTAAAAAAATGTTTTTATTTTATATTGGAGAATAGCAGATTTACAATATTGTATTAGTTTCAGGTGTACAGCAAAGTGATTCAGTTATACATATATCCAATGTAATAGTTTTGAGTTAGGACTTTTTCTGTGTGTGTGTGTGTGTGTGTGTATGTGAGTGTCTGCATATGTGGATGCATGTATCACAAATGTGGACTTTTTTTTTTTTGCGGTTCGCGGGCCTCTCACTGTTGTGGCCTCTCCCGTTGCGGAGCACAGGCTCTGGATGCGCAGGCTCAGCGGCCATGGCTCACGGGCCCAGCCGCTCCGCGGCATGTGGGATCTTCCCAGACCAGGGCACGAACCCGTGTCCCCTGCATCGGCAGGCGGACTCTCAACCACTGCGCCACCAGGGAAGCCCCAAATGTGGACTTCTTTTAAAAAAATCAATTTATTTATTTTTAGCTACATGTGTCTTCCTTGCTGGGTGCGGGCTTTCTCTAGTTGTGGCAAGCAGGGGCTACTCTTTGTTGCGGTGCGTGGGCTTCTCATTGCAGTGGCTTCTCTTGTTGCGGAGCATGGTCTCTAGGCACACGGGCTTCAGTAGTTGTGGCACGTGGGCTTCAGTAGT
Source organism: Neophocaena asiaeorientalis asiaeorientalis (assembly GCF_003031525.2). Classification (NCBI taxonomy): domain Eukaryota; kingdom Metazoa; phylum Chordata; class Mammalia; order Artiodactyla; family Phocoenidae; genus Neophocaena; species Neophocaena asiaeorientalis. Next base: position 2,195,446 of record NW_020174273.1, read on the forward strand.
TGTGGCTCGTGGGCTCTAGAGCGCAGGCTCAGTAGTTGTGGCGCACGGGCTTAGTTGCTCCACGACATGTGGGGTCTTCCTGGACCAGGGCTCGAAAACGTGTCCCGGGCATTGGTAAGGGGCTTCTTAATCACTGTGCCACCAGGGAAGCCCACAAATGTGGACTTTTATACAGATATTGGTTTTACATATATGATTTATGAAAATCTCAGTATGTCAATAAACACACAGCTATATCATTATTTGTAATGATCCACTACACAGATGTCCCATTTTTCTAATTCTTGACAATTCAGGTAGTAAATCTTTATGCCTGTGTCCAATTCTTTTCTTAGTGGAATCAGATTCAAATGATTTGAACAGGTATTTCCCTGGTGGCGCAGTGGTTGGGGATCCACCTGCCAATGCAGGGGACACAGGTTCGTGCCCTGGTCTGGGAAGATCCCACATGCTGCAGGGCAACTGGGCCTGTGTGCCACAACTACTGAGCCCACGTGCTGCAACTACTGAAGCCCATGTGCCTAGAGCCCGTGCTCCACAGCAGGAGAGGCCACTGCAATCAGAAGCCCACGCACTGCAATGAAGAGTAGCCCCACTCACGGCAACTAGAGAAAGCCTGCATGCAGCAACAAAGACCCAATGCAGCCAAAAATAAAAATATATTTATTTAAAAAATGATTTGAACATATTTATTAATATCAACTCTGATATATTATAATGGTTTCCCCAGTTATTTGTCTTTAAATTTTATAGTTTTATATTTTTAGTACTAAAATTCACATATTGATTTTCATATTGAACCAGCCTTGCATTCCCAAGATAGACTCCACTTGTTTGTGGTGATTATTCTTTATATATATTGCTAGATTTGATTTGATAAATCTTCTGTTAAGGATTTTTCAGTCTAATTTCATCAGGTATATTGGTCTGAGTTTCTTTGAACTGTTTCTACCTAGTTTTGGTATCAGGGTAATGTTGGCCTCATAAAGTAAGTCGGGGTTGAGCTCCAGAAAAAAAAATTACTGTAATTATTATCATATTATTCATAAATAACTTTATGGGGTCACTTGCCCTAGTTCTTTCCTCTCCCCAATCTGCCCAGTGTGTTCAGTTCCCCAGGACTCCCTTTTTCAATCCTCTGGCCAGAAACCTGCAGCTTTAGTTATTGAATTCTACCAGACACTTCTATGGCTGTATTCACGTCCAAGGCTAAGCAGTGAGTTTACTGCTGGAGGGGGAAAGATGGCAAAATTGTCAGTTTGATATACTTCAGTTGTGGTCTTCTCCAATATGCCTGCTACTAACTATGGTTCAGGGTCCTCAAATTGCTGTTCTATGCATTTTATCCAGTTTTTATAGTTGAATTCCGAGGAAGAGACGGGGAGGAGGGTGTTTACTTCATCTTATCAGTACCTGGAACTCATAAATCTGGTTTCAATTAATAATTTAGTTGTATCTCCCCTTCCACTTCACCATATACTAAGCCGTCTCCTTTTTTTATCTCTTTTGATGTGCACTATTTCATAAAAAGGAAAAAATTAAGAACACATATAATTAAGAATTTTGCCATCTGAAATCTTCTCCCTCCTTCTCTTAATCCAACCAAAGAACAGACAGGAAGACAGGCAGGCTGCTCCAATGTTCCTGTGAGATTTTTAGGAGATAGGTTTTAATCTCTGCTCTGAAATAAAGGATTCCTTTGAGGCTGTAGCTTGCTTCAATTTCAGGCCTCCTTCCTGACATTTCTCTTGAAACAGTCAATGAAGGAAGTGCATCAAGTGTTTCTTTACGACTGTCCTTTACATTAGGTGTGGGAGACATCACGTATCCTAGTATATAGGAGAGAAACGCATGATTATAGAATCAAAGAATTTTGGAACTGACAGTACTTTTAGAGATGGTCTGCCCCTCAGTTTAACATATGTGGTTGCACATGCAGATTGGAAGAGTCCATAGGTAAAAAGTCCACGATCTGAAATATAATAAAACCAAATGCCCACAGGGCCAGCCTGGTAGACAAAATAGGGAACAGTAGAGGCTTTGGTAAACTGTCCAGAACAGGCTTTGTCTTAAATTTATCCTCTAGAGGGAGTAGCCATTACTCTCATCATAGGAACATATGCTCTATGTCATCAGATCTTCCATTTTTTCAAGAGAAGTCAAATTGGAATTTTCATGTGAAATCTTTACTATTGGCTGAAAGTTTCTAACAGTCTTTGGGCCAAATGAGACACAGCTACATCCTGGGTATAGTATATTAGATGTCATTTTTGACTCCTGGCTCAGGTAAAAGTTGTCCTCCTTTTTTCCTATCCTTACTTAAGCACTGACCTTTGAAAGAGCTATAGCTTTGTAGGTTAGAATTACAAGAAGAAAAAAAGGCTAATGGGCAGGTCTTTGGAGTGGACCAAAATTGGGATACTTAAGATCTATTTGTACATTACGTCTTAAGCATTAAAATTCTGCAGAAAGAGGTTAGACTAAAGCAAAAATTAACACTTTGTAAATCAACTATACTTCAATTAAAAAAAATTTTTTTTTAAAGGGACAAATTTATAGAAGGTACATAGCATAAAGGTTAAAAGTTCAGGATTTGGGGCTTCCCTGGTGGCGCAGTGGTTGAGAGTCCGCCTGCCAATGCAGGGGGCACGGGTTCGTGCCCCGGTCCGGGAAGATCCCACATGCCGCGGAGCGGCTGGGCCTGTGAGCCATGGGCGCTGGGCCTGCGCGTCCGGAGCCTGTGCTCGGCAACGGGAGAGGCCACAACAGTGAGAGGCCCATGTACCGCAAAAAAAAAGTTCAGGATTTGAAGTCAACAGGACTCTCCAAGTACACAGCTTTCTGATGACCGGACACATTCAAGAAGAGATATTCAAATGATCTTTATTATAGCAACAGCAAAGTACTTAATCTCAAAACCCTGATTTGCTCATGTGTAATGAATACCTATCACCTAGTGGTATCCCAAGGATGAAACCACATGTACCATTTTAGCACAGTGATATGGAGCTGCTTGAAGTTCTTCTGAGGAGCAATGACATGATCAAATTGGTGCTTTAGGAAAAATATTCTGGGGGCTGTAGGTTGAATAGTGTAGAGACTGGAGGCAGAAAGAAAAAAGGAAGACTGGAGTTTGGACTGAGAGGATTTGGAAATAAACGTAACAAAAGGAGTACCTGATGAAACTTGGAAGGTAGATGAGATTATCAATAGCATTGATATTGAATATTGAATATTATATGTACATATAAGATGCCAATGATAGAACCATGGAAAGTGCTACAGCTGACCCTTGAACAACGTAAGGGGTCGGCAACAACTTCTCTGTAAGTAACCCCGTTCATTTTACTGTTGCAGTTAATATTTTTAAAAATGCCATTTCTTCAATTGTTCGGTTTTTTCCTATAGCTATTCATATTAGAAGGTACTTATAATCCTTCCTCTCTCCCATATCATCCTTTGTCCCTCCTACTCTGTGGTTCCAACTACATGCCATAATTTTGAACAAATTCACTATCTTGGTCACTCTTTTTTGAATATCACATTAAAATTAATGCCCAGAACTGAACACCAGATTCCAGATATGGTGTGACTAATGCCTAGTGTAGGAGGGCTGTGTATCTCTCAATTTTGGATATCACTAAGACAAAGGATACAAGGATGCGCCTTCACTGTTAAAAGGCTTGCAGGGCTTCTCTGGTGGCGCAGTGGTTGAGAGTCTGCCTGCCGATGCAGGGGACACAGGTTCGTGCCCCGGTCCGGGAAGATTGCACATGCCGCGAAGCGGCTGGGCCCGTGAGCCATGGCCGCTGAGCCTGCGCGTCCGGAGCCTGTGCTCCGCAACGGGAGAGGCCACAACAGTGAGAGACCCGCGTACCGCAAAAAAAAAAGGCTTCCAGTGCTCACTAAAATTAGTTGTGATTGGTAATGCAGGTTTTAACTCCCTTCCAGCCCTCCACATTATGCATTAGCAAAAGGCAGGCCTTCTGTTTCTGTCTACAGTATAATGCATACTATATCACACTGAAGTACAATTTGCTCTTTTTAAACAGCTTATGGCAAAGCGCAAGGTAAATTACAACACTCTGGACTTCTTCCCATCAGGAACCTGTCGTACTGCATTATCCTGTATTTATTTAATATAGGGCCTATATTGATCCAAGCCCTAGTTATGTTCTCTGCCATTTTCCCTTTCTACTTGTGAACTCTCTTAACATTAACGTATTTTATGAGTGATTAATTAGCTGGGATCAACTTAACTGCCTTTTCGTACTTTCACGCAACAGATTACTTACATTAAAAAAAAATATTTCACATTAGGTTACTGATTAAACAGTCCTTTCCAAACTGAAAGACCCTTTGTCTCTAGTACCACTATCTTACTATATTTAAGTGAATAGAGTAGCTCTGTATTTAACATGGAACCAGTTTAAGCATTGTTCAAAAATATTACTCAAAGTTTTAATTTAGTTACAGAATTGTTTCCTCTTGGCAGATTTTATTTTACATCTACTATTATTACACTAAGCAAGATAAAGGAGGACTAACGGGACGTAGCGCCTGTGACTGCTGGGACGTGGGTGGTGTGGGGAGAGTAGTGTGAGCACACACGTTACGGAGCTGTGCGCTGCTCATGTGCTTTTTGGCCATTTGACTCTGCACTTGGGGTTGGTCTGTACTTATGTTATTGTAATGATTTCACGCCTGCCTGTGACATTTTTATCAAATGTGTGAATAAATAAAGATTACTATGAAAATAAAAAAAGGACTAAAATTAACTAGACTATAGCTTACTAAAATTACCTAAACAACTAATCAATAAAATTGCTTAGGGAATAGGGATATTATGATTTGCTAAATACTGCAATAAACTTATTGCCATATTGTATAGCTGATCATAAAATACCTTTAATACTAAACTTAAAATATAATTCTGAACTGTAAAGCATGTTCATTAAAGCATGATCCATGTACAACTTGCATCAGAACCACCTATAATTGAAGAAAAAAATTGATTTGGGATGATCCTACAGTGCTTGTTAAAAATGCAGTTTCCCTATGTGTACTGATACAGAACAACCTCCAAGACTCCAAGATACATTAAATGAGAAAAGGCAAGGTTCAGAACAATGTACGCTGTATCCAGCCATTTGTATAAAGACAAAGGGGAGCACATGTTGATGCTGACATGTGCACAGACCACGTGTGGAAGGATATACAAACGGATAACACTGCCTCTGGAAAGGGGAACCACGTAATGGGAAAACAGGGGGAGGCAGAAGGTATTTTATGCCGTAAACCCCTTTACAATTTTTGACTTTTGTAACATGTTATGAACAATCCGTTCAAACAACTAAGAGAAAGTCCATCTTAGAATGCACATTCTCAGGCTTATTCTGGCCCTCCTTAGAATTTCTGGAATTAGGGTTTAGGAATCTTAATTTCTAGAATGGTCCCCACATGACTCTCATGAACAAATTTGAGATCACTGCTATGAATATTATCTATGACACTATAAAATTTGCCCTTTATTGGGAAAAATTTTTAAGTTAGCTCTGCCAAATTCAGTACAAAAGATGGTGAATCCATTAAAGTAACTGTTTATAACTTAAATTCACAACATATACTGACAACATAATAGCATGACCATGCAAAAGATTTGATGCTTTGTCAATAAGCAAAGAAAATTATTTAAAATACTGTTGACTTAAAATAATCAGAGATCCTTTCTTATGCTGTTTATGCAAGTTTCCTTTTCCTTTTTTTTTTTTTTGGGTGAAGTAGAAAAGGATAGCTTTATTTCTTTGCCAGGCAAAGGGGGACACAGTGGGCTCCTGACCTTGAAGAAAACTACATTTCTCTGTTCGAATCTGCCCTTTGGAACTCAGGGAAGGTCATGGAGGCTGGAGTCCTGACTACAGAAAATGGGGGACAAAAGGGCCTCCATGCCCGGGAGCCCTATAGGGCCTCACTCAGTTTCACTCCACCCTTTTCATTGATACTCCTCAATCTTGAGGACAGATATTGGACAAGAAAGGGAACAATCATTTTGGATAGAGATGAAGTTTTCATTTTTAATACTAGGTTATTTAAAGAAATAGAAGAAACAATAGTGGTGAAGACAAAAATCTAATTTGTAATGCATCATGTAATTGGGGGATGGTTGAATTAATTTGTTTTATCTGGGTTATCATTACTGAAACATAAGCATGTACTATAATAACAAGGAGAGCTAGTTTGAGATGCAGAGAAAACTGATAAATTGCCGAAACAACTGGTTCAAGAACGCATTAGCATGATAACCAATGCTTCTTTTGACTAGAAAGTTTATAATTTTCTTTAAAAACTGTCAAAGCAGAAGTATTTGTATATTAACAAATACTCCAGTCAACTTTATTTCATATAAGATGGTTAATGTGAATCTAGCTACAGCTGTGAAAACCATTAAGCCACGCAAAAAATAAATAATACTGAAATAATTATCTTCGTAAAAAAAATTTAAGTGGCACCACTTGTATATCTGGATGAAGACACCTGAAACTAAATGCAAAAATTTGGAACTTGGGCTGAGAACATTTTTAGAACATAATTAATTGCAAGATGAAGGGAGCAGGCTGGCAAAGTGCTGAGCATAAACTTTGATACCTGACTTTCAATTTCAACTCCGTCACTAAATTGGTGTACTAACGTACTAACTTTAATTAGCCACTCTGGGCTTTAGTTTCCTCACCTAAAAAATAAGAAATACAGCGCCTTCACTTATTCTTAATTTGTTATGGTAGTTTTAAACAGGAAAACGTGTGAAAGACCTAGCATGGTGTCTGTCATTAGTGAGTGATAAATGTCAGTTCTTTTCTTCTCTCTTAAGTAAGAAAACTGTGAGAAACAAAATTCCAAATTTTTTTTACTGGGTGACTAAAATGAGACCCGGAAAGATTTAAAAAAAAAAGAAAAGATGCTTGCTTGAGTTACAAAGATAGTATGTGACAAAATTTGGGAGAAAAAACAGAGTCTCCCGTGCTACTTCCCCCAGCGGTTGTCTTCTACAGTCTCCTGGTCCTCTAAGAGCCTGGGGGAAGATTCTGACCCAAGAAAGAAATTGAATGAATATGGTATTGAATTACACAATCTTCTGGAAATTATGTGCCCAGGAAACAGCATTTGTCAGAAATAACAAGATGTAAGTAGCCAATAAATTTGAATATGGTTTTACTGAAGCATACGTCATTTCAAAGCAGAAGTATTTATGTCAATTCTAACATATAATACAGTTAAGTCATTATATGAATTTAAGTTTTTATTTGTGTATTTCACTGTAGTGCTGTGACAAAATGACATTTGTGTACCAGAGCATACATATATCAACAGTAAGATGTAACTTTTCATTACACCACTGCTAGAATATTTAGCTTTTTGTAGGACACATAAGCAGGTAAGATGGCCACACCAAATAATTTTCTGTTTTTTTTCCTTAGATAACCTTAATTTTTTAAAATCAGTAATACTCTATCAACCTCACTGTTAATAGAACTGTAAATTATTTGGGCGATGGGGTGTGGGGACAAGGGGGAGGGGTAATTCAACTGTTAGACTGTAGTAGTCGCTAGAGTAATCTCACACACACCAATAACGAATGTCTTCATAATTAAGGGCTAGTTACTGTTGTTAGTTGCACAATGATACAGTTCCTTTTGAAAATATTGGTCAGCCCACTTATATATGAAAAATGCCCTTTCCACTTATGCAGAAAAAAAAATATTCAGAAAGTTATTTTTGGCCTTGCTATGTCAAAAAGTCAACTGTACAAAGATCTACGTGTCAAACCTAAAATTATAATTTTAAAAGTATTAAAAACAAAAATGTCATGCATTTTTATTATCAATTATGCAGAGGCTTTAAAACTGTCGCAAGACCATATAGTATATATTAGCTTTTATACTGCTAATGCACAACTAACAGCAAACTTGATTAGATTAACAGAAATCTGTCTTAATTGCACCTTTATATATCACACTAGAGAGACAAATGCCACAAGATCTGCAGAAACATTGAGTTCTGAGCACTTAAATGGCAGGATAACTTTTTTGTGTTGTAATCTATCACATAAAGAATAACAAAAGGAAGAAATTCTGCAGTCTCACGTTACAAAAAAACGTACTGCTGTAAAATATTAAGAGAGGGTAAAGGATATCTGTAACACAAAGTAACAACTAGTATCAAACAGCAAACAAAACCTCTAAATAAAAATATCAAAATACACATAGCAACTGAGCACAAATACTGCATTAAATATAGTAAAGATTTAATAGGACTAGTTAATAAAAGACACAAATATAGGGGGAGCTAGGGCAACCAGTAAATAAAACCAAAAATAATGGGAAAAAAAAAATCAGAACAATTGTTTTTCCCCTAGTTGGAGCACAATTTTGGGGGGGTGTCTTTCCATTCATATAATACCTAACACTGTACATTAAAAGATTTTAATATCGTAGAAAAACTTGGTTCTTCCATGAAATTCTTTAAATTCTTGATAATTTTTTCAAAGTAGACATCATTATGAATGAAAAACAGCCAATAAATGGGCACCTGTTGCCTTTTAACACTGCAGATTTTACAGAAACTTTTTAAAAGTTATCATAATCCTTTTTGTCTTTTTTCCCCTCAGCTTCAAATCCATCAACTCCATCACTATCCCTTCTTCGTTTCCTGTTGTTGTGGATGTTAAAACGTTGGCTCATTTGGGGTAGTGGATCCATGCCCAGAACTTTGTGTATCTGGCGGAATGCAAGGAGTCTCAATGCAAACTACAACAACAAAAAGAGTCAGAATTTAGTTAATTTAAAAAACCAGTATTAATTCTTATTAGATTTATAGCCCCAAATGACAATATAAAAAAGCATGTTTAATGAAAGAAACATCTTGAACGATATTAAATTTCACAAATGAAATACTCCATATGTTCTGATGTTTTTATTTTCAGGCTTTAATGTGTACATGCTGTTTTGTTTTTTAAAGCATAAGTTAAAAAAATAATTCTTAAAAAAAATTAGTATAATGTTCATTAAAAAAATCCTAAAACAATATACAGCAAAAGAAAAAGTGTCTCACTTATTGAATGAACATCTCTTTGGTTCATACTCACTCATCTTCCCACTTTCCCTGTGGATGCCCACGTACACAGGCTCAGGCATGGGGTACACGTGTGCGTGCACACACACACTTCCCCCCGTGTTTACAAAATGAGGATTATACTTCTACAACTTGTTACTTCATGAACTAAAAAAAAAGATTTTTCACTATGTGGCTATGTATACATAGGAATATGTTAGGCATCAATGTCACAAGACCTATGTGTCACAAGGTATTTGAGACATAATTCCCCAGTTTTCTGGGGGATATATACCCTTTAAACTAATATAAGGAAATTTTACAGTCATTTGATCAAATGGCAATTTTCACTACATAGTTAAACCTTCAATATAACTGTTTAGACTATTTCTTGATATAATTCCCATATAAAATTTGTCCCCTTAAAGTGTACAATTCAGTGGGGTTTTTTTAGTATATTTACAAAGTTTTTCAACCATAACCACTCTCTAATTCCAGAACATTTTCATCACCACCTCTCACCCATAAAAAAACCCCATGGCCCAACAGCAGTCATTCCTCAATTCCTCTACCCTGAGGCCCTCACAACCACTAATCTACTTTTCTATCTTGATAGATTTGTCTACTATGGACATTTCATATAAATGAAATCATACAATATGACTGTGTCTGGCTTCTTTTACTTATATTAAGGTTTTCAAGATTCATCTACATTATATTATGTATCAGCACTTCATTCCTTTTAATGGCTGAGTAATTTTCCACTGTATGAATATACCGCATTTGTTTATCCACCTATCCATCAACTGATATACACTGGGATGTTTTTCCACTTTTTGGCAATTATGCACAATGCTTCTACGAATATTTGTGCATAAATGAAAAAAAATTATTTTTTATTTTTTGTGTATAACTTTTTAATGAACATGTATTTGCAGTTCTTTGAATATACTTAGGAGTCAAACTGCTGAGTCATATGGTAACTCTATGTTTAACTTATTGAGGAAGTGCCAAACTGTTTTCCACAGTGGCTGCTATTCAGACTATTTTTAATCCCTGTTTATTTTCTTCAGCTGAGATACAGTTATTGACTACAATCATCCAAGTGAGAATTTACTGTTCTAAAACTTTTTTCCAGATTAGATGAGTCTAGTTCCTTAGAAGTCTCCTCATACATTGATTGGCTTTTCAAACCTTGAAAAGTCCCCAAATCATCTTGGTTGGAACTTGATACAGCATTCTGTGTAAGCCTGCAGTTCTGGATCTTTGGCAGTACTGGGTACTTCTCTATCTCGTCTAAGTTATAAGGCTGTTAACTTTCTGAAGTGAAACTAGGAACATTTATCATAACAGAATACTGATTCTTTATTTAGAGATACTTACAAAAGGTCCTTCCCAAAGATAAACAGAATAATGTTTTCTTCTGTATTAAAAGAAAATATCCAAAGATATCTGGTGTATAATAAGGAATAGTAATACACTTCCACCACAGACATATTGCTACTGATCATCAGCTTTTTCTAATACTAGGAGTTTCTAAATAGAAGAGTACTCCAGTAAGGAAAACTAAAATAGCATCTGAGGATGGAGTGCACACTGTAAGCTCTTGTTCTGCATGTGATTGATATATATTCCTAAATTCTAACAAGAGGAGAGATTTCTACTGTGTAACTGTAAATTATTTAGCAGCAAACAAAATTTGAGGATACTGAAATTATTCCCATAAAAAGTCATCTTGGAATTTTTAAACAATATCAAAGGAGACAAGGTTTACTTAATTCCTTTTTTGAGGGGGCGGATTAACCTTATTCTCCTCTTGGTACACTTCTGGACTCAAAAAAAGAAAGCAATAGCAGTTTCAGACTGATTGAAATGTTAACTTATTTAATCTTCCCAACAATCCTATTTGAGACAGACACTGCTCTTATCCCTTACAGATGAGCGGGCAGAGCTGCTATTCAAACTCAGGGAGTCTTGACTTCAGGGCCCACACTTTTAATTACCACATTCGCTGGCTTTTTCAGTGGCAGGAAAGGCTAAATCATAACAAAAATTTCCATAAACCATACAACATATCACTTCTGTACATACAGAGGACATAAATAGCTTCTCTACTGACCTTGATATACAACGTAATACCAAGATTTAGAGACACTGAAAATACTGCTGTATTTTTATGTTTATATAATACACTTAAAGAGACACGCACATAGTTAAAATAATAAACTTGAAGATTACATTGATGAAATCTAGTTTAAATTATATCCTCTCTAAGGGTTTACTTACAGTGATTTTTTCTAAAGGACAATTATAAAAAACCAAAACTTTAAGGGCAGTGATACAACAAAGCTTTGGGATTGGGAACACACTGGTACCTGTGCACTGGATGTGATGTCTTCACGCTGCTGGTCAGTCATTGTTGCCAAGGTATCAAAGGGATCCTTCTCACAAGGATCCAGAAGTCCAGGACTACCTACAGCAATCACCGTAGGGAGAAAAAAGCATTATCATCATCCATTTGTAAAATAAAGAAGAGTTCTCATTCAACCATCAAACACAAAAACATACATTAAAAATGAAGTAAAACTTACCTTTAAGAATAATCCCTGAAGAAATGCACTCAAACACTCTTCTCAGTGCATCTCCAGGACTCTGAGGACTAGAAGCACTACTGATTGCTTTCTCTACTAGTAACTCCATAGCCTAAAAACAAAAAAATAAAAATGTGCTTAACAGCTTACAGCCCAAAGGAATTATTCATTTTCAAATACCAGAATGACAAACTACCTGCAAAACTGTCAATAAAAAATTTAAAGATTGAAAAAGTTAACATAGACCGAGTCACAAAATTAGAAAAAAATTACATATAGTATAAAAACACTCAAAATTAAATATTAAGTAATGAAAACAAAAATAATAAGACTATATAATTGACATCTTTAAAATATTTTATAATTTATGCTAAATGAAAAATAGATTAATAGGTTTTTTGTTATTTTTAGTTGTTATCCTTTCCTATTAAAATATGACAGTCCTTAAAATTCTTTCGATATTTAGGACTCACGTACATATGTTCTTTAACACCTACCTACTGATACTAAGTCGTTAGAGCAAGACAGTATTCTACTAAGTAAAGAAGACTTTTGTTTTCTGTACGAACAATTATCTAATTTTCATTTACCATACAACTGTACTTCTATTATCCTTAAGGAAAACACAACTTATGCTTTCACTGTAAATTACATTTGAGAGACTCAAAATCTAAACCAATGAATAAAAGAAAAAAGTACAGATTTAGATCCAGAAAGTGTTTTGAAGGGTCTATTAGAAAAATTTGTTTCCACTTAAGAGTTTAAAAATTGAGATATAATGTACCACTCAGTGGTTCTTAGTGCATTTACAAAGTTGTTCAACCATAACCACTCTCTAATTCCAGAACATTTTCATCACCCCCCAAAAAAACTCCATACCTATTAGCAGTCATTCTCCATCCTCCCTTTCTTCCATCCCCTGGCAACCACTAAACCACTTTCTATTTCTATAGATTTGCCTCTTCTAGATACTTCATACAAAGAACCATATGTGACTTTTTGTATCTGGTTGGTTTCTTTCACTTAGCATAATGTTTAAGGTTTGTCCAAGTTGTAGCTTTTACTTAAATGATAAATAAAACCACCAATAACACTTCAAAGAAATTAAATAGATTGCAAACTAGAATGAAATCCTTAAAATGATACTGAAACTTAAAATACCTTAGGGAGAATCCATTTTTAGCTATATACTTAAAAAACTCATAAATTTAATCAGAGGTAAAAACTACATCCACCTATTCACCCCGAGGCCATTACTAAGATCTCTGAAGTAAGAATAATTCTTAAAAGGCTGGACATTTGGAGGCTTCAGTCCCAAACAAATTAGGAATAAATTGTAAGAGAGATGTGAATTAAAAGAGATAGTGCACATTAAGAGCTATAAAAAATGATAGCTGGAAGCAAGAAGTTAAAAAAATCTGAGAATAATGAATGTTAATAATGATAAATGTAAATTACAACAAAAAAATTAAGATGGTTCAGTTTATTCAACTGAAGAATGCAGTAAGATGTTCAAGACAATTTTTAAGGATTTTCATTTAAAAATTTTAGTATTTTAAGGAATCAGCTTCACTTATCTAGACAACTCTATGAATGTAGAATAAACACCTTTCCTTTCCAGACATGTATTATTTCCAGATGTCCAAAAGACTGAAATCTTTGAATATTAAAGGACTTTCAAGTGTCATTTATTTTGGATTTTTAAAAATTTTACTGTATTTAGTTTTTTGGCTTCGTCAGGTCTTAGTTGCGGCACGCGGGGTCTGCGTTGAGGCACATGGGGTCTTTCGTCTGGGTGCAGGCTCTTCATTGTGGCATGCGGGTTTTCCTCTAGTTGTGGAGCACAGGCTCCAGGGCAGGCGGCTCCAGAGTGCGTGGGCTCTGTAGTCTGCGGCACACGGACTCTCTCGTTGAGGTGCACGAGCTCAGTAGTTGTGGTGCCAGGCTTAGTTGTCCCGTGGCATGTGGGATCTTAGTTCCCCAACCAGGGGTCAAACCTGCACCCCCTGCATTGGAAGGTGGATTCTTTACCACAGGACCACCAGGGAAGTCCCCCAGATGTCATTTATTTTGAACCCCCCTGCCTAACCTAAGTGGCCAGTATGTAGAAAATACTCAATAGGACTTCCCTGGTGGCACAGTGGTTAAGAATCCGCCTGCCAATGCAGGGGACACGGGTTCGTGACCCGGTCTGGGAAGATCCCACATGCTGCGGAGCAGCTGGGCCCGTGAGCCATGGCCGCTGAGCCTGCGAGTCCAGAGCCTGTGCTCCGCAACAGGAGAGGCCACAACAGTGAGAGGCCCATGTACCACAAAAAAAAAGAAATGAAAAAGGAGAGATCACAACTGACACTGCAGAAATACAAAAGATCGTTAAGACACTACTACAAGCAACTATATGCCAATTAAATGGACAACCTGAAAGAAATGGACAAATCCTTGGAAAAGTAGAACCTACCAAGACTGAATCAGGAAGAATTCGAAAACATAAACCGGCCAATCCCAGGTAATGAAATTGAAACTGTAATTAAAAATCTTCCAACAAACAAAAGTCCAGGACCAGATGGCTTCACAGGCGAACGCTATCAAACATTTATAGAAGAGTTAACACCTATCCTTCTCAAGCTCTTCCAAAAAATTACAGAGGGAGGATCACTCCCCAAACTCATTCTACAAGGCCACCACCGCCCTGATATCAAAACCAGACAAAGAGATCACAAAAAAAGAAAATTATAGACCAAAATCACTGATGAACACAGACGCGAAAATCCTCAACAAATACTAGCAAACAGAATCCAGCAACACATTAAAAGGATCATACACCATGATCACATGGGATTTATCCAACGGATGCAAGGAATCTTCAATATAGGCAAAACAATCAATGTGATACACCATATTAACAAAATAAGGAATAAAAACCATATGATCATCTCAACAGATTCAGAAAAAGCTTTTGAAAAAATTCAACACTGATTTATGATGAAAACTCTCCAGAAAGTGGGCACAGAGGGAACCTACCTCAACATAATAAAGGCCATACACTATGCACCCACAGTAAACATCGTTATCAGTGGTGAAAACCTGAAAGCTTTTCCTCTAAGATCAGGAACAAGACAACGATGTCCACTCTCACCACTCTTTTTCAATATAGTATTGGAAGTCCTAGCCACAGCAATCAGAGAAGAAAAAGAAATAAAAGGAATACAAACTGGAAAAGAAGAAGTAAAACTGTCACCGTTTGCCGATGACATGACACTATACATAGAAAATCCTAAAGTGCCACTAGAAAACTACTAGAACTAATCAATGAATTTGGTAAGGTTGCAGGATACAAACGTAATGCACAGCAATCTCTTGAATTCTTATACACTAACAACGAAAGATCAGAAAGAGAAATTAAGGAAACAATCCCATTTACCATCGCAACAAAAAGAATAAAATACCTAGGTATAAACCTACTTAAGGAGGCAAAAGACCTGTACTCAGAAAACTATAAAACACTGATGAAAGAAATCAAAGATAACATAAATTGATGGAGAGATATTCCATGCTCCTGGACAGGAAGAACCTATATTGTGGAAATGACTATACTACCCAAAACAACCTACAGGTTCAATGTAATCCCTATCAAACTACCAACAGCATTTTTCACAGAACTAGAATAAGAAATTTTACAATTTGCATGGAAACACAAGAGAACCCGAAGAGTCAAAGCAATCTTGAGAAATAAAAACGGAGATGGAGGAATCAGGCTCCCAGACTTCAGACTATACTACAAAGCTACAGTAATCAAGACAGTGTGGTACTGGCACACACAAAAAAATCTAAATCAATGGAACAAGATAGAAAGCCCAGAGATAAACCCACAAACAAACGCTGTATGCTAATGCATATATATGGAATTTTAAAAAGCAGTACTGATGAACCTAGTGGCAGGGCAGGAATAAAGACACAGACATAGAGAACAGACTTGAGGGCACAGTGTGGTGAAGGGGAAGCTGGGATGAAGTGAGAGAGTAGCCCTGACATATATACACTACCAAATGTAAAATGGATGACTAGTGGGAAGCTGCTGCATAGAATAGGGAGATCAGCTTGGTGCTTTGTGATGACCTAGAGGGATGGGATAGGGAGGGTGGGAGGGAGGCTAAAGAGGGAGGAGATATGGGGATATACGTATACATATAGTTGATTCACATTATTGTACAGTAGAAACTAACACAACATTGTAAAGCATTTATACTCCAAAAAAGATGTGGAAAAAAAGAAACAAGTAAAAGGACAACATCAAAGATGAACAGAATCAAATTAAGAAAATGATTATTTAGGTTACAATGTGAAGCATCTTGGTGGCTGAAGTTATTTAAAGAAAGTATCTTAAATATTACCTATTAAATGATGTGAAACCTAGGATTATAATATTTGCTTAAAAAAACATTCATGTGTATATATTTTTCTTTCCCATCTTTAATAGTAGTAAGAAGAACAATGCTTAGTAAGGGGCAGGCACCATGCTAAGCACTTTTAAATAAATGATTTCATTTAATTTCTCATGACTAGATGCCACTATACCACAATTTTAAAGATTAAAAAAACAGAAAACCTTAAAGAGGTTAAAAGGTCATACAACTAGAAGCTTAAGGGGCTAGGATTTAAACCCAGGTCTTACTGACTCAAACCTGTTTTTTTTTTTTTTTTTTTTTTTAAAAAAAAATTTTTTTTTTTTTTAAAGACAACTGTATTTCAATAAATATCCTTTACAATTGGTCCAGACAGATAACATTATTAGTTTCCTTGGATAGTAGTTTCTAGTTCTGATAGAGGTAAAGGGCTATGAAAAAAAAAATACTTTGGGAGATTATGGTAACACAGGTACTTTCATTTGGTGGTAGTGTATACCTGTAAAACCTTCTTTAAAAAAAAAAAAAATCACACAGTTGGCAAGTTCAAAACCACATACTAATGAACCCAGTAATGTCAGTACTAAAGATTTACAATAGGGCTCTTACACTTAATGAAAACACAAAAAGTATTCAGTGAAGCTGTTTATCTGCAATGCACTGGAAACAATCTAAATATCAAACCCTAGGAAGTTTGGTCAACTAATTGTAATAGTAGTGAAGTTAGCCTCTTCATCATTATATAACTAACACTTACTGAGTGAGTGCTTATTAGATGCTAAGCACTGTTCTAAGCCTTTACATACATTAACCAATTTTAATCATCATAATCACCTCTTGGTGGTAGATACAACTATTATTCCAATTTTACAGATAAAAATGTTTATGCTACTAAAATAGGATTTTATGAATACCATTACAAGCACTTGTCTGTATAAAAGCCATTTCTGTATTCCAGTGGACACAGGTGAAGGCTGATACATGCATGACAAATTTCCGACTCCTAAGTCCATGTGTAGGATGTTATATTTTTGCACATGCACAGCACTTTATTTCATACTCAACAATTCTTAATAAAAACTGTCAAGCCTTCTTTTTTTTTTTTTAATTTATTTATTTTTGGCCACATTGGGTGTTTGTTGCTGCACATGGCCTTTCTCTAGTTGCGGCGAGCAGGGGCTACTCTTCATTGCGGCACACGGGCTTCTCTTGTTGTTGAGCACAGGCTCTAGGCACGCAGGCTTCAGTAGTTGTGGCACACAGGTTTAGTTGCTCCGCAGCATGTGGGATCTTCCCGGACCAGGGATCGAACCCATGTACCCTGTGATGGCAGGCGGATTCTTAACCAGTGAGCCACCAGGGAAGTCCTTTTTTAAAGATTTTTTAAAATTTATTTGGCTATGCTGGGTCTTAGTTGAGGCATGCGGGATCTTTTAAGTTGCGGCATGTGGGCTCCTAGTTGCAGCATGTGGGATCTAGTTCCCTAAGCAGGGATCAAACCCGGGCCCCCTGCATTGGGAGCACAGAGTCTTAGCCACTGGACCACCAGGGAAGTCCCAGAACTGTCAAGTCTTCTTAAAAAAAGTTTACTAACAGCTTTTGGTGATTTGGGGATGTGTATGTACTCAAGTAGATGGTTTCTGTTATGGGGTAGCTAAGTGCTGAGTTATTATTTTTAAGCTAAAGTGAGTGAGATGATACAGTCCAAGTACAACTTGCTGATTCTCCTGCAAGCTAAAAGAATGTTAGTTATTTGCCCTGTGATGTCAGTGTTCTATCACTTAAAACATCTTTTATACAGACAAGTGCTTGTAATGGTATTTACCAAGTTGAAGACTCTTTGTGGAAGACAGGAAAGGAAGAGTAGAAAAATTCCAATTATCCACATCTAATTATATCTAATAATAAATAGACATTTGACTAACATGTAGATAAAAGAAAAAAATAAATAATGTAAGATCTTCCAAAGGAGTAAGAGCTTCCAAAGGAGTAAGATGCAGGGGAAAATTAATATCAAAGGTGGCTGTGAATTCTCAACACAAGTGTCCCAAAGAGGCTTCACATACCCAAAACCCTCTGTTGGTTCAGGGAAATAGAAATTGTTCTTGAAAGGAAATGATAAATAGGTTTAGGAAACAAACAGAGCAGATTCTGCATAAGCAAAGCCTCTAGGAGGCCATCCTGGGTTTGAAACCTGAAGCATAAAGGTGTGCCAATGGAATCCACCTCACAGACTATCACAGCACATTCAATCAGGACACAGGAGAGACAAAGCCCATGTCTGGGAATTCCCTGGTGGTCCAGTGGTTAGGACTCAGTGCGTTCACTGCTGGGGCCTGGGTTCAATCCCTGGTCGGGGAACTAAGATCCCGCAAATCATGTAACGTGGCCCAAAAAAAGCCCAAGGTTTACATGCAGCCAAACCCTACTCCTTTCCATAAGCAATCCTCAAAGCAGAGCTCATGGGGGAAGAAAAAGGAGAAGTATTTTAAAAGGTGTGGATACATTCAAAGACAGTTCTTGTTTGGTTGTCTCAGCATAAAAGGATGATTTTGTAATGGAACTGACAATGCTAAGCACTAACGAGATGAAAAAACTGAAACAAACCAGACACAACATCTGTGCATTTGGGAGGAATACAGCATGAAAAATAGAGTTGAAAAATCTATTCTTGGGACTTCCCTGCTGGTGCGGTGGTTAAGAATCCGCCTGCCAATGCAGGGGACATGGGTGTGAGTCCTGGTCCAGAAAGATCCCACGTGCCAAGGAGCAACTAAGCCCGTGCGCCACAACTACTGAGCCCACATGCCACAACTACTGAGCCCACGTGCCACAACTACTGAAGCCCTCATGCCTAGAGCCCATGCTCCGCAACAAGAGAAGCCACCACAATGAGAAGCCCGTGCACTGTAACTAGAGAAAGAATATCCCCCGCCTGCCACAACCAGAGAAAGCCTGCGTGCAGCAACAAAGACCCAACCCAGCCATGTGGACTTCGAGCAATAATAGTATGTCACTGCTTGTAACAAGTAGTATCACTTGTTACAACAAATGTATCACTCTGGTGCAAATATTGAGGGGGAGGCTATGTATGTATAGTGGAGGAGGGTAGGTGAGAACTCTGTATTTTCTGCTCAGTTTTGCTGTGAACCAAAAAGTGCTTTAAAAATATCTATTAAAATATGATCTATTCTGGAAGAATCTTAATTTAAGGAAATGAAGATATAACCTGCTAACATTCTGAGTAATCGAGAACTTGATAAATACAAAAAGCCAATAAAATTAAGAGCTCAAAGTTGAGATGAAAAGGAAGACTGCAGTTAATTAAGCAAACTGAAATGCAAAATAACATTATTATAGAATAATGAATTATAAATAACAAAGAAGATTAGGACATAGTTGGAAACTAAATTACTGCCAAAGAGACAATAATAGGGGACAAAAGAGGAAAGAGAACAAAGATTAAAACAATCACAAAGATAACAGATACGTAGGACAATGGCAATGCAATATAAGGATAATTGGTGCCCCTGAAAACAGAGAATCATATTAATAATTTGTCAAATCTGCAGGGCAAAAAGGACAAAGTTTTCAATGAAATGCTGATATTGAACAACAGATTCCAAGACATAATTTGGTTAAGTTACTAAAATTCAAGGATAAAGAATTTTTCAGCAGCCTGTAGAAAAAGTAAAGGCAAAAAAATTAGGCTGGACTTAGATTTAGTAATACTCAGTGCTGGAAGATAATGGAGCAACACCAATAAATGGAGGAGGAAAAATTGTGACCTAACAATATATTTCTCAATAAAGTAATGGTAACTAGCAAAGATTCTCAAACATGAGAGAAATTTTAAAAACTTAGAACATTTTTTGATAAAAACTATATGATGATATAATGCAGTCAATCAAGAAATAAAAAGAGGAAGCCCCAGTAAAAGATCTAATGGTTGGCATCAAACCATTCAGATACAGAACATTAAACAAAGGGAATATGACTACAGAAGGTAAATGTAGTTATTTTTAAACCTTCAAGGTTTAAAAAAGCATTAAGTGTAAACTTTCCTTGTTTTCTAAGTGGAGTCAGCATACATTAAGACATAAATCAAGAAACAGGTTTTAATACATTCTTAAAGAACTAATGAAAAAAAGAAAATATAACAAAAAACGCAAAAGAGGATGTGAGTACGAAGAAGTGATAATTTTCTCAGCTTTTTTAGATGAGAGGTTAACAAACATTACCTAAAATGGTTAAACAAATAGATGAAAATACCACAAAAAACTGTAAATAGGGCAACAACTAATTGTATAAATAATCAGAGGGAAACCCATTCACACATAAAAAAGAACAAGAAAAGGATAAGAATTATGGGAAAGGGCAGAAGAAAACAAAGGAAACAAACAGAATCATACCAGACAAATGTTAATATAAAAAGCTAGAGTTTAGGAGGCTGGGGGTACAGACAAAATAAGTGAAGGGGATTCAGAGGTACAAACTTCCAGCTTTAAGGTAAGTAAGTCAGAGGGGAGGTAAGTGCACATAGGGAATATGGTCAAAAATACTGTAATAACTTTGGTAACAAATCATAACTGGTCATTATTTCAGTAATCATTTCATAATGTATAAAAATATCAAATCACTATGTTGTACACCTGAAACTAATATAATATTGTAAGTTAGTTATAATTCTTTTTTTTAAAGTTAGAGGTTTTTTTTTTTTGCAGTATGTGGGCCTCTCGCTGTTGTGGCCTCTTCCGTTGCGGAGCACAGGCTCTGGACGCACAGGCTCAACGGCCATGGCTCAAGGGCCCAGCCGCTCCGCGGCATGTGGGATCTTCCCAGACCGGGGCACGAACCTGTGTCCCCTGCATTGGCAGGCGGACTCTCAACCACTGCGCCACCAGGGAAGCCCAAAGCTAGAGTTTTGATATTAATAAATGCACAAGGCTTATTAACTAATAGCAGAAAGTATTAATTAAATGGCCTTTATAATGGCAAAAGGTTCAAATTCACAATTATGACATAGTTGTATTAAATGTCTATGTCCAAAATACTACCGCAACGAAACAATAAAGAACTGTAGAAAACACAACAAAATACCAGACTTTAATTTATCTTTGTCAGTCCATGGACAGATAAAGTAGACAAAAAATATGAAGCGAAGGAGATAGAATGTATGAACAGAATTGATGAAGTTGAACTAAGGGGTATATATTAAATGCTATACCTTGCTGAGAACACATTTTTTAAGTGCCCACACTTCACAAAAACTGTACATATGAGACCACAAAGAAAACTTTAAATTTCCAAAGTTGCAAATAGTAGAATATATTTATTGCATTATTTTTATATGCTATAAAAACTAGAAGTTATTTACAAAAACAAAAGCAACTCTTCTTCAGTCATGTAGAATTTAAAAATTCCCTCAAAACTACTCTTGGCTTAAAGACAATATTAAAATGAATTTCGGACTGCATAGAAAAAAAAGAAAAAATATTATACACACACACACACACACACACACACACATATATACACATGTATATATGGTCAAAACCTATGCCCAGCCTTAAACTACAGCTTTAAAACTTCTATAATTAAAGAGTGAGTGAATGAAACAAGTATCCAACTCATGAAGTTTGTAAAAGAACAAAAATAAACCCAAGGAAAATAGAAAATTAGAGATGAAGTAAGAAATTAATGAATTACTTAAGAAGGAAAATGGCAGATCTGGCAGCTAAATCCAAGGAGTTGGCTCTTTGAGGGGAGGAAAAAAATAATAAATTGGATAAACTACTGCCTAAAAAATATAATACTAGGAGAGATTTTTATATGTCAAAATACTGACATTTTGGTGTGCTTTAACCTACCAAAATACTTGTGTATTTTATGTTAAATGTACATGATTTCAAAGATCAGCCAGCGGCTTTGTTTGCCCTCCCCGATTCTCCCATCATTACCCTGTCATAGCCTATCTTCCCTCAGTTCCTTTCACCTGTGCATCCTCTCCTCCACTCAGTTCTTAGATCTCTGCACCCTCAAAGGAGAGAGGGTCCCTTGAAGTTTATGGCTCTGATAAAGAGGAAAAGTTAGGTGTAGGCAAAGGGCCATCTGTAGTGTTGGACTTCCAAACTCCAAGAGTAGCCCAGGAGTGGCCTGAGAGTTCAGTCTCGAAAGTACTGAAGCTTAGACTTACTACAACAGAAATAGCCTCAAGGCCACCTGGGTTGAAGGGACTGAAGTTGAAGGAATCAGGAAGTAAAATGATAATGCATAATGCTTATATTTTTGAACATTTAAAAAATTTAAAGTTATATAATGCTCATAAATTTTTGTATTTAAAATCTATTAAGAATTCAGTGAATTCTCATCACAAATAAATACTGAGCACCCACTTGCTATTTTGTTCTTATATATCAACTGCTATTACTGGCTAATCAAAGAATTAAAATAAAAAAGATGCTACAGGTATTTTTAAAACTCTAAAAATCTGAGTTATCTGGCTGAATTGGTCAATTTTTCTAGGAAAAGATAAGTTGCCAAAAATTACCCCAAGAGAAAGAAAAACTAAACAAACCAATTAATCACAATAAAAGAAACCAAGAAAGCGTGACCCCTTTTATAAGTGACTGATGATGTCACATGAATTTTATAAATTATCAAAAAACAGTTTTTAAAAAAACAATATATATATATATTTTTTATTTATTTATTTTTTGGCTGTGCTGGGTCTTAGTTGAGGCACGTGGGCTTTCTAGTTGAGGCGTGCAAGCTCAGTAGTTGTGGCTCATGGGCTTAGTTGTCCTGCGGCATGTGGGATCTTAGTTCCCTGACCAGAGATTGAACCTGTGTCCCCTGCATCGTAAGGCGTATTCTCTACCACTGGATCACCAGGGAAGTCCCAAAAAACATATAGTTTTGATGCTACTAAAAACTGTTTCAGAGTTTAGAGAAAGAACGAAAGCTTCTAAATTATTCTTATAGAGTTAGTATATTATTGATCCTAAATCTAACAAAGAAGACAAAAATAAAACCACAAAAATTTCCTTTACGTCACTGCAAAATTCCTCAATAGACTATCAGCAAACAGAACTTAACAGTTCATTAAGATTATTCTCAAATATAGGAGAATCCATCTCTGGAATGCAAAGGTAGCTCAATATCAGTAGATATATTTGTAAATATACAATATTAACAGGGTGAAGGAGAAAAACTATACATTCATGTCAAGAAACCTTGAAAAATTATCAATAAAGTTCAATTTACATTCCTGATTCAAAATTACTTAGTAAACTAAGGGAGGGTTGACATTTCTAACATTACAAAGAAATAAGGATCTCAAATAAAAGGCTAAAAAAAAAATAAATAAAAGGCTATACCACCGTGCTAACAGACTTTACATACTAGAAACATTTCCAAAGCAATTAAAACATAACATGCATGTAAAGTATTATTTCTTTTATTCCATAATTATTCTAGGAGTATCAACCAACTAAATTAGGAAAGAGATTGGTAGATATGATTCCAAGCCAAGAGAATCACATGAAAACAATTACTACAAATAAAGGAATGCAGTCAGGTGGTGGGTTACAAAATTAATATATTTAACATATATAAACAATAACCAGAAAATGGTATTTTAAAAAACTCTAAAAGATAAATACCTAGGCACAAACAACTATGCTCAGAACCCATTCAAATCTAAATAAGTGTGTAACATTCATTCCAATAAGTAGGACATCCCATAAAGAAGAGTCAGTATTATAAAAGTGATGACATTCCACCAATTACTAATTCAATACAGTGCTACTTAAAAATCATCAAGAGAACCGGAGAAACTGAACAAAACGGTAGTCAAGTTCTTTCAGAAAAAGAAGCATGAGAAAACCACCACCCCCCAAAAAATCTTCTGTGTAAGATGGTGTTTATAATGAATAGCAGAGAATGAAGAGGGAAGACTTCTGATGAAGAGGACTATCAGAATTTTAAAACACACTATGAAGCTTTAAAAATTACGAGTTTGGTACTAGAAAAGACCGAGCAATGAAAGAGGGCTGCAGAAGTAGGCCTGCAAAAAAGGAACTTTGGTTTGTGACAGGGTTTCTCTTCCTCAGTGCTACTGATAACCAGTTTTGACAACCAAAGTTATCCCCAAACATTGCCAAATGTCCCCTAGAGGGCAAAACTGATGGTGGCTGAGAACCACTGGTTTATGATAATGGTGATATTTCAAAGTGGGGGTTGGGAGAACAAACATCACTACTAAATAAAATGTTAAATGGTACTGGAATAATTGGTAATTGGTCTGGAAAAACATAGCTGGATCCACCTTTAATCCATGTATGATTTTTAAATTAATTTTTAATTATACAAGTAATAAAATATATACTTCATCCTAGTAAAATCCAAACATTACAGATCTCTACCAATCTCACTACTCACTACTGAGAGATAACCACTGTTGTAATATGAAATAGATCCTTCCAGGAGGTTTGCTATGTATTACGACTAAACAACTAAATAAACAAGCAAGCAAGCATTTGTAGAAAATATAATATGATGGGGGAAAAAAAGCTCTAGAAGAAAGCATGTGTGAATAATTTATAACCTAAAATATGAAAGAATCTTATAAGCAGAAATAAAACCGTTAAGTCATAAAACATTAATGGATTAGAATTTGCAAAGATATTAAAGCTTTTATAAAACAGCAAAAGTTAAGTTGAAAAGCAGATGAACAACTGGAAAAAATTATTTTTTAATACAGATAAGAGTTAATTTTTATAGTTATAAATTGAGAAAACGAATAATAAAGGAACTGGCAGTTAAGAGAAAAAGAATTACAAATGCCAATAATCACGTAAAGAAATCTAAATAAAAAATGAGACACCATTTTTTTTAACCTATCATGTTAAAGAAGCATGATGATATCCCAAAGTTAGCGAGGGTGTGAAGGAAACGATCAGTTCAACGATTTTTGGAAGTTTTAAATGATCTACCTTTCTGGTAACAATCAACACATGTCCTTTGACCTTGGAATTCTATAGCAATTGACCCTAGCCATTTATCACATGTATATAATACTCATAAAAGCCTGATAACAATACAATGAAAATTTAATAGGAAAAGACTGCAAACAATGCAACTGTCCATTAAATGGATACCAGTTAAATAAAATACTGCATGTCCATACAAAGGCAACACCATATAGTCAATACAGCTCTCAAAGAGCTCCAAGATGCATTTTGTTGAGAAAGATGCAAACAATGTAAACAGCATGACCCACTCCAGTGTTAAAAAAAAGAATTGATAACCCTGGCTATTCAACTCTCTCTAACCCAACTCTGGAATCAGTAGTTTCAGTTATATTTCTGAATGAATCCCTCTCTATCTGAATTCTTGTAGGAACCCAAACGGTTCAATATCAAAGGGATTTATGTACATAAATAATAACAGGAACATACATGGGACTTCCTTGGTGGCGCAGTGGTTAAAACTCCATGCTCCCAATGCAGGGGGCCTGGGTTCGATCCCTGGTCAGGGAACTAGATCCTACATGCATGTTGCAACTAAGAGTTCACACGCCACAATTAAGGAGTCCACGTGATGCAACTAAGGAGCTGGCGTGCTGCAACTAAGGAGCCGGCAAGCCCCAACTAAGGAGCCCGCTTGCCACAACTAAGACCCAGCACAACCAAATAAATAAATATTTTTTTAAAAAAGGAACATACACGATATATATGCATGCATTTTTTTCCCCTAGGAAAAAAACACAACAAACTGTGTCAAGATGGCTTGCCTTTAAATGACGAGAAGACTTTCATTTCTACTTCATGCCTTTCTGCATTATTTGAATTTCCTAATTTTATGCATTTTTGAATAATGTATATTTCTAAATCTTAAAAATTCCTTTTACATTATTTTGTTAAAACGTCAACAAAACCTTGCATAGGTAGATTAATAGCTCACTTTTAGTTTTCTTTGTACCTTTATGTATGTACAACTCATAATCGGTCCTATTTTAAAGAAAGTAATAAACACTGTGAGAAGAGTTAAAAAAAAAAAAGGAGAGGAAAATACAGAAAGAAAATCAAGTGGAATTCTCAGAAAATTAAGACCCCAGGATTTCTCACTAGAAGAAAAAAACTACATTTAGGAAACGAAAAGAAAGTTGGTAATTAGATGTAAGATGAGTCTATTAAAAAACTGCATAAATATTTCCTATATGCTTATTTTTCACACCATACAATTACATATTACTCACCCAGCTTGGAAAATCAGACCAAGTTGGAACTCGCTGACAGAGGTCCCGAAGAATACGTATGATAATCACACAGGACTGCAGACCATTAGCTCTAGCCTTGAGAGCAACACAAAAACCAACTGAATTAATCTTAGAAATACTGAAAGTATCCCTTGATGAAAAAAAAGTTAAAATACCACTGTTCAATGGAAGCTCAGATAAAAATAAAACAAAAATAACCACGCTTAAAATTGGATTCAATGAGCTGCCATTTACAGCAATATTTTATGCCAGGGTTAGTATTTAAAAGCTGATATTTTAGGTCAAAGTAAACAGATTATACAAGAATAATTGTTCTTGATCCCCTGTGAACCTTGACCTGTGTTCATTTAAAACAGTAAACTTCAAAAAAAAGTCTGCCTACATTAGAAATAAAAGAAAAAGTAAAGAGCTAAAAAGTTTGTCTAGGGACTGAAAGATTAAGGAAATCTGTTTGGTTTCCTTTCTGTGCCTTTGCATAACTGCAAAGTCACTAAACCAAACAGCTGCTTCCTCACCTTTCATTCCCTACACTTATTAACTTAGAGAAAGAGGGGGGGAAAAATCTTAAAACTATACACAAAGCTTTAAACACATATTCCATTATTTAAAGCAAAGTTAATCTGCAGCCTTATGGAATATAATATATGTACACAAACTTGTGATGTTCCTAAACAAGTCAACTTTAAATATAGCCACTAAAAATAAAAATAAAAAAACCCAAACTACAAAACACCCCCAAAACCTGAGTTTATTGTCAAATTAATAGTAACTGCAATATGCAGATCTTCATACCCAGCTTTCTATGTTAACATTTTCTGATATTTAATTTAAAATAGTATTGCTTGGGCAATCTTTTGAAATGTTTAAACACAGTTAAACATGTTGTACTGAACTACTCTCTCATAAGGCTACAAGAAAAAAGTAAAATGATGTTCCGAACCTGGAACCACTTAGCGTGGCGTAGAGCAGCCAGAGCGTCAAGGCATTTTTGCCTGTCCAAGACGTCCGGTGGGTCTTTCACCATACCCGAGGTTACATCTAAAATGGATTGAATTGGCAAAATGCAGTGAGGAATGGGTGTTTGACCAGGTGAGCAAGACACTTCCTTAAAGTAGCATCAGTGTCACATGAGCCATTTGAGAGTCTGTCAACACTTTAAAGTACCCAGGGAGTTATTTTCAACAAATTCACATAATCTAATATGAAGATCAAGATGAGAATTAAACTCTTTATTTTAGAAATATAATAAATAATTTCTGCAAATATAAACCCTACCCACCAAAATAAAATCAAAAGGAAGGATTACTGGACACAGCGCACCAGCACAAAGACGACAAGACAAAAGGGAACACAAAAATCCACCTTAATAAATGAGAATGTACAATAAACTATTGAGTTTGTTCAGTATTTTAAATGGTCATAAGTTATTCTGGGGCTAATATGTCAAAGAACTAACAATAAATATGGGATGATCAATGAAGTAATAATCATAGAAAAAAATAAAGAGCCAAAAATAGGCATTTCTAAGAGTTCAATGACTTCTCTTCCACAAGAGAATTTTAGCTTTAAGAGTTAAGGGAATATGAAATGCCCTTTAAAATTCAAAGTTCCCATGAAGTATTTCAAAGAATAATTGGAGAGAAACAATGAGTAAAGTAGAAAAGGGCAATAGGAACTAACATGGTTAAATAGAATAAGTATAGAAATAGAACAGATGCAGTAAGCAGAATGGTTTGATAATATATATGTAGAATCTTTTAAGTTGCAAAGTCAGTTATAATAACTGATTTTATGTATTAAAACATAAATGAGCTATATAAAACTTAAGAAAATCTGAACCTAAATCAGGACAGGAAGTTAACTTTTCATTCACAAAAGGCCAGCTTTACGTTCATCTAAAACATATCTGTAAACTGTGTATAAAAGTTGCTAATCAAATTTGCTAATCAAACTATTCATAGGTATAAGTCAATCTAATTCACAACACTTGGTGATTTTAAAATATTTTCTAAATATAGGAAAATTACATACCAGGCAAGTAAGCTACTGAAAACAGTCTTCTAGATAAAAAGCACCAAAATTATGGGACATTTAGGATATAATTTTATAAATCATTGAGGGCACCAAATGAATATGTGGGACAAAAGATGAAATATACGATAAAAGAAAACATGAAGATGATTTTACTTTAAGAGTACTATTGCAACGCTGGGCAAATTATTTGATTGTCTATTTTTATATGAGCATTCAGAAATCTTAAAAGATATCTGTCCTTATTTTGAGTAGATGACATATTAAAAAGCATATTTAAAAAGTAATAAAGAATTCCATCCCTTGTCTGGGCTTTTTATTCTTAGTTCCTACTCCTTACATAATCAGATGGCACAGATTTTCAGAATACATATTAGAAGGGAATTTTACAGATAATCAAACACTGTGTGGCATTCTGAAAATGAACACTGAAAGAGGAATGTGGGTACTAAAAAGAAAAGTATCAAGTCAGAAATGGTAGTAATTTTAAAAAACTAATAAACAATCTCAAAACCTGAAAAACCAACTACTGAATCCAGAAATATAATGAACATAAGAAATGGGCTATTCTGAGAGAAGGAAAAGGAACACAGGAAAGCACAGCTAATTAAAGAAGTAAAAAAAAGCGAGAAACAACAACAACAAAAAACCACTCCCCAAAGCAAGGTTACAGAACATGCTGAAGAACCCTTTCCATGTCCCTTGTTTATTTACATTATCTGCTAAAGCTAAAATGCAAATAGGTGATAATGTGCAATCTCTTTCTAAAAGTTTCTGAATTTTTAATGTTAATTCATGTTTTAATTTCCTCCAATATGGAAGAAGTTTTCCTTTTGCACACAAGCATTCATAACTTTGGAAATTTAAATTAATGATACAATTTCAAAGATGCCAAGACACCTATTGCAATTTAAAAACAACTTAAGAGCTATAAGTAGGAAATTTCTGTCAAATTTAGAGTGTGGATTTTTGCACCCATTCTATATTTCAAGTGGATTAACCCCTTAGATATATTGTACTAAGATCATACTTTCTTCCTAACACCCAGTTAACAAAACAAAACCAGTTAATTTATTTAAAAGAAAGCAAATTCTTACCCTACAAAAGTGTGTTTCATAAATTTTAAGGGGTTAATCACTAGTTAGAAGACATGCTGTGTCCACACTATTTTATGATTAAAAGTTAATGGGAATATATTAATTTAAATTAACATGGTTATGTAAAATATGTAATCCACCCAACAATTTAAAAACTAGTGTGAACACTGCTCAATTCTAGGAGAGACAAAGACAAAACAAACAAAACAGCCACACAAAGGACAATAAATGCCAGACTCTGCATCCAAAATCCCTCCTTAATCAAATGGCAGGTGTGACACTGAGCTTTTGAAAACCTTGGTCAAAAATCCTTCCGATGTCTTGGCAGCAACCCCTGACAGGAATCAATTCCCTCTGCTAGAAGGCTTTGGACCGGGCCTGATAAGCTAAAGGTGGAAAAAAACACACACAATACTTGACTTGCTACAGAAGAGACGCTGTAGCAAGGGTTAGAGCATTTTGTACATTTCAAGCTTCAAGTCAATTAAATGTTTACTTAATGTTTAACTGTCAAACACAGTAACATAAAATAGATCTGTAATGTGTTTAACAGTTATTTGGGCAATTTAATCATCTCCTTTAAATAATTTTTGGTTATCAAACAGGACCATTACGCATTAAGAGGCTACCACAACTATGCGCAAGTCGCCAGTCTCACGATTTACAAGTGCTCTTCCGGCAAAGCCTTCCTTACCCCTGTACTAACTCCCCAAAGCAAGCTATAGGCTTTAAATGATTTTAAGACACAGAGCATTCAGAGCTGCAGTGAGAGAGAATACATACCGTTATTCTGCAGCAATCTTCATAATGAAGCTAAAGACATGATTTACTGCAGTTATCTGCAGCAAAGAACACTATCAATGTTTCTACACTTTTTGCACATCCAACTTTTCAGCTCAGTGTCTTGAAGTAAAATCTTTCAATTTTGGACTGACCACTTCTCTCACCATAATATTTATGAAATTCAGAACAATAACTCAAGTCTGGGTCAGACAAAAATATAATTTTGTTTCCTTTAGAAGGGATAGATTATTAAAGACTACTACAAATATGATACTATTAACTTTAGACTTTTGCAACAAAATAAAATTACTTGATACTGCACCAATTTAAGCAAGCCTAAATATAACTGGACAAGATGTGCTCTGAAATAAAGTCAAATGGTTATATGAGTATAATTTCATATGAAATACAGCAACTATTATTTATAACATAATCTCGAAGATTTCTTTTTCAAATCCTAAGAGTCATATGCTGCATATGAATTGACCAGATTGACTCAGGAACTGTTTTTCCAGCAATATCCACAGCCAGACCTTGAGTGGGAACTCATGCTCATATAAAAGATCCTCTACACAAACCCCATTTATTTTTAAGATGCAAAGCTTACACAACATACAAGTCCTGATATATGGTGTATATATAATGTATGCAAAGTTAGACATGTCTCCCAATGATCACATTTTTAGTAAAAATCATCTTTTCCTGGGTTGTGGAAAGCCCAGTGCCTTAAAAAAAAATTGCTTTGCTGTAAGAAAACAAATTTAAAGGGACAGTAATTGAGAGCCTACTTATGCTATTAGACAAATTAATTTTAAGTATTCTTTTCTCCTCTATCTGTATCACAAAGAAATATTAGTGTAGACTATAACTCCATATCAACAAATTAAGATGTACAAAAACAACATGAAAGGAAACAAAGTAAATTTTATCTGACCCATAAAACAACAGAACCAACATACGGCAGACACTGACCATGCTTTTTGGCTTAAAAGCTTTGGAAGCTTTGAAAATGTTACACAATAGTCCCTAAAGCAACATTGCTGGCACCAGCAGGATTTCATATTCTACAATTGTAAAGTAAGTTTAAAAACCCTGAATTGTGCTATAACTCACTAGCTATGCCAACACCATTTAGTTTTCAATATCTCTAGTATAATAGTGGGGTCAGATGCCCAAATCTACGTGCATTAGGATGCTCTGCATTTATGAAAACGCTTCAAACCAAAGAGGAACCTCAGAGAACCAGAATTATTTACCTCAGGACAAGCCAAATCCATGATTACATATATAACAATGCCTCTTAAACTGTGTTATGAATATTTAACCAATTTTATTTATGGAACTCTCTTGTCTTTTTTTAAGACAAGAACAAGAACTTAACAGAAGTTAAATTTGTGGCCCCTCACTAGCAACATTTCTTTAATTTGTTCATGGGTCAACTATGCTGGTAAGAATAATTTTGAACTTTTTTTTTTTTTCCAGAAATCTGAGGTTAGCAAGAAAAGAAAAAAAAAATCAAGAAAATCAATAATACCATGAGTGTTTTATATAAAAGTACATTGCTAAAAAGACATTAATAAAAGATCTGGGAAATGATCTTCAGCAAAACTGGTTGCTATATAAGTCAAATCTACCAAATTCATATGTAATGCCAGCATGTTGCCTTCTAGGGCTTAATGCCATCTTAAAGAGTAGGCAAATGGGAAAAAAAAGTTAAAAAAAGTAGAATGTTTAATGGCTTTCCAACCTCCTTCCCTCATGTTCTCTTCTCGAATAATTGGAGACGTCAGGGTGATAGTGACTTGCATTTTGGGTTCCACACATGAGTTCAAAATTATTGCCGCTTCAGAAATTGCACATTTTATGTCATACTTCTCAGGACTTATAACCTATGTAATGAAGAGTACAGGAAATTAGATGGACCTTTTAACATTATCAAACAAAGCAGTTTCACTATGGCTCTTTCATTTTCTCACTACCTTAACCATTTTATAAGGACTAGATCATATATTACTCCCCCCAAGAAGCCTTGTAATACATGCAAATATTATAAATCTCTTGCTCCTCTTTCCTCTTAGAATTTTGTTGAACTAATATTTACCATTACTTCTATCATATGAGTTATTTGTATGTGTGTATGTCTCTCTTAGATGATGAGTTCTTGGATAAAAGAAACACTGCCCTATTTATTACCGTACCTTCCTAATAGCATCTTGGGTAGTTAAGTACTTGCAGAATATGAATGAGACTAAAATAGATATCTGAAACTAACAGGAGCCATAATTCAAACATTCCCAGTGTACCTTGTCTGTGAACTCAACAGATCTACATTTTATCAGGGAGCAGAAAGTCCTGATCAACAGAAGAAAAACCAGGATTCACTGCAATTCAGTACACATGAAATAAGTCTCAGGATATATGAACAAATGAAGACTCCATAGAAGTTACACGGAGTGTTTACAGCATAGTATCTAGGTTCAAATCCTAGCTCTGCTACTTTACTAATGATATGAAGATGGGCAAATTATTTAACTCCCCTTTACCTGTTTTTATAAAATAGGGACAGTAATTTTATCTAACCTATAGGATTGTTGGAAGAATAAATGAATTAACTATATAAAGCACTTAAAACAGTGCCTGGTACATAGTAAGAATTATATAAACGTTAACTATGACAATGATGATGACGATAATAAATTCTATTTCTCTTGCTTATCCACTTGTACAATAAGTACATAGAATGATTTGGAAAGAGTATGCTGCTTTTAGTGTAATTGTTAATTATTTAGTTAGGATATAGTATTTTCTGCTTTGTAGTTTTTTGGGGCTGTGCTGGGTCTTCATTGCTGTGCGCGGGCTTTCTCTAGTTGCGGTGAGTGGGGGCTATTCTTCCTTGTGGTGTGCGGGCTTCTCACTGCTGTGGCTTCTCTTGCTGCAGAGCACAGGCTCCAGGCACGTGGGCTTCAGTAGTAGCAACATGCGGGCTCAGAAGTCGTGGCTTGCGGACTCTAGAGCGCAGGCTGAGTAGATGTGGCACACGGGCTTAGTTGCTCTGCAGCATGTGGGATCTTCCCAGACCACAGCTCGAACCATGTCCCCTGCACTGGTAGGTGGATTCTTAACCACCACGCCACCAGGGAAGCCCCCCTGCTTTGTAGATTTACTAAATACCACAATTTAGGATCAAGATGTTTCTTGCAAATTATATAATTTTTTCCAAGTCCTCAAACCTCTTCTGAGTCTCCTCCCCTTCACTGCTCTAGCAGCCTCAACAAAGGGTAACAAGTAGACACACAATGACAATTCTCTTGGCTCCTAACACTTAAAAAGACTTATCTACAATAAGAAACTTCACATCTGGAACAATGGTAATATAAAGCAAACAACAGTAAGTGCCACAGTTGTCAGAGCTCAAGTTTTTTTTTTTTTTTTTTTTTTTTTT
>NW_020174273.1:2229286-2274035 GCF_003031525.2 Neophocaena asiaeorientalis asiaeorientalis
TTTTTTTTTTTTTTTTTGCCGTACGTGGGCTGCTCACTGTTGTGGCCTCTCCCGTTGCGGAGCACAGGCTCCGGACGCACAGGCTCAGTGGCCATGGCTCATGGGCCCAGCCCCTCCACGGCCTGTGGGATCTTCCCGGACTGGGGCACGAACCTGTGTCCCCTGCATCAGCAGGTGGACTCTCAACCACTGCGCCACCAGGGAAGCCCAGAGCTCAAGTTTAATAGCATGCTTCACTATCCCTTTTGGTATCGGTTGCTCTGCTGTGGTCAGGTACTATTTATTCTGACATTACTGTGGAATACATATTACCAATGAAATGTCAATTCTTGGATTTCAAATATCTAAATAAGTTTTATACATTAAATTATTCAAGAAATCTTTATTTTAAATCCTAGTCTGTGATTCTGACAAGATACTATATAAAAATTCAAACTTAAAAAAGTTTTTTTTGTAGGACCAAAAGGGGATATTCTACTAATTGTGCATTGCCACAATTTGCTGAAGAGAGACAGTGAGAGCTAAGACCTACGACTATAACACGTAGGAAACTGAAAGTAATCATAATAAAACTGGGGAAATTCAAATCAGAAAGAGTCTCTATTTTAGTTACTATACTTTATTAAAAACATATATTCAACTAAATAGGCAAGAAGTTCATGAATTTTAAAAATTTAAGCTTGCTTTATATACATGGGCTTTGTTTAAAAAACAAAACAAAACAAAAAACCCCCATTTTTCTCCTAAAGTCTCATCTCTTAATGATTCAACTCTTGGAAAAAAGAACAGGAAGAGGACATGTGCTACAAATTTATATTTTAAAATAAATTAGCAAGATGGCTTCATGCCAAAGAGGAGCACTATAAAACCAAAAAAGACAAAGTAGAAAACAGTTCTACCAATTTGTACAATCAAGGAAAAAATTCAATTTGGAAAGTCAAACCAAAACTTTAAAGGCAGGCTTAAGATTAAGCTGAAGCACAGTTAGTCCTGCCAAAAACTTTTGAACCAGACAAGGGGTAAAAATGAACATTTCCATAATACTTACAGCAAGCTGCTTGGGTAGGTTTTCTGCAATACGGCTTAATAATGTCTTTGAAGGTTTCTCTGAGCACAGCAAAACAAGGTTGACATTTCTATCTCCTCGGAGAAGTAATCCTTTTGCCAATACTCCCACTCGCAAAACTCCTTTTAAAGCTCTGCAGTGAAATCAAGTTATATTATGACATTTCCCTTCTCAACCAGAACCACGATAATCTCTCAACACACAATAGTAAATGAAATAACTTTTACACCGTTAAAATTCTCAATCAACTACAGTATAAAAACATTCAATATTTTTAGAAGTATCCTTCACTTAGATAAGAAATATGGATAAATTAATAATTCAAGAGCTAAGTTCTCACAAGGACAACTGCAACGCAAAGGCCATTAACACTTTTCTGCGTCTCACTTTACAAATTAGAACAAAAGTCATGTTCAATATATACAAAGATATTTCCAAATGGTTAAGGGGAAAATGAAAAGTTATAGATCATAATGCAAACTTGATATGAAAGATGTTGCTAAAGCTTGAGCTTATTCACTTATGGGTCAATGTGTTAAGGAAAAATAAGCTGCTAAAACAAAGAGTAAACAGATGCAACAGATAAATAAAGACTGAATAGCAGCTAAATGCAATTGAAAACTATGAAGGCTGCTTTGAAAACAGACTTGAAATAGTTTTATATAAATTTAAATAAAATGAGTAAAATTACAAGGTTGGAGACTGTATGAAATTCTGTTATTTTTCATTTCAGCAAAAAACAGCTGAATACATTAAATATCTAACACAAGCATAACACACGTAGACTGACAACAGAGAGTTTTCAGTCTTTGTAACTTTTATTTCAAGTATAAGAAGTCCACATAAGGGAAACCAAAATTAAACAAAAGTAAAAAACTCTGAAAACACACCTGTCTTTACCTCCCTCTTTCTTATCATCTCCCTCTTTGCTCTTGCTCTTCTCATGCTCAGACAAGCTGTCTGAAACAAGTTTTAAAGCACGTTCAGTGATAGAAACAATTTTCTGAACTGCCTGTAACTCCTCTTCAGTTGGATAAATGGTTGCATGTTTTGTCATTACATAACGATCATCAGATGAGTCAGGACGACGTAAGGGCTGGAGAAGACAAAAAAGATAACTTCATTAAAAAAACAATGCTTCCCAAGCAAAAGTAAATTATTATTTTTCAAATATACATATGTTTGTCACACCTTTTCAATAAAAAAAGTCAATTATGCAAAATGTCCATTTAAAGCTATCTTCTCCCTTTTCTTCCATCTCAGTAAAAACCAACATGTAAACTATGGAAAGTTACACTATCAAAAATGAGTATGCATCTATGTATATATGCATTCTTTGCCTCAAAACAAGTAAAATTATAATACACACCATCTAAGGTTATAAAAATACTTTCTACTCAACTTTAACAACCAGTGATTCTGAAATGTTTTGCTTTTAATAAAACAAGTTTCACAAATACTTATTCTATGGAAAGACAAATGAGAAAGAATAGTTTAAGAGCAGGAATTTGTTGCTGTTTCCTTCTAAGTGCCCTCTAGAACACAGAACGAAGAATAAAAACATCTTGTTTTCTGCAGTCTGAACTTATATGAAATATTCCTCATAACCCAGGTATGTCTTCTTTTATTTTTTTGCGGTACGTGGGCCTCTCACTGTTGTGGCCTCTCCCGTTGCGGAGCACAGGCTCCGGACATGCAGGCTCAGCGGCCATGGCTCATGGGCCCAGCCGCTCCGCGGCATGTGGGATCTTCCCGTACCGGGGCACGAACCCGTGTCCCCTGCATCGGCAGGCGGACTCTCAACCACTGCGCCACCAGGGAAGCCCAGTATGTCTTCTTTTATCTAGCTTCCACAGAATACAAACTCTCAAGATGCAGCTCTTGCCTACAGTTCTCCTAATACATCCACTGTGTGCTCATCTTGGACCATTTACTTACCCCTTGTCCTGCACTTAATTTAGAAGTAGTGGTAGGGTTTTTTTTTCATTATTTGAAAAGGGAAAAAAGACTCTAAACCACTGGTAATGGGAAGATAAGAATAATTCTGAAAGCAAAGCAACTGCCTTCAAAATTAGTTGTTCTTGACAATCTAAAGAACAAAGGCAAGAAAATCTCTTATGTGAAAGAAGCATTGGCAAAAGAAGCTCTGCTCCCTTAACTCATAGTGAAAGTAAGAAAGATGCATGGAAATTCTATGAAGTCCTCATAAATAAGGACACGAGTTGAGAACCTGTAATAAAAGGAGGGAAAATTCTAAATCAGATGAAAAACTTATATTGAGACTTGGATATTATTAAGTCTAAAAATTAGCTCCCCAAACTGTTATCTTCCAATGCTGAGCCAGTCTTACACTTTCACCCCCTATGTAAACAAAGTGGACACTCACTGCAGGCCCCTGTGGCTGAGGAGGCATGCCTGGTCGGACTCCCAGGAGGCCTAGTGGGCCTGGGGGACCATGAGGATAGCCTCCGTCAGGCATTCGGCGGCGATCATCCCAATGATGCTGTTCTTCCTCCATTCTTCTCCAGTACATGTCCTCTTCATAACGTCTGAAACATAGAGAATGATACTGTAAGTCTATAAGAAAAGTACAACCCAAGAATTTAAATCAATAATGATATAAAAAGCAATTTAAAAAATAGCCCAAATCAGTCTAGCTTACATCTCTTTTCTCCTACTGTATCTGATTACCTTTATTTACTTTAACTAGCAGTAAATGGAAGTGAATCCCAGTGAAAAGAGAAAATAAGTAAACAAAGATAAAAGCAAAACAAAATTTCACAGCCTGAAGACAGGGTTGAAAGAACAAGCACCAGATACCTCAGAGTTCCTTCTAACCTCTCCCTCTTTATAGGAGACTGTAAACTTAAATGCCTACCTAATGTGGCCAGACCAACAATGTGTGTGAGTGAAAGACTCAAAGCATACATTCAGAAATTTTCTTCATGTCTCCAAAGAAATGTGCTCTCTCCTATTTTTTTCTAAGAGAGAACTTCTGAAGACTACCTTTAATTTCCTCAACCGATACAGGCAGAGACAAAGACACTTCTCTACAATGAGGAAAAACAACTGAGATAAATGGCAACTCACATCGTGTTTCACTTTTGGGGACATGTTAAGGGTGGCAGGAACTATGGTAAAGAAGAAAGCACATGCTCTGAGCCACAGCACAGCTATTAATTATTGCCATAAGGGAATACAGATGGTAATCCCAAGGTCATCAGCATTTTTGTGAAATCTCATGGTCTTTAAGTGTTGGTTCATGTTGGTATCCAAAAAATACCATGTGTACCAAATGAAACACCCACGGACTGAACTTGGACTGTGGGCAGCTAGTGTGTAGCCTGTGTGAAGCCTCTGCTTTAATAGTCAACATTTTCAGAATCTAATTTCTTTTTTACCATGTGACTCTCTCCTTCTCAGTTCTATCTTCGCTTTCAGCTTCAAACTAGGATACCAATAACTCCCAAGGTAGTCCTGTCTTTATAGCAAATTTTTGTAACAATTAAGTTTTTAACCAGACAAATCTGTTTAACACAAAACATAAGAAAGAAGTATGTTTCTCAAGTAGCACTGTAGAAACCACCAATTTCTTCAGTCGGGAATAAGCAGTGCTTTTTAGGTCATCCCACTAAGGACAGGAAGAACCATACTTCTATGTTATTTAGGTCTTGAGCTTGAAGGCTCTGGAAAACCATGTTCATTCCAGTACTGAATACTTGGTTATTACTAAAGATGTTTAAGTTAAATAAGGGCAGGGACCTTTATCCATTGTTTACCAATTCATACTTGGTGTCTAACACACTACGTGCTTCTTCCTGGCAAACTGTAAGTGCTTAATAAATATTTGATATAACAATGAAAGAGGAAGTAACTGTGTAATCTAGGTATAGAGAAAAATTTCCAGGGCATTACAAAGGCAGAAACTTCATAAAGAATAAGAAAAATAGATTTAGATACCTAAATAAAAATCGATACATACATAACAACAAAGATTTAAAGGTAACATGTTAATAATGCATTAATAGCTATAATATAAGAAGTATCTGTACAAATCAACAACAGGTAAGTTAAACAAATTCACCACAGAAGAAATGTAAGTGGTTAAGCATGAAATAAAAATTTAATTTGCCTGCGATACAAACAATTAAAGTTGAAACAAAACTGTCTTTCATGTTTCACTCTCTCATTGGCAGAGATTTTAATAAGTTATAGAAGCAGTTCTCAAAGTGTGGTCCAGGGACCCTAGGTGGTTCCTGAGACACCTTCAGGGGGATCCATGACATCAAAATTACTTTCATAATAATAACAAGACATTTGCCTTCTCCATTCTCATTCTCTTAGGAGTGTACACTGGAGTTATCCAGAGGCAAAATGTGTTATCACAACCTGTTGAGCAGAGAAGTAGATAGAAAAATCAGGCTACCTTAAGCTAGACATTAAAGAGATTTGAAAAAATATAAAACAATGTCATTCTCATTATTCTGGGGGAGAAATATAGTTATTTTATAGTTAGCGTATTATATTTATCCACATTATATTAATAAATATGGTTGATCTAATACTATATCAATATTTAACTACATTTTAACAAACATAAAGTCATTTAAAAATTAATTCATAAGTATTTAAACTTCTCAGTTTTCATTTCTAATACAGTAAATGTTGACAGCTATAACCCATATACACAAAAGCTCTTTGGAGTTTTGTAATTATTGAGTATAAAACGTCCTGAGACCAAAAAGTTTGAGAACCAGTTAAACTATCCAGTACAGGCAAAACGTATGGGTATCTGCCAGTCAAACATTTTTGTTTCTGAGATTTTATTATTAGCAACTAATCATGATTTATGCAATAATATAGCCTCAAGGATGGTCAATGTAATAATTATAATAGGGAAATACTGTAAAAAACCTAAGTATCTAACAATATGTAATTGGTTATAAGGAAAATTTTACATCTGCACAAGAGAATACTATGTAGCCATGGAAAATAAGATAAAATAATTCTAGCTTACTTTTAAAAAGAGTTGGTATGTAAATGAAAAAAGTAGGTTATAAAATACATATACATTACACTTGTTTATATTTATCTTAATTATATTTTAAAACTTGTACACAAATCCTCATAGCAGCAGTATTCATGATAGCCCAAAAGTGGAGATGACACAAATGTCCATCAACTGATGAATAAACAAAATATGATACATACACATAATGGAATATTATTCACCTATAAAAAAGAAGTGCTGATATATGCTATAACATGCATGAACCTTGAAAACATTATGCTAAGTGAAAGTAGCCAGACACAAAAGACAACATATCTTGTGATTCCATTTATATGAAATCTCCAGAATAGGTGAATCTATTGAGACAAAGTTTATTAGTGGTTGCCTAGGGGGTAGAGGGAGGAGTTGTGGGGGGGAATAAGGACTGACTGCTAATGGGTTTGTGGTTTCTCTTGCAGGTCATGAAAATGTTCTAAAATTGATTGTGGTAATGACTGCACAACTCTGCAAATATAATAAAAACCAGTTAATTGTTACCATTTAAAGATATGCCAATTACATCAGTAAAACTAAACATTTACATATCTCTTGAACATGTTTCTCATTTCTCCTTCCCTGGAGCCTCTAAAGTTTTTATAGTAGACGTTTCCTGAGATACAAAAACACCCCAAAACCCACACATTATTAATGTCTAGAAGCTACTAAATCTGATATTCTGGATATTTTTATCATGTAACCAAATGTTCTATTTTGCTTGTTTTAAACTGAGGCACTTATTTATAGTATTAAACTATTTATGTATTTAAATATATATAAGATACCATTTCCAACTTAATTCCTAATACCAAGGACACAGTCAAATATTAGAATAGCCAATAACTTAGTTTTAATGCATTTCTCTCCTAGACCTATGATCTTCCTGAGAAGTGAAAACTAAAAGTATATTTAATAGGGACATCCCTGGTGGTCCAGTAGTAAAGAATCTGCCTTACAATGCAGGGTACGCAGGTTCGATC
This sequence comes from Neophocaena asiaeorientalis asiaeorientalis, assembly GCF_003031525.2. Lineage (NCBI taxonomy): Eukaryota > Metazoa > Chordata > Mammalia > Artiodactyla > Phocoenidae > Neophocaena > Neophocaena asiaeorientalis. Next base: position 2,236,380 of record NW_020174273.1, read on the forward strand.
CTTGGTCAGGGAACTAAGATCCCACATGCTGCGGGGCAATTAAGCCTGCACACCACAACTACTGAGCTCACGCGCCTCAACTACTGAGCTCGCATGCCTCAACTAGAGAGCCTGCGTACCGCAAACTACAGAGCCCACATGCTCTGGAAACCGCGTGCCACAACTACAGAGCCTGTGTGCCCTGGAGCCTGTGTGTCACAACTAGAGAAGAGAAAACCCACATGCCACAACTAGAGAGAAGCCTGTGCGCCACAACGAAGATCCCGCGTGCCACAACTAAGACCTGACAAAGCCATAAATAAATAAATAAATAAATTTAAAAAAAAGTATATTAAATAAATCTGGATTGCTCTGAATGGATGTCACATACTCAGAATAGCTACGTTTTTTAGAAAGGCTAAACCACTTATCGTGCTATTAAAGTTAAAGATACTAACCTCATTTCCATTCTCCAGCGTTCCTCTTCTTCTCTTCTTCGCCAATACTCCTCTTTCTGCATTTGCTTCCTCATTTTCTCTTCTTGAATCTTTCTTGCTCGAATACTGGGTTTTACTTCTACTTGCAGATCTGGATTTACTTTTTTCTGTTAATACAGACAAGATATTTGAAAAACCAGCAACCCCTCCAACAACCTACACGTATCTTTAAATCATACAATCCCACATACTCTTTCATCATAGGGGCTTTTATTTGCAAATTTCTTATTTTAAGAGTAAATGCAGTAAAATAAGTTGAATCAGAGGAAAAATTCAGAATACATTCATAAACATTCTTCTTTCCTTCCCACTCCCAAAATTCTTAGTTGTTAAAGTTTAAAGTTATACATTTAGTATGTAAAACGTACATAACTTAGTGCTAACCAGTAAAAGAAATCCTTAGAAGACTGATAGATATTAATTTTCCTTTGTTTGTAAGTAAATGATTCTAGATACCTGAGTGTGGGGTTAAAAAGTTTCTTTTCATATAAATGTATTGCCCTTTAACAGACTATTATTTTAACTTTCACTTCTGTGTTTAGAAAACATGAATCTAGTGCATTAGTCCAACCTAATTAAAAACTTTGAATACACTATTTAGATTTAACTTATCACTTGAAGTGTTTTCAATGAAGAATTCCTCATCTCATAATTCATTTTAGTGGGGATTCTGCCAAGATAAAGGAAAAGAATGGAGACCTGACACTTCTTCCAAACACTTCCTGTGATGCAATTATCTTTACATGATTACTTGATCCAAATAATGTTATAGCTTTATTTTGCCACTACAAGTAATGAAATATGATATCATTTTTTCCTAAGTATAACAAACTAGTCAATAAAGACTAAACATCTGACTCTATGTGAGACATTACATGCCAATTCTAGAGTGGGAGTTCATGGACTTAGGGAGTTATATTTAGAGGTCTTGTTTTTGAATCTAGAATGTTCCAAGACATATAAAAAGAGAAAATAGCTGAAATTTTACTCACTTTATATTGAAGTCTGTGTCTTCGCCCTTTTAAGTGCATCTCCTTAGCATTGGGATCATTAAAGCTGCACTCGCACAATTTGCAATGGAATCGAATTACTTTTCCTTCATCATTTCGTACCTTGATGTGGAAAAAAAAAATTCAAGAACCACAACAGGAATGTTACAGTTGAAGATTTCAATTATAAACCCTCATGGGTTGTAAATAACCTTTAGAATTTGAAGTGAGAAAAAAACAGGGCAATGTCTATACTTTTTAAAAAGGATAATCTACAGAAATGAACTAAAGGTTAGAATTTTTAACTGTAGCATGCAAGACGTGTTAGCATGTATTTGGCTCTTGTAATTAACTTTTTTTTTTTTTTTGTAATTAACTTTTAATACTTGTGTCTATATATAAACATTTAGATTTAAATGCAATTAGATACCTTAAATTCTATAATAAATATTTACTCAGTACTTGCTACTGGCCAGGTACTGTTCTTGGAAATGGAGATAAAGATGATGAAAGGCATTATTCACATTTATTTCTATAAAGCCCAAGACTTTATACATGTAACTTTACAGAAAACCAGTATCAATTTTTTTCTAACTGCACAACCAGTTAGGAAGACAAGTAGGCTAGAATGTTATTAAAAAGTCTACAGTGAATTCTAAGTTCAAACGGTGCAAGTTTTAAAAATTGGTTCTGAACTCAATTCTCTGAAGTTTAAGATGATTTTACCCAACATCACTGGCAATTAAGGTGTTCTGGCTGTACATTTTTTTTTTTAGACAACCAAGTCTTACTCTTTTAAGAGCTATAACTTTAATTAGTTAATTTATTTTTAAAGAAGTTTATTAACCTTTAAATGTCCTTTTTTTTGGCTGCGCTATGCACGGCATTGTGGAATCTTAGTTCCCCAACCAGGGATCAAACCCATGCCTCCAGCAGTGGAAGCATGAAGCCTCCATCACTGGACCGCCAGGGAATTCCCAAGAGCTATAACTTTAAATTAAAATTGTATATGAACTACTTTCAAACTCCATAGCCCAGTTTTCCACCCTGTAAACAAAGAACTCAATATGTAATTTTTCTTGATGCGGAAAAGGATGAAGGAACAAATAAATACTTGCTAAAAATCTGTAGGCTAGGCACTGTGCTAGGTACTTTATTTCATCTAAGCTTCGTAACTTTGCTAGGAGATAACCAAATTTTATAGATGTAGACACTGAAGCTCAGAGAACTTGCTCTCTACAATTGTTCTACAATACAGCAAAAGTAAAGAGTAGGGCTACACCACTGTATGTTAGTCTTTCTGCTAACAGCAAATATTTATCAAGCCCCTTTGACGTTCCCTCATCCTCCATTTATTGAGTTAGTCTGTAAAACAGGAATAGTTTTCTAATCAACTTGGGAACTCAAATAAACAGTATCTGTTAAATCAGCAACCTTAATTTTACACATGAAACTGACTGTTCGGAAGGAAATATTTGCTGTCTTTGTCAATTCTGCTGCTCACAATTTTTACTACTTTTTCTGTTCAGAAGAACAGTAGAAGGGTTATATTAAAAGAATGCCTGCCAAATAGATGGAAAGTTACTTCACACCACAGTGGTGGCTGTCAGCAGGGAAAGAGAGAAGTTAACAAAAAAATTGTGATGTCACTTAGGCAAGCTTAAAAAAAAACCTTCAACGAAGATGCCTTTGATATTCCTTTTTAAGTAATCTAAACCTAAAATATAATTGAATATAATTTAATTATACATGTAAAGCATGCCTGTAACAAAGACACATGTCTTCCCTTTATCTGATCTCACAGCAGTAGTATTCTCAAATCAATACCTCCTCCACATAATCATGGCCCACCGGCTGCACATCACTCTGCAAAGCAGCAAGGGACGCAGGTGTGACTGGTTCTGACACTGTGTCTGGCTTTACTTCCGGGATCTGTACAGCAGTGACAGGAGTGCTTTTAGCACATTCGGTTCCTTTTAAGTCTTCTGTTTTATTTCCTGTTGATTGCAGCTTATTACCACCTAGAAGAGCATAAAAGAATTATAGTGATTTAAATTTTCTTTTTGTATAATGTATGGCTTGATACAACAAGAACTTCAGATAAAGTTCTGATCTTTTCTACCAATTGTCAAACTCCTGCCTGACACAGAGCAGGTCAGAAGTTTGAAGAGCCACGTAAACCACTTGGCTTTTTTATCTTATTAATTAAATACATGTCTGAATTTTCTTTCCCGTTCTCTACGTCCCAATATCCAGTGGTGCTCTCTGTCCCCACCATGGCTCTTATGGGATGGAACGGGTCACTGTCCTAAGTTCTAGTAATATAATAAGAATAAGACAATGTGGCTGCCTTTGAGGTGCCAACAATTTAAGGGAATATATAAGTCATTAGAGTACAATGTGGCAAGTGCTGTTATAAGTATTAACAGTATTGTGGGAATGTAAAGGAAAGGAGCCACAACGCTTTAAACTGACCCAGTTAAGAATGGCTTTACCAAGGGTGTAACACTTGAGCTGGGCTTTGAAAGAAGAGCAATGAGTATGAACTGTCAGGCAGAAAAAAAGAGAATAATGTCTAAACAGAAAGAGTAGCATGTACAAGAAAAGCACAAAAACATGGCGTTAAAAAGACTATGGGGCTTCCCTGGTGGCACAGTGGTTGAGAGTCCACCTGCCGATGCAGGGAACACGGGTTTGTGCCCCGGTCCGGGAAGATCCCACATGCCGCAGAGCGGCTGGGCCCGTGAGCCATGGCCGCTGAGCCTGTGCTCCGCAACGGGAGAGGCCGCAACAGTGAGAGGCCCGCGTACCACACAAAAAAAAAAAACCAAGGCAGTGGCTCTGAAGAGGAAACGACACTTTTTGGAGAAATACTGTAGTGACAGAAACAAAAGGACTAGATAAACGACTGGAAGAGGCAATAAGAAGAAATGATGTCAGTGAAGTTCTCCATGTGAAAAAGCAGCAGTTTTATGAGATTATTTCATGGTACTCTTGTAATGAGACAAAAAGTTAGAATGAGACACTAGTAGGCATCAACAGAACCATACAGATAGTGACCAGTAAATACTCAAAATATGGCTCTAGAACTCAGGTGGGGGTTTTGAATGGGCCCAACTGATTTTAAACTCACTGCATACACAGTGGAATAGATGAGACCACTCATGAATACTAGGTAAGTGAGATGAGGGCCAAAATCAGAATCTTAGGAACACCACCAGTTAATGAACATGAAGGCAGGAGAACCAATAAAGATACCCGAGGAAGAGGTGAGTGGACATGGAATAGAGACAGAGACATATCTTAAGCTTTAAGGTATAGCAGTCAACTGTGTCAAATGTTAGAGAGGTCAACAGCATGAAACAGAAAACCGGCCACTCAATCAATCAGGCAAGCAGGTCTTTGGTGACTCCTGAAAGCAGTTTCAGAAAAGCACAGAGTCGAAACACTGTAAGAGACTGAGGACTGGATAGTAAGTAGAGAAAATAAGAATTAGGTTAGCAGCCTGAGAAATGGGAAAATATATACATATATTTTTTTAAGATTATGAAAGACACAGGTATACCTGCTGGCTGAAGAAAAGGGAACTGAAAAAATTTCAAGAAAAAAATACAGATATATGATTGAATAAGGTCCCAGGAAAGGAGAAGACTGATACAACAGCAAAAGTAGAAGGGTCAGTCCTGAAATGGAAGAGAAACATCACTTTAACAGTTAGAAGGAACACAGAGAATCTTCAGTACTTGCCAACAAAGTTTATTTTGGGTGTAGATGTTTTCTTGGCAGCCATATTTGCAGGCACTGCTGATACTTTAGTGTTGGCTGTGCTATTAAGAGACGAGTTTCCTGTAGTTGTAAGACCTTTCACTGAAGAAGTTGCAATTGAAGTATTCACAGTACAATTGCTTGCTGCAATGCTTGAAGGAGAGGCAGTTGGCTTTGAAGCAGACACGGCTGTTGAAGAAGTAGCTTGGCTAACAACGTTTGGTTCTGTTGAAGGAATGGGTTTGCCAAGTTTTGTGTGTAATTTAACCACCTACAAAATAAAAGCACATTTATTTGTCAGGAAACTCAGGGAATGTAAAATTTTTTTTACAAGTTTGTCTGGAAGACACTATAAAATGAAAATCTTAACTATATTTTTCTTTGCTGTATTTTTTGTTATACATTTTTAGATAAAAACTTATTACTTTCAAAATAATCTCCGTGAAGCAGATATGGATACATATTCCATCTACCACCAGGTAAGGAAATGACTTGGCCACATGCTTACCAACCTAGTTGTAAGCATGACAAAAGGCAGAAAACAATCACATGACTCAATTTCCAGTTGGTGGAAAAAAACGATCTAGTTAAATTTAAAGAAGAAAGGTCTCCAGTCTTTCCTTCCTTAAGCAAAGAGTATTTGATGTCACCTTTATATACATGTAAGCAAGGTGTATAATGCACTCAAAGTTTTCAAATTTTGAAGCCACCTTTACTTTAAACCCCCCACTGAAAAAGGAAAAGAAAACAGAGTAAGACATAAGGGTGTGTGGGAAAAAAACACCTACTTTCTGATGCTTAGCACCACGAATGTGGGCAGCATACGCATCTGCTCCTGTACAAGACACATCGCAGAGCTCACAACGTAGCTGATTTTGAGTCCCACGAGTGGAGTTGTTGCTGCTGCTGGTATTCTGTGAGGCTTTCAATGCAGCTTCTTTTTTTTTATGTTTCTGCCCTTCTAAATGTTCTTTGTAAGTCTGTTTCAAACAAAAAGAATAAATTTTGCTTCACTAATTCTCTATCTACATCATTTGAAAGTATTCAATTCTCAAATCTCTAATACTCATTAAAAAATCAGCACTACACATTTTTTAAACGCAACTGAACAACAGCATGTGGTTTCCCTACATATATATCAGTGGTTCTCTGTACCTTGTTTTCTAAGAATACATTTACCTAACACTTTCTTTTATTTTTCAAACACAGAATGCATTTTCACATAGGCTCTGTGTTAGAATCCATGCCACCCTAAACAAAAGCCTATTTAAAATATTTAACAGCCAAAATTTTATCTCTTTCGAAGGAAAAATAGTATTATTGTAATACTAGCCATCAAAATAGTGAAATTATATATTAAAAATTGTCTTCAGGGCTTCCCTGGTGGTGCAGTGGTTAAGAATCCACACGCTAATGCAGGGGACATGGGTTCAAGCCCTGGTCCGGGAAGGTCCCACATGCTGCAGAGCAACTAAGCCCGTGCGCCACAACAACTGAGCCTGCGCTCTAGAGCCCACAAGCCACAACTACTGAGCCCGTGCGCCTAGAGCCTGTGCTCCACGACAAGAGAAGCCCACGCACTGCAACCAAGCGTATCCCCTGCTCGCTACAACCAGAGAAAAGCAGGCACGCAGCAACAAAGACCCAATGCAGCCAAAAATAAAAAACAAAACAAAACAAAAAACCATTGAAAAAAAATTGTCTTCAATGCAGATGACTGAAGAAGGTAGCTTTATTAAAATGAGAGGAGGTCAATAAGGACTGCAGGGTAGTTTGTTTCTTCTTGAGTGGGGCTAGATAGTTACTCTTCCCTATATTATTTTAAAAATTGCTTTAATACAGACATATGATTAGCATAAAATTATATATACAGCATAGAATCTCAGAGCTCGATGAGACTTTGGAGATTAACTAAAACAACAATTTTCTAAATTTTAAACAAGAGAATCCCTCCTCAAAATGAAATCTTGTGCACAAGGAAAGTTACTGTTTTTGAAACAAAAGAGGAAGGCATAAGACCTAGCCATCTGATTCTCCTCTCACTATCTGCAGCAGTCTAAAGTGGCTCCGTGAAGCAGTCTGAACCTCAATTATTTAGGACAAGTCCTTATTACAGAACTGAGGAAACAAAAGCCCAAAGAAGTTAAGGTCTCCAAGTTGCCCAGGGCCACAAGTTAGTTGCAAAGAGGACTGGAACCATGGTCCCTTATATGTGAACCAACTTATTCTCCCTCCTTATGTCTACACTAGACTCTAACTCACCCTACCTCACCACCTCAATGGTATTTTTCTCTAAGGCTCGTTAATCCCTTATGGCACTGCCTCTGACTTGCAGAAGTACCCTTGGCCTGTTCTTGTGTAACCATCCAGCTCCCCCAGATCAATGGTCAGCCTTATATATATACTCATTTTAAATGCTGCAATTAACCTATCACCCTACAGCCATGGTCTATCCTTTTATATGGCACCACATATTCAACAAGTCTCTTATGGTTTGCATTTGCCACTCATAGCATCATTACCTTTAAAACAGTCACTACTAAGATACACTCCTCAAATCCTAAAACCAACATTCTTGTTCCTGTTCAGGTTTAATCTTGGGTTGCTGCAAACATTCCCCACCTGTCTCCTCTCCCCCAACCAAGTAATCACAATGAACCTGTTTCCTATCATACTGAAAATAGGAAAAAAGAAGGTTTTATGTTACTAGTCACATATATTAAAATATTCCCTAATTTGGTGTAACTCAGCAAATGCTGGAAACTGAAAATACACTACAAATTCTGTTTTGAAAAGTAGACAGAACTAATCTAGTAAATTAAAAAGAAGGTACACAGGTTGGGCAAGGGTGGGAGTGGATATAACTGGAAGAAACTACTAAAGAGTCAAAATCTGATCTTTTCAAATACTATGCCTTTTGTCCACCAAACTGCTTATCAAAGTTTTATACAAAAACTAGATACTCTTAAATAAAGTATTAACAAATAAAGTTGGGAAGGGAGCTGAACTCACTAGATTTTATAAATAGACTCTTCCCTAAATCACTTATTTTAAGTTTAGCAATGGGAAAAAAACCAAAAAACAAAAAACCCAACCACTGAAGACTCATGGTAAAGCATACAACATAAGTACCTGTGGTCCAGCACAGCTGATCTTACAAACATCACAATAGTGAATCTGGGGTGGTTTGGGAGGCTGTTTTGGTTTCAGTTGTTTATTTTGGAATGGTGCTTTTTTAGTGAAGGTGGTCCCTGTCCAAGCAGCTGTTGCAGCAGCTGCTGCCGCCGCCGCCGCTGCCTGCTTCTGTTGCTGCTGCTGTTGTTGGTAGTAGGAGGACGCAGCTGAATAGACGGCTGCTTCGTAACCTGAATAAGATGTACCTTACAGATAAAATCAAACAAAGGTTATATTACATAATTATAAAAGGCTAAGATAAATGCTATGAATGTAAATCCAATAAATGCTGCTAATAAAGGTAGGTTTTCATGTGCCTATTTACAAAATTTACAAAACCTGGGGGAAAAAATCTCACTTATCTTCCTTTTAATGTAAGTCAACCAACACAGTATTTACGCAATACGTGCCAGGTGTCATGGAGATATGAAGTAAGAATAAGACTTGGACACTGCTTTCAAGAAGGCTTATAGCTCCGTTGGAGGGAAGTGATAGGCTTGATAAACTTATGTGGTTATAGAACCTGTTATTAGTATTTCCCCAAACAGAATTCCTCTGAATAATTTGGGAAGTGCTGGATTTGAGGAAGAGCCTGAACTAGGATACTAGAAAGGAAAAAAAAAGAAAGTCATGAAAGTAAGATTTTACATGCTTGGTGGCTTAGAGGATAAAATATGTGAAAGAAGAGGAAAACACACAAAGATGACACCAAAATTCTGAATCCCAGGGACTGACTGATGGGTTGTGCAACCAACAAAAGCAAGGAGCTGACAGAAGCTGGTCTGGAGAGGCAAGGTGAATAAAGCTTAGCAGAAGTCCATAATATGGAGTTGGAGTTCAGATGAACATCTAGGATGACAAAGAAAAGATTTTGAAATAAAGAACCAAATACACTGGTTCTCATCTTCCAAAAGGTGAAAAAGCACTGAATTTTCTGGTTAAATGTATGGATTCTATCCATTTCCATTGTTCAAAGTCTTTGATGAATAACACATTAGACTAGTTATTGATATAATATATACATGCTGTAATGTTATGATTATGTTATCGCAAAACTGGAAAACTTACTGCTTCCTAAACTAAGATCTCTGAAAATTTGTTGGACTCCCTAATAATCATCCTTTCCCCTAAAGTGGAAATGAGTGGGCCAAGAGTTAAGGCTCAAGAGAGAGATTCCTAGTTGCCATGATGGCACAGGAAAATGACTTAAGGAAAACTGAACTTTTTGGTATCTCAAATGCAGGCTGCTATACTGAGGAGTAAAGACTTATGACACATTGACTCCAATATATCTTACACACACAGGGGAGAAAATAAGAATTGGAAAGGTGAAGGTTAAGATGCATGGGAAATCAGAATCATAGGAATCTGAAAGTGGACAGATTGAGAGAGAGAGAGAGAGAAAGTAGCTGGGCAACTTTTATGAAAAACCTTCATAGACTTTTACGTCAGGTTATTAAATTATATAAATGCTTATGAAGATATAAAGAAAGAAAATGTGGTAACGGAAGAAAACACCTAAAAATGAAAGTAGAAAGAAGCAGGTAAACACATCAATAATAAGCATACGATCGGAGTTCTAAAAATTAGAAAACACTTGGTATAATTGGTTAAAAGAAAAATTCTATAAATCAATAAATTCTTTGTCAGTCCTACCAGTGGCCTCTATTACTGAAGTCTGTGATAAAAGAATATAATTAAGCTCACAGCCAAATACTTTCACATTTATAGTCGGAAACACATACAGTTTAAATTTCGCTCTTTAAACAACACCATAAAATTGTCTGATTTTTAAAATAACAAAGCTACTTGTGGATTATTACTGGTTAGGACCATAATTTCTATATAAAATCTTTATTAATATAAAATTTCCAAATGACTAGTTGTGTGTAGGAACTGTGAACATGCCACTTAAAATATAACTTCAGGAATTATGTATCAAGAAAATAAAAAGGAGAATAAGGGCAGCAGCATCCTACAATGCCGGATGACCAGGACTTCTAGGGGTTTTTTTTGTTCCTTTGGCAGCACCTCACGGCTTGCGGGATCTTAGTTCCCCAACCAGGGATTGAACCCAGGCCTACAGCAGTGAGAGCGCTGAGTACTAACCATTGGAAATGCCAGGGAATTCCCTAGGTTTAAAATTGAGAATCCACAATATGGGAGGCAGTGTTCCAGACACAGTGAAGTCTCACAACAGAACTATAAGTTAGGTATTGCAGGTATTACTATACTTACTTTAGAGATGAAAAAACTGAGGCTAAGAGATCGTAAGGTCCTCTGTGTTATTTAAACAACAAAAATCACTAGGTTAAGCAAAATATTTACAAAATAACCTCCTTCATTTGTACACATGTAGTCTAAAACTAATAAAAAGGTAAGCTTAATTATAGCTTACTACTTAGCTTTTTTAAAAAAAAATCAAAGCATAAACTGAAAGGTAGGCTGAAGGTTCTGGAATTCTGCTAAGAAATACCTTTAAATCTCCTATAACTACTAGGAAACAAACGTACATTTCTTATAAAGCACTATGGGAAAATAAATATAAGGATGTGTCTCTAAATTAAGTAAAAGCTCAATTTGGAAATGCTAAAACAGTTTCACTTAAAAAGCACCTTTATTATAAATACCTGTCAATTAGAAAGTTGCATAATTATAGCAGTTAAAATATAATTTTTAAAGGTATGGTATCAGAAACAAAAACTATCACTTCAACAGTAAATGCATCATACTACAAGTCATCATTTCATAGGTACCAATACTCTAGAACTCATTTTTAATGAGATAAAAAGAATAGCTGACTTAAGTTGTAGCTGATATAAAATTGCAGATACAGAATTCAGAAGCCCTAATAATGATCTCTCTGGATGGCAATTTCACATTGTGTATCACATGTTCCTTAAAAAGTGTATACTCTGATGTAACAGTTCCAAATCTAGGAATTTATCCTAGGGAAACAACTGGTAAACACACAAATCTTTACATAAAAGAATGTTTACCTAGTGTCGTTTCTAGTTTTTCCTTAATATGAAACTAAGTGTCCCCAAAAAGAACCTTTAAAATGTGGTACATGCATACAATAAGACAGTATTAGTCATTAAAAACTATGTTTTTCTAAGCATAGGTCTTGGTTTCTAAATACCAATGCCATACAGAAACCAAGATGCTCCTTTGTGAAATGGCTAATTGTGAGTCTAGGGCAGGAAAGGCTCAAAGTTTGTTGTGGTTTTGCATTTTATTTATTCCTTAATACACTGTCTTGTTCTGCGCAGGATTTAGGGTGATATGGGCAATTTCAGTTCTTATCTCTTGATGTTTTGTTGCATCTTGGCTGTTAGAAGCCTAGCTACTGAATTTTAAAAATATTTTTTTATTTCTCAGAGGTTTTTTATCTCTTTCCCTATGTCAAATGCTATGCTGGATGCTAGGGATACAATGGTGAATCAGGCAGAATAACATCTTACTGTGCCAGAAAGGAAAGAAGTGCTCAAAGACAAATGATGCCAAATTCAAAAGACTCAGAGTTGGTTTGAAAAGGATCCCACTGGCCAAATTTGGGACACTGTGTGCCTCAGAAAGAAAAATGAAAGCAATGGATACTACATTGAATAAAAAAGGAGCCCACAGTAATACTAAAAAAGAAAGGGTGAGGGGACTCCTTTTTAGGGAAGAATGTCTAAGAATCCAAATCCTTTTACATTGATTCTTAGTAAAAGGATTTTGCATTCACCATTGGAGAACCTGATTCAGTTACTGAGATTTTCATAGGATCTAACACCTTAGATAGAAAGGTAGTTGAGTAATAGGCCCACAGATTACTTGGTTAATTATAAAATGGAAAAAGGTAACTTTACAATGGAAAGATCTGGTAGTCACCACTTTAATCAGTGATTATACTTGGCACCATCAATAAGGAATAAACTGACATTTATTTTGTGCACCTGATGTGCTGAAATGTAATGCTCACATAGGTAGTTTAATTAACTAAAAAGCTGCCAGAATCTAAACATAAAAGAAATCAGGTAAATCTAGATTGTGGGATATTCTACAAGACTGGTCTGAACTCTTCAAAAACATCAAGGTCATGAAAGACAGGATAAAAACAGGGGTTATTCTACATTAAAGGAACTGAAACTAACAACCAAATACAACCCATAATCCTTGACTGGACCGTAAATTTAAAACAAAGCACAAACGCAAATACATTAACCACAGAGAAAGCCCAGCCATAAAAGACATTTGTGGACAACTGGAGAAAATTTATTAGATAATATCCATGTCCAATTCCTTATCTGAATTGTGGCTATATAAAAGAATGCCCCTCTTCTTAGGAAATACATGTGGAAGAATTCTAGGCAAAGCACCATGTTGCCTGCAACTTATAAAACACTGCTGAACCATTTGAAAATATGTTTAAAGAGAGGCGAGATAAGGCCAATGTAACAAAATAATACTTGGTGAGTCTAGGTAAATGTTGTGCGGGCATTTGTTGTACTATAATATTTTTTCACTTTTCTGCAGAATTAAAATTTTCTAAAATTGGGGAAAAAACATGAATCCAAGGAATGGTATATCTCTATACTTAGAAAGAACATTCACAATGAGGAAAGGAGTTTACACTACAGTAGATACAAGACAAATTCATTTTTATAAAGAAACCATGATGTTTATATATGCATATTCCCATGGAAGAAAGTCTAGAAGGACATGCACTAAAATGTTAATGGTAATTAATGTCTAGGGGTAGATGTCTAGTAATTTAATTTTTTCTCCTTTTTTAATCCATACTTTCAAGGTTTAAAATGATATATTACTTACATAATAAAGCGGTAAATAAAAATAATTATCTTCATTCTGTGTAAGGTATATTCAAGCAACTGAGAGAGACAAACACTGAGACAGAAAAGATAATGGGAGAAGGAGCACAGGCAGGAGAGAAACAAGGAGTAGGAAAGGATACTATCGTATTCCTTATTTTGTTAAAGCTAATGTGGATTTTTTTTTTAGTGTCCAAACAGATTTCATTGAAATAACTCCATTTACAGTTATAACTAGCTAATCAGAGAAAGGCAGAAAAGTTGTATCTGGGCAATCCTGAATAACATCTCCTCATGCCAGTTCATTTCCACATGGCTGTCTTAATTAACTTATAAATGTGTTCCCATTGCTCCCCTTCTTGAGATCTCCTCTTTAGCACCCTGTCTGCCCACAGGATAAACACAGACACCACCCACACACAGACACCACAGCAGACCCTACAAAACTTTCCACACTGACATTTCCAGCCTCAGCTCCTGACAGTTACCCCATGTATCCTATATTCCAGCCACAATAACTGTTGATCCCAAATACATCATGCCTGCCTGATTTCTATCCCTAGCACCAAACACAGGATTTGACATAGGGTAAGAGATTAAAAAATCTCTAAAAAATAAAAAAATAGTTTAGAAATTCAGTAGCTAGACTACCACAAAAACATCAAGAGGTAAGAAATGCAACGGCCTATGTCACCTTAAATCCTCCATGGAACAAGACAGCATATTAAGGAATAAATAAAATGCAAAACAACAACAAACCATACAGTAATACAAGGCTAAGTGTCTTCAAAAAAGCCATGTGTGACTTTCATCACTGCAACACTACAAAGTACCTCAGCTGGAAATTAGGAAGAGCACTGGGCACAGCAAGAAGGTTTTAGTAATTATTCTTCTCCAGGGAAAATATATGATTATTTAAGGAAAATAAATCTGCTCTGTCCTTCCAAGAGATGTGTTATATAACCATAATCTTATGGATGTTTATAAAGGCCCCCAATATTTTCAAGGTTACTTATTCCTGAGGATAAATATGAAGATATAGCTTCTTGAGAGCTGAAAAAAATATAAAGAATCTGTCAGTGGTTATTTCCTGAAGTTAACTTTGAACTTTCAAACTCATTTGGAAAAGTCAGACAGGAAATGACCCTGTAGAATACTAGGTGTTATTTTATCTAATTAATAAAAAACAAACAAACAAACCAAAAAAACCCTTACAACTTCGATTACGGTTCATTTGTCACATTATGCACATATATTTGTATTAATGCCTATCAATTAATCCAATTCTTGCTACTGGGAGTAAGATCATGCCATAGAAAATCAAGATAGTTTCTTGGTGAGTCTCTTTTTAATTTGCTTACTCATTTAAACACAGTTTATCAGCCTTACCAGAATAAGTAACTGCCGTGGTACTGTAAGTAGCACTCTGGGTATAGGACGGCACCACAGTAGCTGCCGCTGCTACTGGCTGTACGGTGGAGGATACAGGATAAATGGAGAAAGTAGTGGTAGCTGGACTTGGTGTGGCTGGTTTTATGGCTGTCACTTGTCGAGTTTGCTGGGCTTGTGTATACTGAGTTGCACCTTGGCTATAACCTGCTTTAGGGGCTAAATTGGGAAAGAGACATCAGAAAATTAGAAGAGTGAACCACTATAGTTACTGTACCAATATCCTAGAAAAAAAAATGTCAACATCATTAACTGTAAATTTTATGTTAGCAATTTCTTCTTGATAAAATTCTTATCACCAACTTAATAAAATACAGCATCTGTAAAAATTTACTATCCCTCCACATATGCTTTTTACATATTTCCAAAACGACATTTGTCAAAATTTCCCACTAACTAAAACACCAGCACTATTTAAAACATGTTAGCAATAAACAAAGTTTTTAGAAAAGGGTATGTGTGTGTGTGTGTGTGTGTGTGTGTGTGTGTGTGTGTGTGTGTGTGTGTGTGTATTTGGGCTAGTCAGTCTACTTGAGAGTTACGCTTAATATTGGGAACAGAATAGAGAGAGCCTCAAAGTATAATTTAAGTCACAGTGAAGTTTTCAATGTTTAATTACATGGAACTTGTTCATATACTATTCATGGCATTTTACTGATTTTATCCATAGTGAACTTCAATCTAATTGCAACCCACAAGGTGCTACTGACTTAATTCTTCAAATGTCAATAGCATGAGTGCAGCTGTTCTTAAATGGCTACCATTAATGTCTTTGCTAAACTTTCCACTGCCCTTGAACATATTAAAACAAATGTATACTTTAAGAATCTGAGACTTATTATCACTAAAGTAATAATTAATCTGTTATTAATAATCAGTAAAGCATACAAATGTAATTTTCTGAGAAAGGCCCAAATATCAGGGGCCAAACTCATTTCATGCCTAGTTAAGTAAAGGTATTTGAAATAAATAGCACTTAAGAGTTTATAAAACTTTTCCTACACATAGTATGAAATTTGATCCACACAACATATAGAAGAGTACAACATTTTACCAAAAAACCCTGATGTCCAGGAGCTAAATGATTCACAGAAGTCACATGGTCAATGTCAGAGTTCAGACTACACCAAGGTCTTCTGACTCTTAGATCACTTCAGTACTCTTAAGCACAATCTATCTAACCTTCGTAACTAATCAGGAAGTTCATTATAGTTCACTGTACCCACAAATCATTAGAAAAAAGACGGTAAGAAAAGTCAGGGTCATTATAATGCAAAATATTTTTAAACCACTTTTAAGGGACTCATAAAATCAATCTTAGAACTAAAAGTACCCTAGAAAGATCTGAGTCAGGACTTCCCTGGTGGCACAGTGGTTAAGAATCCACCTGCTGGGCTTCCCTGGTGGCGCAGTGGTTGAGAGTCCGCCTGCCGATGCAGGGGACGCGGGTTCGTGCCCCGGTCCCGGAGGATCCCACTTGCCGCGGAGCGGCTGGGCCCGTGAGCTGTGGCTGCTGGGCCTGCAGGCCTGAAGCCTGTGCTCCACAATGGGAGAGGTCACAACAGTGAGAGGCCCGTGTACAGCAAAAAAAAAAAAAAAAAAAAAGAATCCACCTGCTAATGTAGGGTACGTGGGTTTGAGCCCTGAGCTGGGAAGATCCCACATGCTGCGGAGCACCTGAGCCTGTGCACCACAACTACTGAGCCTGAGCTCTAGAGCCCGCGGGCCACAACTACTGAGGCTGTGTGCCACAACTACTGAAGCCCATGCGCCTAGAGCCCACGCGCCGCAATAAGAGAAGCTACCACAATGAGAAGCCTGTGCACCAAAACGAAGAGCAGCCCCCACTCGCCGCAACTAGAGAAAGCCCGTGCACAGCAACAAAGACCCAATGCAGCCAAAAAATAATAAAATAAACTAAATAATAATAAAAAAGTATTACTCAAAAATAAATCAGGGCTTCCCTGGTGGTGCAGCGGTTGAGAGTCTGCCTGCTGATGCAGGGGACACAGGTTCGTGCCCCAGTCCGGGAAGATCCCACATGCCACGGAGCGGCTGGGCCCGTGAGCCATGGCCACTGAGCCTGCGCGTCCAAAGCCTGTGCTCCGCAACGGGAGAGGCCACAACAGTGAGAGGTCCGCGTACCGCAAAAAAAATAAAATAAAATAAGATATAATTTTAAAAAAAAGAGATCTGAGTCAACTACCCCATTCACAGATAAGAGAACAGAGACGAAATGAGGTAAAAAATCACTTGCCCACACTGTGGTAATGCCAGTGCTAGAAACCAATTCTACTCTTTCCTAATCCAAGGCTCTACCCACACACTCATGGTCCTTCAAAAATAATTAAAGTAGGGCTTCCCTGGTGGCGCAGTGGTTGAGAGTCCGCCTGCATGCTATTTTTCAGAACTAAGAGAGCTTTGCTTTAAAAGTTCTCAAATATGAAAAAAACCCATCTTTTAAAAGACTACAAATATGTAGGCTTCTTTGCAAACAAAATACTTCCTGCATTCCAACCATTAATACATACTGTAGTATCAGTGGCTGGTAACGGAACCAACTGTCATTACAGATCAGAGAAAGATGAGTTAAAAGTATGGGTCCACAGGAATTCCCTGGCAGTCGGAGTGGTTAAGACTCTGAGCTTTCACTGCTGAGGGCTCGGATTCAATCCTTGGTTGGGGAACTATTAATCCCCCAAGCTGCACGGCACAGCCAAAAAAAAAAAAGGGTCCACAAAATGGAAACCATACTAGGGCCTCCACTAGTTACAAAGGCAGTCAGCAGTTATGTCTGGGCATTTCAGACAACGAGAAGAAGGTGGCCAGAAGTTATTGTCACAACTTCTTTTGTACAGCTTATTTCAACAGGAAAAGAACTATAATCTGAAGAACAGATATGAAATACACTTCCAGGAAGGAAGGACATGATTATGAATTGCCTCCAAGATCTTCTCTCTTTGGGACTCAAAGGCATTCTTGTGAAAAAAGAGAAGGACGTGGTTAGAACCTGCCCCTCAAGGTAATATAACACAATGAGTTTAGATGGATTCAAAAGCATATTTTCGTTAAAAAAACACCTTGAATAATATGTTTCAATAGTGTACAATGAAAGGGCATATGTTAATAAAACCCACCTGTCTGATAGTAGGTCTCAGCAACAGAAGGCTGAGGCTGGGCGGCAGCAGCTACAGCAGCTGCAGTTGCTGTTGGTTGTTGGTAGTACTGCTTACTATCATAAGCTACAGCAGGAGCTGTGGATCTTACATATGAGTACGAGTCCTAAAGAAAGAGAATGAAAGAAAATCTTGCTATGAGTGAAGTGGCAGACGGAAAAAACCCTTTATCTTTACTATATTAAAAACGCAATAAAAGAAAACAAAAGCCTAAATATGTATGAACAGAGGCAGAAGATTCAATACAAAGGGCATTCATTTTGGACTTCATCAAATAAGGTCAAAACCATTTTAAGCAGTATGCTTAACTTTTACAATCGGAAAAATCATCAAAATTTTAAAATAAGCATTATTTTTTTAAAAAATTAATTTTATTAAAAAATTGCTTGGCGGATCTGCCTTAAAGATGGATGCCACAGTAAAGAACACCTGGGTGTTCTAAGCTCTGTGACTGTTCCAGCTTTCTTTTCATTCTTCCTTATTTACTACTATTCATTAACATAATGATGAGTAGGAGCTTCCAGGTGGAGGAAAGGGGAACAGAGGTTCCAAGGGAAAGGAACGCTAAATATAAATCTCCAAGGCAATGAAGATCACGGTGAGCTGGGTGAATTCTGGCACTGCATATAGTGAGGAGAACTGGGGAGGTACACCTGAGGTATGCAGGAGGAAAGGCAGAAAGAGTTGGCAGGGCCCAGAAAATGATGGGCTTCATACATCCTATCAAAACCAATAAAATTTATTATATTCTGTCTCTGGACAAAATGAAAACAATCACACATGTTAAAGTAATCCTGAGTTTAGTAACCTACTAAATATTAATAGCAAATACTAATAATGCCGATTCATGTCAGTTTCTTAGTTAACAAAATAAATCCCCGTATTTTAGAAAGAATATTTAAAAACCAGGCAAAGTCCAGAAGGACCAAAGTTTAAAAAACAGATCCTAAAAGCAAACAAACAAAAAATGGGATAAAGGATTCAGACCAAATTTAATTAAATAAGCAGGTAGTAATTTAGTATCATATCAGACATAAAGAGAATTATATTACCATAAACAGACTTAGATCTTTATGTCCCTATAAACCTAACAAGAAGCAATTAGATGAATTAAGAGCAGGATCAATTTCTATTACAAACTAAGAAAGAACACCTTGAGGGAAGAATGTACATTTAGGCAATAGAATTTCCACTCTTGATAAGTTTCAAGAAGACACTATGTAATTTGTCCTATTCAGCTGAGGCTCATGGTTCTCAAAATAGGAGACACAGGGGTGTCCCAAGTGGATAAATAATGCCATAGTACCAACAAGAGGCAGAAGACCCTAAAATAAATAAAAATTTTAAAAAAGGGGCAAAAGACCCTATATGTCTTAACTTTTCTCAAAAACTTGTAATAAAATTAAAATACTTAACCAGTAATTAATGTATCTTTTTTTTTTTTTTTTGGCCACGCCATGTGGCATGTGCGACCTTAGTTCCCTGACCAGGGATCGAACCTGCGCCCCCTGCAGTGGAAGCGCAGAGTCTTAACCACTGGACTGCCAGGGAAGTCCCAATTACTGTATTTTTTTAATTAAAGCAAACATATATATAGAGTGGAGTGCAATGCACTGGGGGATTATTAATATAAAACTCACCGCAAGGAAACTTAATGCTTGGAGTATGCCCCCAAATTATAGGAATACACACTCACTTTTCTGTATCATTAGAGGTATATTTTGGAAGACCCAAATTTGAGAAGCATTGGCTTGGACATTACATTAAATACTGAAGCCACTGAACCTATATGTTAAGGCTAATGAAAGTAGTTTTCTTACCTGGTAGTTTTGTGTAGTAGCTGGGGGTGGTGGTGGAGGTGCTTCTTGTTGCCTCTGTGTGTAACCATAATCAGTCGCTGTGTGTGCAGTGGGGTACCCTCCATATGCAGCAGCTGTTGCAGCAGCTGCAACAGCTACTGGAGCAGGCCTGGCAACTGCAACTGTGGCGGCTGCTGGTGCATAGGCAGCAGTAACTGTGTGAGCAGCTACTGGAGCCTGATGGACAGT
This sequence comes from Neophocaena asiaeorientalis asiaeorientalis, assembly GCF_003031525.2. Classification (NCBI taxonomy): domain Eukaryota; kingdom Metazoa; phylum Chordata; class Mammalia; order Artiodactyla; family Phocoenidae; genus Neophocaena; species Neophocaena asiaeorientalis. The sequence continues at coordinate 2,256,274 of NW_020174273.1, forward strand.
GTAGCTAGCAACCGTAGTTGGATGAGAGTAGGCTACACCCGAAGCTGGCTGCTGGCTATATTGTGGAGTAGAAGAATAAACATAATACAATTTAATTTTTAAAATCTAGGAGTTTAATCAACTTAAATCAAAAGCACATTTCCCAATAATTTAATCATGGACTACAAAAGAACAGGTATTTGAGCTTAATAAACCACCTAACCAACACCCTATTTTTTATTGTTGCATAATTTTCATTCCTTAATCTGAATAAATTAGATAGTCACACATATGTTTCAGATCAAAGATCATATCACAAAGCAGGGAGGACAAACTGGGATAAGAAGTATAAGGAAGAAAGAAAAAAACTGATCAACCTAGGAACTTAAAAAAGTATTTGTTATATGTATAGTTCTTTATTATGTACTATAGTTAAAAAAAAATCTCTACAAGGAAATCATATCAAGAAAAATATTGTATTCTAACTCCAATTATGGAAAACATTTAAGGTAGAAACTATTACCGAGATGACTTAAATACTTCTGATGCTGTAAGGCAGTGGTTCTCAGCTAGGGGAGATTTTGCCCTCCAGGAGATATCTGGCCATGTCTGGAGATATTTTTGATGGTTAAACTGCGGAGGAGGTGGTGATGTGTGCTACTGGTATTTAGTGGGTAGAGGCCAGTGATGCTGTTACATAAAGGACAGCTATCCACAACAAAGAATTATCCAAAGAATGTCAACAGTGCTGAGGTTGAGAAATCCTGCTCTAAGGTACAGAATTTACAATGGAATATCTATTATTTTAGATAAATTTTCCAGGTTTCAGGCAGCAATTCATTATACACATTTCTTTTTCTCTTAAAAAGTAGCACATGTTGCAAAAGGAGACCTAAGTCAGATGCTTTGCAATCATAACATTTAAACCTCAGAGAGACAAAAACAGTTCCTAAAACTGTAAATCAAATGAATCTTCAGCTAAAGTTAAAATAACATTTACTTTAATTTTTAAATTGAGAGCCTATATCACATAAAACCAGGCCCACAAATGTTAGCAAATGAAAACGTTTTTGTTTTAGGTTCTCTTGAGTAAGTAATACATTCACAATCACACTTGCTAAAGCTATATTACCAAGGCAGAAAAATGCCTTCTCAAAAAAAGGAGAGCCCCAACAGTTATTTACCTGACCATAAGTTTTTTTGGTTTTTTTTTTGCGTTACGCGGGCCTCTCACTGTTGTGGCCTCTCCCGTTGCGGAGCACAGGCTCCGGACGCGCAGGCTCAGCGGCCATGGCTCACGGGCCCAGCCGCTCCGCGGCATGTGGGATCTTCCCAGACCAGGGCACGAACCCGTGTCCCCTGCATCGGCAGGCGGACTCTCAACCACTGCGCCACCAGGGAAGCCCTGACCATAAGTTTTAATATGAGCCAACAGTTAAGAATAGCTAAGAAAATACCTGACGTAAGCTGAAGCTGCACTAATAAACTAGAGTGTTTGATTCATGGGTTATAGTACAGGGTATTCTTCACTGGTATGCACAATAGCAAAAAAAAATATGGCACAGAATTAAAATCTGGGGCCATCATATTTTAACTGTATTATGGAAAACACTGATAATTAGGATGTGTTCAAAGGGAATCAATATGAAGTTTATAAGTATGGGTATTATTTCACATAAAAGTAGAGGACCTAGGGACATTCAGTCTAGAAAAAGTGACCTTGGAAGATATGATAGCTGCCTTCTAATAGAAGAGACTTACTCCATGCTGCTCCAGAGAACAGAACTAGAACCAATGGATGGAAGGGTGGCAGATTTCAGCCCAATATGAAAAAGAAAAAAAAACAAAAACTTAGAACAGAGTCCAAAGAAACTCTTATAATTTCTATTTGGATGAGGTTTTCCACATTTTGATACTAAAATTAGCTAACATTTCCTACATATATGCCAATTATAAGACAGGAAAAGGGAAGTTTAAACGGTCATAGTGGGAAATTGGTTGGGCATTGACATTTTCTATGGATAATTCCACGTCCTTAAGAAAAATTCCAATAACATATACTTCTTCAAAATTCCTAGAACTGAGAAAAAGAATTATGTTTAAAATATAAATACACCAGTTCTATGAAACTTGTATTTAACATTTACTGATAAGATTTCCCACGTAGAGGCTACATGGTTATGTAAAATTCAGACAGTCTTGAATTCCTATACTGTTTCCATTCATCCCACTGCTCTTTATCGAGTATCTGTTCACATTTCATGGTCCCCAAAACATGTCCTATAGGACAAAAAACAAAAGTTGGCATAGAATAGGAATGTCAAGTACACTAGGCAGGCAATTTGACTTATACTGCCACTGATCTTTTTTTTTTTTTTCTTTGCGGTACGTGGGCCTCTCACTGCTGTGGCCTCTCCTGTTGCGGAGCACAGGCTCCAGACGTGCAGGCTCAGCGGCCATGGCTCACGGGCCCAGCTGCTCCGCGGCATGTGGGATCTTCCTGGACCAGGGCACGAACCCGTGTCCCCTGCATTGGCAGGCGGACTGTCAACCTCTGCGCCACCAGGGAAGCCTGCCACTGATCTTTAAAAGTCCATGCGACTCAGGAAGGGATGACCTTGTGCTCTGGTTTATGCCTATTGCCCCAGCGTAATTATTAATAGTATTCTCACTCTCCTATGTGTCTCAGTTTGAACAATAAATTTTATAGTCACCCTTCCCAGGAATCATACAAAAAGATGCCAGTGCATTTAGCAATTACCATAGACATCCCTAGGGCTGTCTAGCCTAACTTGCTCTGTAGAGCCAGGTCCCTAACCATCATCTGGGCTGGAACCACATGCTCCACCAAAGCATCATGAAGAATGATGATCCAGTCCCAGTTCCCAGGGGGTCAAGGGCTAGGGCAGCTGACTACTATTCAGAATAAAGATTCTCTGATTTGTTATCTTAGACCCATCTGGGAAATTCTCTTCCAATTTCAAATACCTTTAGGAAAACTGCCTTTCACATGACACAGATGACTAGACTGGACTATAGCCGTTCAATTAAGTATCAAGTAGCTAAGTCTAAATAAGTAAATTAATTTTTAAAAATTCAGGTCAAGTTCAAATTAGCTTACATAAAAATTAGTCTTAAGTTGAAACAGTTCAAATCAAAGTTTTTGCCTAGTCTGGGGTGTGAGAATAAAAGGTGTTAAATTATATCCCTACATAAAATGTAAGACTTTTAACTATCTTTAAATGATTTCTTAAATAGGGAATTCCCTGGAGGTCCAGTGGTTAGGACTCTGTGCTCTCACTGCCAAGGGCCTCAGTTCAACCCCTGGTTGGGGAACTAAAATCCCACAAGCCGTGTGGCCAAAAATAAATAAATAAATAATTTTAAAAAAACTTAAATAGAACAGGACATAAAATCCCAAATCTTGTGCCATAAAAAATAATTTGTGAAATATGAGAAGATTTTCATTTACTAAGCATCCAGTAGAGCAGAAGCTTTTACTTAGGTGGTAATATCCTTTGTGAATAAATTAAATCTAATCAGCTTCAGTCAGTTTTAAACTGGGACAAATTAAATAATAAATTATGAAACAAACATATAAAAACAACACGGGTAAGAAAGTTTAAGAAACAATCAGACAGGGACTTCCCTGGTGGCGCAGTGGTTAAGAATCCACCTGCCAGGCTTCCCTGGTGGTGCAGTGGTTGAGAGTCTGCCTGCCGATGCAGGGGACGCGGGTTCGTGCCCCGGTCTGGGAAGATCCCACATGCCGCGGAGCGGCTGGGCCCGTGAGCCATGGCCGCTGAGCCTGCACGTCCGGAGCCTGTGCTCCGCAACAGGAGAGGCCACAACAGTGAGAGGCCCGCATACCACAAAAAAGAATCCCCCTGCCAATGCAGGGGACACGGGTTTGAGCCCTGGTCCAGGAAGATCCCACATGCCATGGAGCAACTAAGCCTGTGTGCCACAACTACTGAGCCTGCACTCTAGAGCCCGCAAGCCACAAATACTGAGCCCACATGGTGCAACTACTGAAGCCCGCATGCCTAGAGCCTGTGCTCTGCAACAAGAGAAGCCACCGCAATGAGAAGCCTGTGTACCGCAATGAAGAGCAGCCCCCACTCGCCACAACTACAGAAAGCCGGCGCAGCAACGAAGATGCAATGCCACCAAAAATAAACAAACAAACAAAAAGATACCAAAAAGAAAAAGAAACAATCAGACATAAAATGGAAGGGTATTTCTCTTGGCGGTGGGGGGCGGGGGGGGGGAGAGGATTTAGGAAATTATTAATATTGAAGAGTAAAAACATCCTTCATATTTCTGAACTTAAGCTGGAGGTTAATGGTCTGCTCCCTACTTGCTTACCAAAAAGTGAAGCCAGCCAGAAGCCTTACCGAAATAAACAGCCAGCTAAAATCACCAGATGTTTAAAGAAAACCTACTATAAACTGCAAAAGAAATAAGAATGAACCCATGGAAAATGGATATCTCAAAGCAACAGATAAGAATTTTAAAAATCTCTAATTTGTATCCATAAAACAAGAATTTTACACTAGTTAGAAGATAAAGTTGAAGGACATGGACAAGATAAAGACAAAAGAAAAGAGAAAGGATAAATATAGCAGGTCTAATATTCCAACAAAAAGGAATTCTAGAGTAAAGAAAAAAAGCAGATAGAAGAAATTAAGAAATTTCCCACTCTTGAAGGGAGGCCCGCATTTTCAAATTCAAATATCTACAGAGTATAAAACAGAAATGAAAGAACAACACTGAGAGACATATACTGATAGCATTTCATAACACAAGACAAAAAAAAAGATCCTTTAAATCTCCGGAGAGAAGAAAAACAGATCACCTACATACAAGTAAATGAAAATCAGACTTACTGATAACACCAGTGGCTGGAGGACAATAGGGTAATGTCTTCAAAATTCAAGGGAAAATGATTATCAATGTAGAATTCTGCACCCAGTTAAACTATTAACACAGAATAATGATTCTGACATTCAAGGTCTGAAGGAGTTTACCTCCCACATGCCTTTTCTTAGGAAGCTACATGAAAATGTACTTCAGCAAAAAATAAAACAAGAAAGATATCATGGGATCCTACAAACAGTAGATTCAAACTCAGGAGACAGATAAAAGCCCAGGTCGGCAGCTATGCAGCAGGCCCAGAAAGGCAGTAAGTTTATGAGACTGAAATCAAAGGAAGGACAGAAGCCTCCAGGAGAAGGATGTCTAGGAAAACAGATGACTGGACAATGGACAGTAGACCAAGAGCCTGGGAAAATCTCATGATATAATCAAGGCACCAAGAAGATTTGTGTGAAAAAAGGGTAATGAAAGACTTCAGGAAATATGAAACTGCTCAAGAAAAGTCATGATCTCAGCTGAGCAATTAGTAGGGTGTAAAAAAGGAAAAATCTGTTTGAAATTGACCCTGCAAAGATTCTCTATTAAGTGATACAGGGTTGTAAAAATGGAATACATGAGGAATTCTAATCCTAGAACAGTACTTGGCTCCAGAGTAAATACTATTTACAGTCATAATAATGAAACAGTTTTCTGCTTTAAGGTTTTAGAATCAACCTAAATCACGGAAGATAAACTATGATTACAGAACACAATGTAAGTGTTATCACAAGGAAAACAAGAGCTGAGTTGGGGGATGGGGAGGAGAAAGAGGGAAAGTAAAGCACAAGGGTTTCAAGATTCTTAGAGTACCAAGATACTGTCTACCTTTGATGGAACTAGAATTGGTGTGTATTGTTTGAAGTAACAGAAATAGTCATATCACTGAATCTGGGAGGAGAAATGAGAAGCATGAGAGAGTATGTATGAAATCCTAACCATGATTGTAAGAAATCAAACTATAATGCATAAAGTTGATAAATTAAGACATAAAAAAGCAGCATACTATTTAGTGATATGGAGGTTAGAAATAAAACCAAAATGCGTTAAAGGTGGGGAACTGGGAGGCAGGGAGAACGAAAATAAGGGACTGTTGTTTTCATTCAGCCCTTCTATACTATTTTTAATTAATTAATGCATTACTCTGGGAGTAATGAAAGATAAGCAGAAAGATATCAGAATAGAATTCTCAAGCTGGCAACTTCAATGACCAACAAACCAACCCTGAATTTAAATACTCCTTTCTAGTTATCCCAACACAACTCTAATATCTACATTTCTGGCCTCAACCCTAATCTATATCCAACTTCAGGCCCATCTTTAAGTGCTTTTGAATTCCATCAATATGACCTGGCTTCATACTACACTACTAAATTTATAGTCACTACTGAAATTAAAATAACTTATGTGTACAAATGACTCATCCGCATAAGCGGCATCCTACACCTCTGTTAGTTATATACAACAGTGGTTCTCAAAATGTGATGCAAGGACTGCTGAGGGTCCCTAAGACCGTTTCAGAGGGCTCAGGAGGTTGGTTCTCCCTTTTCAATTACAGATTGCCTTCATATATTTTAATCCGAACAATTTACTTCAACAGACAATGCAGAAGCAGGTATGAGAATCCAACCATCTTAATTGAGATATTAAAAAGATTTGTTTGCTTCCCTGGTGGCGCAGTGGTTGAGTCCACCTGCCTATGCAGGGGACACGGGTTCGTGCCCCGGTCCGGGAAGATCCCACATGCCACGGAGCAGCTAGGCACGTAAGCTGTGGCCGCTGAGCCTGCGCGTCCAGAGCCTGTGTGTCTGGAGCCTGTGCTCCACAACGGGAGAGGCCACAACAGTGAGAGGCCCGCGTACCACAAAAAAAAAAAAAAAAACAAAAAAAAACAATTTGTAGAAATGTTAAACAATGCTTCTCATCTTACTACTTTTTCAGTGGTTGGAATATAGTTATTTTTCATAAAGATATTTCTGGTTAGGGGGAGGCCCGGGTACCCAAAAAAAAAAAAAAAAACAAAAAAAAACCATTTGTAGAAATGTTAAACAATGCTTCTCATCTTACTACTTTTTCAGTGGTTGGAATATAGTTATTTTTCATAAAGATATTTCTGGTTAGCATGTAGTGGTATTTTTACTATTTTAAAACAATTTAATAAATATTTTTAAAATTTCTAAAATAGTAAGTATTATATAATCCGCATAAGCAAAAGCTTTTGGGGGTTTTTAGTAATTAGAGGTTAGAAGGGTCCCCAACCAAAAAGTTTGAGAACCACCATTTTACGATACAGAACATTAACTTAGAGTCTGTAATGGTATTCACCATTCATTTTCCTGCTCTTTACTTACTGCCCCTTTAAGCAAAATGTTTCCTTCTATCTTATGACATGGAAACAGTACTTGTTCTCTGGTAAAATGAGCACTGAAAAAGTGGCCAGAGCCCCAAGTCTGCTGCCTACAACTGTGTAATAGTCTTATCTAGGGCTCCAAATCTCCTCCCAGTTTACCTGGTGTGCTGCTGTACAAATATTTTCTATGTTAGCAGAGACATCAAAGGCATAGGGAAGTAATGGCTTAGAATTTTGGAACTCCCACACAAAACTAACAGAAGGTGAATTAGGAAAAAGCTCACTTCCCCCTTTAAGGGAGAACTGTAAGGAAACTTTCCTGTCTCAGCCTTGGCTCCAAGTAAAAGAGAGAAGCCTCTCCTGATAATTCTTAACAAAAAGCCAGCACTCCTCTACTTTGGGCTCTGGAATTCACATTAGCTGACCAGGAAAACTAACTACTTGGTTTGGCGTTTATTTATTTCCTTCCAGGTACCACAAAATGCTCATTCCTCTCTAATGCTACCATGTTCCAAAAAAGAGGAGATCTCAATCAAAAATCACAAACAAAACTCATACGGAAACAAGATACTAGGAGCAAGAGTTTGGAAAAAAAAAAAAGACTACAAGTATTAGTATTGGATACAAAATATAAAATAAGTACACTTAAAGAGACTATGAAAACCAAGACCAAGAACTAAGAGTTCAATCAAAAACAACCAGATGAATTAAAAAAAAAAAAAAAAAACAGAATTTCCAGAAATGAAATACAGTATATAAAAATTATAATCAGACACTCAGAAAGGCATTACATAACTGATTAGACATAGCTGGCAAAAAAAAAATCTATAAAAATTACTCAGAAGGCACACAAAGAGATGAAAGATATTAAAGAGGTTAAAAGACCAGGAGAAAAGAATAAAAAATAGTAACTTACAACTCATTGGAGTTGCAAATGAAGAAAAAGGGAGAGAGGAAACATCTAAATAGAATGTCTGATATAACAATCCTCAGATCCAGGAGCCCCCAACTAACCCTAAGTAGGATTAAATAAGGAATTCTCACCAAGACGCATCTGAGTGAAACTGTAAACACCAAAGAGAGAGAAGCACAAGTAGCTTGAGGGAAAAAAATCCCTAGAAACTAAGTGATGACTTCTCAAGAATGAGAAGGGTGAAATGAAGATATTTTGAGATTAAAAAAGAGAGAAAAACCAAAAAAACATTGTTATCAGTAGACCCACATTAAAGGACATTCTCAAAGATTTACTTTAGGAAGAATGAAAATGATCTCAGAGGGAATGAATATTAAATAATAATAAAAAAGTGGTAAATACGAAGGCAAATTTAAATACTCACTAGCTATATAAAACAATAATTTTGTTCAACAACGGTTGTGGGGTTAAGAACATCTGAAATATAGTACAACAAAAGCACAAAAATCAGGAGTGGACTGACCAAAGTTAAACATTTTAAGTCCTGGTATTGTTTAGGAGAATAAAGGTGATGATTAACTTTAGACTAAGTGAAATATGCTAAATTTCTAAAGGAACCACTATAGGACAAATGCGGAATGTTTCATTTCTGAAAGGCCATGAGGGAAACAAGTCTCACGCAAGAAAATGTAGGCAGCTCCTGTCACTTACATTATTTTTTTTTTTTTTTCACTTACATTATTAAATGTGCTTTTTCTCCCCTGGAAAACATACTTTGTATGTGTTTGTTTCAATTTTGCATAAAATGGTAAAGTAACTGATAAAACTTTTTTTTCTGTCTTTCTCTTGGCACACAAAACAAAATTTAACCTTTCCATTAGTCCAAATTTAATGCTCAACATTGCTGGACTTTTCTAGGTCAAATTATGGCATTTTACATATCTACAAAATCACTGACAAATTTATCTTTACATTTAGTATTTTATAATGTTGAGAATGATGCAAAATTAAACTTTCTCATGGAATAATCCCAAAGACAAACCACCTTTAAATATTCCCTAAACTTGTTATTGTAATGTCATGCTCCCATTAACCTTCACAGTGCTATTAAAACAATAACTGCATCATTGTAGAATTTTAGAAGAAATTTAAATTCAGGCTCTATTTTCTTCTTAAAAACTAGAACAAATAAAATAACTAATCCTAAAATTTCTACCAACTCTTTAGATGGGTAGACTACAAGGGAGGGAGGGTGGTTAAATATCATATGAAAACCGTTGACAGTTTTCTTGACATCTTTTAACTCTCAACATACCAGGAGAAATATCATTTGGGTCCATTGGACCGCTTCCATTTTCTGTATTTTTGAGGTCATTTGACAATTTACATAAGAATAAGGGATAATGAAAATACTATTAGAAAATTTTAAATACAGAGTACAATAAACCCAAATTTTTATTCCACATATACACAAAATGCACCATGTTCTCTGAACATAACTGCTCATCAACTTTCATGCATGAACATGGAACATGTCCATCCCATAAATGCTAATTCCACATTTCAAATATTTTTCTAATAAGTTCTAACCTACCATTACTTTTGGTTCATCTTCCTGCATCTGAATTGTCAAAATGCAATGCTTAAAAAAGTTTTGAAATGTTTTATGGCTCATATTTTGTTGAAGAGAGATGGTCATCTACTTTGCTCCATAACTGTAAAACATTATCAGTTTTTTGCTTTGGAATGATCTAAAGAATCTTTTAAATTCTACACCATCTATTTCCTTCCAACTACCTTTGTATACATATCTGCCTTAAGCATCTGTCCACTAATGAACCATATCGAGTAAATTTTGGTTCACAAACATCACAAAACATGAAAGATTTCTGCCACATATACTTTTAGCAAAATGGGATGTTCTGGAACTTGTCACAGAATATTACATAATGAAGTCCTTCCTGTTAACTAGATGAGAATACCTTACTTTCCTTTTTTATCCTTATAAATATATTTTTCACTCACTGATTCTTCAGTTTGAAAAAAATCATCTAGGACATTGTATCTATAGACTTAGGCTGAGATTTTGCTTATACAATCAATTTCACCATTATCATTTGTCTAGAGTGGTGCTATTTTTGTATTTATCTTATTTAGCTAAGAGTTGTCAAATATCGTCTTGTGTTAACTTTCTTCTCTTTGCCAGTATGAACAGAGAATTAGTAATTCTGACTCCTCAACTGTGTTGAAGGAAAGCTAAAAGCCAACTATTAAAGACAGCATCTCTCCTTTCTTTCATACCTTCTTGAAAGACAATGCAATACTTTAGACAATGCAACATCCTCCAATTATTTCACTATTTTACTATCCTTTTAGGTCAGTGGTCCCCAACGTTTTTGGCACCAGGGACTGGTTTCGTGTAAGACAATTTTTCCAAGGACAGGAGGGGGTGGTTCAGGCACAGTATCTTTTCCCAGAAATAAAAAATGAATTAAAAATTTTATTTTCATTTAATCGATCTTCAAAAACGGTGCTTCCGAATACTTTAAGCCCATTTAACCTCTAGGACCCTCAAGAATTTATCTGTGGATAAACAACTGTATAGCACAGGGAACTACATTCAATATCCTGGGATAAACCATAACGGAAAAGAATGTATACATGTGTATAATTGAGCCGCTTTGCTATACAGCAGAAATTCACGTAACACTGTAAATCAACTACACGTCAACAACAGCAACAAAAAAATTTATTTGAATACCAAATTCGACTACAAGACCTATCTTATGCAAAATTTTATGCTTGTCTTTCTGTAGCTCCAAACGATCAGATTCTAGTTTTTCTATACCGGCTGCCCATGAAAATTATACCGAAGATCTTGCTAACTATCAGTCCTTTATCCAGCCTCTCTAAAACCCTAACATTGCTGATTACTCCATCTTCTTTTGGTTTTTATGAACACTACATTCTCCCAGCTCTCTGCCCACCCTGACCCTGTCTCAGTATTTGCTTCTTTCTTTGGCCCTACTGTAAACACAGATGTCCCCCAAGTTTGTAACCGTGGCTTTGTTCTATTTTTTTTTCCCACTCATTCAAAAAATGTTTACTAAATGTTTGATGTATGACAGGCACTGTACTTTCTCTGGTTTCATCCATGCTCACACCTATAACGGTGGATCACCACCATATGGATGATATTCGGATTTACACTACGACCCTTATCCCTCTTCTGAGCTCCATTTCCAAATGTCTACTGAATATAATATTAACATTGATGGAGATATATGTATGGAGGGGCTATTCTGAGCACTTTACAAATTTTATCTCATTGAATTCTCAAATCACAATGGAGACTGTAGAGGCCTCCAGGGATGCTGATAGTGTTGTTTTTTTGATTGGGTGCTGGTTATACAGGTATGTCCAGCTTATGACATTTCATCAAGCTATATTCTTAATATATGTGCAGTTCTTTTTATATATACCATACTTCGACGGAGAATTTTTTTTAAATTTCAATCCTATGAGGTAATTATTAGTATTATCTCTAATTTATAGATGAAGAAACTCAAGTACCAAAGGACTGTGTGCCCAATGTCACATGACAAATAGTAGAGGGATCCTGGATTCAGCTCAGCTAGCCTGATTTCAGAACCCACCAACTATCAACCATACCAAGAATTTAATTTAGGTAATTCCCTGGCTGTCCAGTGGTTAGGACTCAGCGCTTTCACAGCTGAGGGCTAGGGTTCAATCCCTGGTCTGGGAACTAAGATCCCACATGCCACACAGCGCAGCCAGCGGGGAGGAGTGGGGGGTGGATTTAATTCATTCCTATCTTGGCTCAACACATTTTGTCTAAAATGACCTTCCCTCCCTCCATTTTCAGAATTAAAGACCATGAAGCCTACCTCAAACTCCATAGTCAGAATCCTCCAATTCCCCATTTTAGTATTTCATTAAAACTCAGTTATGATCGCTATCATGGCATAGTTACCTGGAGGTATACCTGCCCCTACCCTCATCCCCCAGGAGTGTAAACTCCTTGAAAGCAGGGACTATGCATACTGTAAGTTACTCCCTATGAACATATTTTAATATATATATTATTACATGAGGAGACTAATACTAAAACAACAAAAAAGCCCAGTGTTCTTTGCTTCATTAATTCGCCTTCTGTAAGGATGAATTAAGAGCTGCACTGCACACAGCTTTCACAAAACACTAAGAAATGTTATACTCGGAACAACGACCCTAATTCTGATAGAGTGATGCCAAGGACAATGTTGTTGGCGCACTCCTCACCTTTAATCTCATTCTAGTAATTCTAACATACTTTGTCAATTACTACATTTATAAGCCCAAGGACTGTCTTCTGATTATCCTGATGGTGTACTTCTGAATAATAATTTGGTTGATTTGCTTTTTTTTGACAAATACCTCTACTTAAACAGCTATATATTCTAATCCAACTGCCCATAAGATACATCTATTTCTGGGCTATTTTAAGCCAATGATCTATTTGTCTATCCCTCTACCAATACCACATTTTCCTGTTTAATAACATCTTTTGGTCCCTGCTAATACAAGACCTTCCTTATGATCTTACAAGATTGTCATGACTACTTTTGGACAAATACTCTCTTCACTATCAACATGAGAACTCCTTTATCAAGTTACCCCAAAAAGCCTGTTGTGATTTTTATTGCAATTACATTAAACATATAGACTACTTAGGAGAAAATCGACAACTAGATAGTATTGATTTTTTTTCACTGCATGAACACAGCCCATCTTCAATTATTTGTCTTCTTTTATGTCCTTTATAGCCTACTGTATTTTTTTCTTAAAGTGTTTTGTATATCTCATTAGTTTTATTTCTACTTAATAGATTCTGTGGCTATATAAAAAGGACTTATTTGAAATTTGATAATCTAATTAATTCAACATTGCTGAAACAGGAGTGATCTTAGATCCAGAAAATTTGAACTTATTATTTCTCATATTAGTCTGTTGATTATAATCATGTTGCTTGCAAACAATTAAAAACTTGGAGGTCCCTATTAAACTGACACTGAAACCGAGGCCTCCAATTGATACTCAAGTACCTACTTTTAAAACATTTGAGATTATGAAGCTCTATATATTAAGTGTATGATAGCCATCAACTATGGAGAGCTTTTAAAACCCTTTTAGTATTATTATACAAATCTCTATAGAAAACTAGCATTGGTAAAATGCCTATTGAAAATCAAGCACTAGGCTAGGAAGGTTTACATTTAATAACTTCGCCTCAAAGCAAGTTAGTTGAGGAAACTGAGTTGTAGAAAGATTAGGTGACTTGCATAAGTGTCTAAAGAGATAGAGTTGAGATTCAAATCCAAAGCCTTTTCATTATAGTATACTGTGAGGCACGTTATAAAAACACAGTCAAGCATACACCTTAAGCATTCTATACAGGGCTATTCTCCCTCATTCTACTCTTAAGGCTATTAATAACATATACAGGATATATCATCATTGTAAAAGCACTAATCCTTCTGGAAAGAAAATTTTCATTATTTCAAGTTCATTCATGCAATATGAATCCTAAGATCTCTGATTCAACAACGGAGGAGCTGATATAATTAGCAGTTGCAGTAATTTTTTTTTGGTAGAGCCAGTAAATTTCCATCACTAAGATCGGTTTCAAAAACCTGTTCACCTGGTTTTCTCACCATCTCAGTTAGTGATTACTTCTTTCTACCTTACTAGTGTCACTTTTATTCTTTCCTTCAAGATACAATATTCTTAACTCTACATTCAAGCAAAAAAGAGGAGGAAAATTCACTGGCCAATCAACCTACCCAAGTTATCTTAGTGATGTGAAAAGATACTTATCCTTTAGGAACAGATGTCCTAAAGACATCTCAAGAATCACTAGATGAGATGCCTTCTTTTGACTAACAGATGCTTAATTTAAGCTAATGTCCAGACAACAGTCGAAATCCACTTAAACATTTATTATTTAACAACATTTGCTGAGATCCTAAGAATATGGGGGCAATTGTTTTGTACCTTTATACAATCATTACTCTATAAAGTTTCTGAACTCAATTAATTCTAGATATTAAAAGGGTAAAAAAAAAGTTGGCGAATGATTATTTTAAATAGCTAACTTTATTGAAGGTAGAATAACATTCAGATACCAATGATACACTAAGAGCTACAGATAGAACAAAGAAAATTAGTTTAAGCACAAGCTAAACATTTAGGTTATGCAGGTTAACAGACAAGCATCTTGAGTTCAGATAGAAAGGTGACAAGAAAGATATGACCAAGGCTTTGCTAAAGAATACAAGAAACTAGCTGTTTAAAACTCTCCAAGAAAAAGTTATGTCCTATTCATAGTGGGATATAATGGGATTACTTTAGTTTATATTACATATACATAGCATATTTGTTTATGCCACAAATCCCCTTCAAAAACTGAAGAACTCCTATGAGAACTTCTGTAAAACTGCCAATGAAGGAGACAAAAAAACTCATTTGATCCTACGATAGTTAATTAGAAAGTTTTTTCCACTGAGAATTATCTTTCTCACATTCTTTGCTACCCTAAGTTCTTACAACTGTTGAAATCATTTTTTTCAAGATTTATTATAAAATTAATGTCTGTCTAAAAGTTTTTAAGTATATCTTCTCAAACAAAAAAGGTACTCTACTGAAGTAGGTACTTATCTAACCAAGTTCCCTTTCTGCCATGAAGCCATTCCTGTTTTTTCATCATGCTTGAGATCTGCCTTGTCCTACACACCCCAAATTAACATTCTACCAGAAATATATACTTATAAACACAATAATTAATACTTAAAACCTTTCTGATTTTGTCACTGCCAAGGGGAAAAAAGCACATGAAAGGTAAGAAAATGAAAAGATTACATTTGCAATAGTGGCAAGTGGCACCAATAGGTTTATTTACTAGCCTTAAAAAAATAAAGAAGCAGGAAGAAAAGCAATCAGTAGCTGATGGAACGTGTAGCACAAAGACTGAATAAATGCTTACCACAAAAATATTTAATATGTATTATACAAAAGAAAAACCTGGTTTATCTAAAGGTTATTAGTAGTAGAACTTATAAGAGATCTTTACAACATCTCTTAAAGAACTTTGATACTTAGTATGCCATTATAAATCTCAAATATTAACAAGCAAAAAGAAAGTCTAAATTTAAAATAAATTTAATCAAATACCTCACATAGTGGTAACCAAGAAAACTAAGAACTGGAATTAAATCTAGACTTAGAATAGTTACTCTCAGTTATCTGCACTCAACGACAGGTGAAGCAACTATTCACATAATCTACAGGTAAATGTTTAAGATCTCCTTAAGTTTACATCCTCCAAAAAAAATTCTTTTTTGCAAAGTAAGCCTTGGTCTTCCATGTCTCAAAGTTACATTTTAATGATTTCTAGACAGGAAGAAAGATGAGCACCATCACTGCATTTTTTGCATATGCTTTTATTATTAATGCTATTTGTTCATCTTCCTTGAACCAAGGTATTAGCATTACTGGACCTGATTTCTTTCCATTAAAAACAAACAATTCTATATAGTATGTTATATACAAGGACAGAGCAACTTAACAATTAGTTTTGCCAATACATGCATAAATAAGTAATGTCAAAAGACTAGTCTTTTCTCATTAGACACACATATTAACAAGCAATTTAATACTTTGGATTGCTGTTACAGTTTACTGAAACTTTATAAGATTCAAAGCCAAAGAAAAACTAGGTACAGAAATTCTGTAATAGCTTCCTATACTGGGATAAAATACATACACGCAAATATTTGATCAAAAAATGATTATCTTTAAATTGGCATTTCCTCCCCTCATTTCTATCTATAGGTTTGCATTCGAAAAAGTATTTCAAAACTGCCACAAAGAATAAACCCACTACATTTTCAGTAAACAGTTAATAATCCAACAAATCTATCACTCTGCCCACAGTAACAGAAAAATACTGTGTAAAACAATTAAAACTTAAATGGTTAAATACAGCCTTGTGTAGGACACACAGTACTTGCTAGCAGTAGATTTACAGCACAGTGCTGATTAGCTGTATCTTGTTTCCCAGAAAAAGAAAATGGCTTGATTTTTCTCTCCACGAAAATTATTTGCTCTTTATTAAAGTGGCTGGGACTTTGTTAGTTGTTTAATTATCACAATTTGTAAGTAAAGAATTTTTTAAAAGTTTGAAAAGCCCCAAGATCATGCCCCAATAATTTGTCATCTCAGTTCTTTTTCTGGAAATAAGCTTCAAGGTAAGAGAGACTTGTAAAACAATGCCACATGCGTTCAACGCATTTGACAATTAGTAGAATATTAATTTCATCAATAAAACACATTTACACATTTTAATATCTCTTAAAAATCAATGGGGTCTTAAGCATTGAGTCATATTTTAACTGGTGGTGATTTTTTCAGTGATACATAAAATAATGATACCCTTCCTTTATAATAAATGCTATCTTATAATTCCATGAAATATGGCAACTCTGTTCCTCAGAATTACACGTTTTAACCAAAAAAGATAGCCCAATTTTACAGATGAGAAAAATGAAAGACCAAATAAGAGATGTCCCCAACGTCATTAAAATCCGGAGCAAAAAAGACTGGAACCCAGGTCTTCTGGTTCCCAGTGATGTCCTTTCCATTAGACAACCCGCCGCCTTAAGTGAATGAGGTGAGAAAACTACCTGGGTTTATTAACCAATAGCTAATTTACCTAGTACACAGATATCTAATATAATCTCTCTCTATAAAAAGCTGATCACTTAGGAGCCCTGAACGCTTACGGCCTGAGTCTAAAGAGACTGTCTCAGACTGACTCAAAAGTAACAACAACAGAATCTAGGGTTTTTCTTTCTTTTGATAAGATATATAACGAACTACAGAAACTTCAGAAATTAGAGCTTCCCTTAGGTAAGAGATTTCATAGGGTGCATTTCACGGCACCTCACTTGCACTTTTCATTTCCCTGGAGGGGAAAGACCCGCCAAGGGGAATTACTGGCCCACCTGGAGCCTAAACGCAACAGCTAGAACAAAGCTGTGGACTCATTTATCAGCACTAGAAACTTCGCACATCTCTTCCAGCCTACCAGCTACACAATTCACAGGTGGTTGGTGTGTTTATCTCTCTCCTTGAAGGGAGAACTAAAGGAACCAAACGAATGCGATGACACCCACAGTCTGTGTGCGGGGATGGGGTGGAAGGCCAGGGGAGACCACGGGACGCAGGAGAAGGCACCCAAGAAAACAACACGTTATCTGGGCTCGGGGGGCCGGAGCACCGGGCGAGGACCGGTGCCCGGGCGGCGGCGCGACTCCGCACTCCCCGAAAGGTGCCCTCGCCCACCGTCTCTTTCCCCAAGTGGGAGGATATCGGAGGTGGGGACCGGCCCGGCGGGGGCGGGGACCGGAGGCACCGCAGGGGCCGCGGCCTCGGCTCCCTCCCTCCCAGCCCGGCGGGGGTGGCGGCTCGGCTCAGAGGCCGCGGGAGGCCATTTTAGCTGCGGGGCCGCCAAAGGCCCGGGAGGCCCTCCGCCTCACCGTCTCCCGC
>NW_020174273.1:2274057-2355165 GCF_003031525.2 Neophocaena asiaeorientalis asiaeorientalis
GGGGAGCCGTTACCTATACTGGGCCGCAGCCGCCGCCGCCGCCGCCCCGCTGTGGGTGAATCCAAAGTAGTTGCCGGTCGCCATTTTGGCATCTTCCCCCAGCCGGCTGGGCACTGCGACGGGCACGGAGAGTCGGGTCCCATGGCGGGAGGAGAAGCGCGGAGGGGCAAAGACGCCGAGGGAGGGAAGGGGAGAGAGAGAGAGAGGCTCCGTGAGAAGCCGCCCTCGCCGGGCCGGGCCGCGGCCGCGCCGCCTCCCCCTCCCGCCTCGCACTCCCTCACTCACTCGCACGCCCGGGTGGCGGCCGCCGCCTCCTCCCCAGAGCCTGCCCCAACCCCCCGCGCCTCCCCGCCGCCCCGGGCCGGGGAAGGGGCCACGCGGGGACCCCGACGGGGCACATTATACTCACCATAGGTGAAAGAAACTACAGGGCATATGGGAATCATGGGCTCGGGCTGCTGCTGCTGAACTCTGAACTCTCACCCGCTGCCTCCCTCCTCTGCCCCGCTCCTCCTCAGCGGAGAACAGACCACCGCCTCCCGCCGTACTGCGCAGGCGCCCCCGCGCTCGGCACCCTGGGAGCTGTAGTCCCGCCGCCTTCGCGGCTCCGACGGGCGCGTGCCGGGCCTCGGCTGAGGCGGGCCTGGGGCGCCCTCCGGGGAAGGCGGGCTTGGTCTCCTCCGCGTTGGTGGCGAAGGCGAGAGGAGCCGCGCCGGCCGGGAGGGGGAGTCGGGGAGAGTGACCCGAGAGAGTGACGTCTACCAGCCTTTTCTTCTTACTTTTCACTTCTTTCACTTTTGCGTGTGCATTTGTTCTCTCCCTTTTGCCCTTCTCCATCGTGCACTTTTCACCAGGACTTGAGCTGGACTAATTTGGATTTTTCCTTATTTCTCGCATGCCCGGTTCTTGTCCTTAGCCTTTAAAGTGGAGAAGGAAAGACGGGGAGAAGAGAAAGAGAAAAAGAACGGCAGGTGTGCTATTGCGTTGGACACCCCTTCCGAGCACTTCTCTTCTGGTCCTTTCTCCCACCCGCACCCACCGCTTGATTCCTACAGCGTGTACGGAGCCCTCACAAAGCGTCAGGCCCTCTTCTGGGTGCTGGAGATAGAGCAGTGAGCAAAACAAAGTCCCTGTTCACACGGAATTTACCTTCTGGGAAAGGGGAGGGTGGGCGGCAGGAGGTTCAGACAATAGCCAAATAAATACGATGTCCGCTGGTGACTGCAGCTTGAAGAATAAAGCGTGGTAAAGAAGTTAGAGAGCGAGAGAGGTGCTACTTTATGTAGGGCGTGGTTAGTGCAGCCAACGGGTAGAGTTGTGAAGGAGGTGAGGGGGCAAACCTAGTTGACAGTCGGGGGGAAAAGACAGAAAATGGAGGGTCCTAAGGCAGGCGTGCTCAAGAACAGCGAGGAAGTTAGACTGACTGGAGTCGAGTGACGGGGAGTCCAGATCACAGAAGTCCTTGGTAAGAGTGGTGAATCTTTCATGGTAAGGACAGAAGGATACTCTCCCCACCGTGCAGCCGTGTCTTTGTTCCCTCTGCTTTCTCACTGTTGTGTCTTTACTTTCCCTGTGCATTTTCAACCATTCTCTTTCCTCCTGCAGTCCCTCTTCTGACTATTTCTCCCACCTTACATCATTCCTGCCTTCCATCAGTTCCTAAGTGATCCATTTCACCTCTTCCTCACCTAGTCCACAGCCATCCCCCAGACCCTCTGCTACTCGCCTCTCTGTATTGAGCTGGATATGAGCATTAAAAAGAAACACAAAAGGTGAATCAGAACTGACTCACTAAGTTTAGGGCCTTATCCCACCTTCTCATGCCAGAGCAGAGACAGTACCTCAGTTCTTATTTGTGCCAACCCTGCTCCCCCATACCTCCTAGAAAGGTACAGTTTCTAAAATCCTGTCTGAATTATCCTCTTATTCATTTCAAAAGAGAGAAAGTGTAGACTATTTGAGAAAAATCAATGTCATTGTTTTTCAGAATACCGATGTTTCTCCAGGCAAAAGTTATTTGTGCTCCAAGTGTGTTGCTAGGAAAAAAAAAAAAATCTACACATAAGATATTAGAACTGCATTTTAAAGGTAATTTGTCTTGAACTTCATGGAGCAATCAAGCCTTCAAGGCGCTGACTGTAACTGCTTTGATAAATTTGCACTGTTAGTTACTAGGCTATTTGACTAAAACTGGAGGAGAAAAGTCAGGTGTTAATCACCCGCCCAAGAAGATTCTTTTCTGGCCAATTTTGTGCTTGGTTGCTTGGCAGGTATTTAGAGGATGGAAGAGGACTGGGCTGCAGGCACACCCCAATGAGCAGTCAGGTAACTAGAAAGAGGGAGGCATGCCTCTTCTCTTTGGTAACTGTTCCCAGAGGTAAGGGTAGGTGTGGCAGCAGGAATGGCCTCAACCTGCCCCTGATTTGGGATTATTTAAGGAAGGAGTTTTGGACAGGGCTCGGAATCAAGAAAACTTGGGTCCTTTTCCTGGGCATTTAGTAGTGGAATGACCTGGGTACATTATTTAACCTTTCTGAACCTGTATGACAGGAATAACAATAATGCTCACAGGATTGTGGTGGGGATTAAATGAGGTAGCATTTCTGTAAAACAACAGTCATTCATACTTCAGCCAGAGTGATGAGTTCAAAATGAAAATCTGATCAAACGCTTCTGTGTTTCTCCCTCTTAGCATAAAGCAAAACTTCCACGTGGTCTACAAGCCCTGTGTAGTTTGTCCTCCCCACCTTTTCAGCATCTTCCTCTTTATTCTCTCCATTCCAGCTTCCTTGGCCTCCTATTTACCATGCACTGTCCCACCCCAGGGCTTTGCATGTTCTCCCTGCCTAGAATGTTCTTCCCTCCTCTCTTCACCTAGTTGACCCTTGTGCTTCAAGATCTCCACTCAGGACTTCCCTGGTGGCACAGTGGTTAAGAATCCACTTGCCAATGCAGGGGACACGGGTTCGAGCCCTGGTCCCGGAAGATCCCACATGCCGCGGAGCACGTAAACCCATGTGCCACAACTACTGAAGCCTGTGCACCTAGAGCCTGTGCTCTGCGACAAGAGAAGCCACTGCAATGAGAAGCCCACGCACTGCAATGAAGAGTAGCCCCTGCTCTCCGCAACTAGAGAAAGCCCGTGAGCAGCAACGAAGACCCAACACAGCCATAAATAAGTAAATTTATTTTTAAAGAAAGATCTCCACTCAGTCAACTCCTCAGCCTCAGTCAATTCCCTGACCCCCTGAATGGATCAGACCCTTATTATGCTTCACACTTAGTTGCCTTTGTCACAGTTACAATCTTACACTTATTGCGTGATTATTTGATTAGTATGTACTTCCCCCATCAAGCTGCAGCTTGTTGAAGGCAGGGCGCTAATATTGGGTGCCTGGTGATAGAACTTATTTAATGAATGAACCAGGCTGCGCACAGCTTAATCTTTCTTGGATGACTCAGAAGGCAGTTCAGGAACCTGTAGTACCTGCCTCAGCATCATCAAGAGAAACCTTAATTAGCATCTGAGGCCAAATGAGGAAATGTCAATTGGCAGACCCAGAATAGGTGGAGCCAGCCTGAGAAGGCCTGCACCTAAACTCACCCAAAATATATCTGTTTGCCTTTCCTCACACCTTTGAGTCAAGAACTGGTATCCTGAAAGGCCTTCTTACAATACAAACATGTCAGCCAGAAAGAATAATATATAAGCTACTCTGTACTATGAGGAGTATGGCATAGTGAAAAAGACTCTGAGGCCGGACTCAGCTGGCTTCAGATCTCAGCTCCGTCACTCAGTGCTGTAACTCACCTCTGTCACAACCTCTTTGTGCCTCATTTTTCTCCTCTGTAAATAGAGATGATGAAAGTACTACCTACAGCAGGGGGTTGTTGGTAGGGCTTAACATCATCCTAGATGTGAAGCTCCTAGATTAGTGCCTGCCCACTATAAGCACTTTGTGAGTGTTGGCTATTATTCCAACCACCACCCATTCTTATTACAATCAAAAATGAGCCAAATGCAGGGGACACGGGTTCGAGCCCCAGTCCAGGAAGATCCCACATGCTGCGGAGCAGCTGGGCCCGTGAGCCATGGCCGCTGAGCCTGCGCGTCCGGAGCCCGTGCTCCGCAACGGGAGAGGCCACAACAGTGAGAGGCCCGCGTACCACAAAAAAAAAAAAAAAAAAATGAGCCAAAGGATGGGAATATTTTTTGTAGAGGGAGGGAGAGGCCAAGCCCACAGGACATAAAATGGGACGTACCTAGATAGTGAAGCATGAAAGGGGAGGTGAGGGACAAGCAGCTGCTGCTTCCTTCTTGGTCCTGGAGCCCAGGGACAGAGCAAGGAGGCCAGGAAGCTCAAGTGGAACCTGTGATCCTCTCCCACGAGAGATAATTACAGTCACTGCACTTGGGACTAATAAATAAAAGTAGGGAAATGAGGCTCAGACTCCAGGCATTCTGGAACCTTACCAGCACAGGCAGGTGGTAGGGGGGGGAGGGGGTAGCATGTGGAGGACAACAGGGCCGGGCTAGGGAGCTGACCCAGCTGTCCGATTAGTTCCTAAGGGCCAAATGGGGTAGGACGGTGCTCACAGTTCAAAGGAAAATCTCTGACTCTCTTTAGGAAATCCTTATCAGAAGGACCCATTCCAGCTGGTGGGGTGTGAAGGTGAAAGACCAGGAAGCAGGCCCATCTAGATTCTTCCCTCCCCACCCCTTCTCTCCTTCTCTCCCCTCCCTTCCCCTCTGCTCTCCTCCTCTCCCTTGGAGGAATAACTCTGTGGTCTGGGAGACATGCTGAGAGATATTCTTTAGAATCCAGTTGAAGTTTTTTCTTGAGTTTTGGCCAATGGATGTTGGATGGTGGATAGATTGATGGATACATGAAGGCCTTTAAAACAATTAAGGAACAAACTGAGAACCAGTGATCCAGGATCAGATAGTAGGGTAATCCACAGAGATAACATGTATCCTTGATAAGCACAGCGACAGCTGCTGTTGTGAAAGGGAAGTTTAGTGCAGAAGATGACGTATTTATCTCAGTAAGAGAGTTTATGATATAGTGGTTTCTTCTAGGGCCAGGTTTTTCTTTTTAATAAATAAATTTATTTATTTTTGCCTGCGTTGGGTCTTCATTGCTGAGCACAGGCTTTCCCTAGTTGCGGTGAGCAGGGGCTACTCTTTGTTGCGGTGCACGGGCTTCTCATTGCGGTGGCTTCTCTTTTTGTGGAGAACGGGCTCTATGCATGGGCTTCAGTAGTTGCGGCACGTGGGCTCAGTAGTTGTGGCTCGCGGGCTCTAGAGCACAGGTTCAGTAGTTGTGGCGCACAGGCTTAGCTGCTCCACAGAATGTGGGATCTTCCCAGACCAGGGCTTGAACCCATGTACCCTGCATTGTCAGGTGGATTCCTAACCACTGTGCCACTAGGGAAGGCCCTAGGACCAGGTTTTACGGGTTCAAATCCTACCTGCACCACTTACTAGTTGTGTAGATCTAGGGCAATTTATATAACCTCTCTGGACCTCAGTTTCTTCAGGAACTAATGACGCCTACTTTATATGATTGTTGTGGGCATTACATGAATGAATACATGTAAAGTATTCCTGGGGCATTACTTGGCACATGGCAAGTGCTCAATGCAATCCTTTGGTTAATACCAGACAGAATAGATATTAAAGGATTTCTTGGCATAGACAGTCAGTCTCTGATTTCTCTCACCCTATTATACTAATTTTTTTCAATTTAATTTTTTGAGATATAATTCACATACCATAAGATTCACCCTTTTAAAATATTCAATTCAGTGGCTTTTTGTAGATTCACAAAATTGTGCAACTCTCACGACTGTCTAATTTCAGAATATTATCATCACCCCAATAATAAATCCTGTATCCATTAGCAGTCACTTCCTATGCTCCTCCTCTGAGTTGCTGGAAACCACAAATCTACTTTCTGTCTTTGTGGATCTGCCTATACTGGACATTTAATATAAATGGACTTATACAGTATGTGGCATTTTTAGCTGGCTTCCTTCATTTAGTCTTATGTTTTCAGGTTTCATCTATGTTGTAGCATGCATTAGTACTTCATTACTTTTTATGACAATAATATTCCATTGTTTGGATATACCACATCTGGTTTATCATTCATAAGTTGCTGGATGTTTGGTTTGTTTCCACTATTTGGCTATTAAGAATAATGCTACTAGATTGGTTCAAGATGGCAAAGTAGGGTGACGTGTGCTCAGTTCCTCTTGCAAGGGCACGAGAATCACAACGAACTGCTGAATAATCACTGAGAGGAAGACACTGGAGCTCACCAAAAAGGATACCCCACATCCAAAGACAAAGGAGAAGCCACAATAGACGGTAGGAGGGGGACAATCACAATAAAATCAAACCCTGTAACTGCTGGATGGGTGACTCACAAACTGGAAAACACTTATCAGTCTTCCCAACCTGGGGGTCTGGCAATGGGAGGAGGAATTTCTAGAGAAGCAGACTTTGAAGGCTAGCGGGATTTGACTGCAGGACTTCGACAGGACTGGGGGAAACAGAGACTCCACTCTTGGAGGGCACACAAAAAGTAGACTGCACATTGGGACCCAGGGGAAGGAGCAGTGACCCCATAGGAGACTGAACCAGAACTACCTGCCAGTGTTGGAGGGTCTCCTGTAGAGGCGGGGGGTGGCTGTGGCTCACCACAGGGACAAGGACACTGGCAGCAGAAGTTCTGGGAAGTACTCCTTGGCATGAGCCCTCCCAGAGTCCGCCATTAGCCTCACCAAAGAGCCTGGTAGGCTCCAGTGCTGGTTTGCCTCAGGCCAAACAACCAACAGGGAGGGAACCCAGCCCCACCCATCAGCAGACAAGCAGATTAAAGTTTTACTGAGCTCTGCCCACCGGAGCAACACCCAGCTCTACCCACCACCAGTCCCTCCCATCATGAAGCTTGCACAAGTCTCTTAGATAGCCTCATCCACCAGAGGGCAGACAGCAGAAGCAAGAAGAACTACAATTCTGCAGCCTGTGGAAGGAAAACCACATTCACAGAAAGATAGACAAAATGAAAAGGCAGAGGACTTTGTACCAGATGAAGGAACAAGATAAAACCCCAGAAAAACAACTAAATGAAGTGGAGATAGGCAACCTTCCAGAAAAAGAATTCAGAATAATGATAGTGAAGGTGATCCAGGACCTCGGAAAAAGAACGGAGGCAAAGATTGAGAAGAAGCAAGAAAAGTTTAACAAAGACCTAGAAGAATTAAAGAACAAAGACCTAGAAGAATTAAAGAACAAACAAACAGAGATGAAAAATACAATACCTGAAAGGAAAAATACACTAGAAGGACTGAATAGCAGAATAACTGAGGCAGAAGAATGCGTAAGTGACCTGGAACACAGAATGGTGGAATTTACTCTTGCAGAACAGAATAAAGAAAAATGACTGTAAAGAAATGAAGACATTAAGAGACCTCTGGGACAACACTAAAAGCAACAACATTCGCATTATAGGGGTCCCAGAAGGAGAAGAGAGAGAGAAAGGACTCGAGAAAATATTTGAAGATATTACAGTTGAAAACTTCCCTAACATTGGATAGGAAATAGCCACCCAAGTCCAGGAAGCACAGAGAGTCCCGTCCCAGGCAGGATAAACCCAAGGAGAAACATGCCAAGACACAGAGCAATCAAACTGACAAAATTTAAAGGCGAAGAAAAATTATTGAAAGCAACAAGGGAAAAAAGACAAATAACATACAAGGGAACTCCCATAAGGTTAACAGCTGATTTCTCAGCACAAACTCTACAACCCAGAAGGGAATGGCACAATATATTTAAACTGATGAAAGGGAAGAACCTACAACAAAGATTACTCTACCCATCAAGGATCTCATTCAGATTCGACTGAGAAATCAAAAGCTTTACAGACAAGCAAAAGCTAAGAGAATTCAGCACCGCCAAACCGGCTCTACAACAAATGCTAAAGGAACTTCTCTAAGTGGGAAACACAAAAGAAGAAAAGGACCTTCAAAAAAACCCGTAACAGTTAAGAAAATGGTAATAGGAACATAAATATTGATAATTACCTTAAATGTGAAGGGATTAAATGCACCAACCAAAAGACACAGGCTTGCTGAATGGATACAAAAACAAGACCCATATATATGCTGTCTACAAGAGACCCACTTCAGACCTAGGGACACATACAGACTGAAAGTGAGGGGATGGAAAAAGATATTCCATGCAAATGGAAATCAAAAGAAAGCTGGAATAGCAATACTCATATCAGATAAAATAGACTTTAAAAGAAAGAATGTTACAAGAGACAAGGAAGAACACTACATAATGATCAAGGGATCAATCCAAGAAGAAGATATAACAATTATAAACATATATGCACCCAACATAGGAGCACCTCAATACATAAGGCAACTGCTAACAGCTATAAAAGAGGAAATTGACAGTAACACAATAATAGTAGGGGACTTTAACACCTCACTTACACCAATGGACAGATCATCCACATGGAAAATTAATAAGGAAACACAAGCTTTAAATGACACAATAGACCAGATAGATTTAATTGATATTTATATTCCATCCCAAAACAGCAGATTACACTTTCTTCTCAAGTGCACATGGAACGTTCTCCAGGATAGATCACATCTTGGGTCACAAATCAAGCCTCAGTAAATTTAAGAAAATTGAAATCATACCAAGCATCTTTTCTGACCACAACGCTATAAGATTAGAAATCAGTTACAGAGGAAAAAAACTTAAGAAACACAAACACATGGAGGCTAAACAATATGTTACTAAATAACCAAGAGATCACTGAAGAACTCAAAGAGGAAATCAAAAAATACCTAGAGACAAATGACAATGAAAACACGATGATCCAAAACTTCTGGGATGGAGCAAAAGCAATTCTAAGAGAGAAGTTTATAGCAATACAAGCCTACCTCAAGAAACAAGAAAAATCTCAAATAAACAATCTAACGTTACACCTGAAGGAACTAGAGAAAGAAGAACAAACAAAACCCAAAGTTAGTAGAAGGAAAGAAATCATAAAGATCAGAGCAGAAATAAATGAAATAGAAACAAAGAAAACAATTGCAAAGGTCAATAAAACTAAAAGCTGGTTCTTTGAGAAGATAAACAAAATTGATAAATGTTTAGCCAGATTCATCGAGAAAAAGAGGGAGAGGACTCAAATCAATAAAATTAGAAATGAAAGAGTTACAATGGACTCAGGAGAAATACAAAGCATCATAAGATACTACTATAAGCAAATCTATGCCAATAAAATGGGCAACCTGGAAGAAATGGACAAATTCTTAGAAAGGTATAACCTTCCAAGACTGAACCAGGAAGAAATAGAAAATATGAACAGACCAATCACAAGTAATGAAATTGAAACTATGATTAAAAATCTTCCAACAGGGCTTCCCTGGTGGCACAGTGGTTGAGAGTCCACCTGCCGATGCAGGGGACACGGGTTCGTACCCCGGTCCGGGAAGTTCCCACATGCTGTGGAGCGGCTAGGCCCATGAGCCATGGCTGCTGAGCCTGTGCATCCGGAGCCTGTGCTCCGCAACGGGAGAGGCCACAACAGTGAGAGGCCCGCGTACAGCAAAAAAAAAAAAAAATCTTCCAACAAACAAAACTCCAGGACCAGAAGGCTTCACAGGTGAACTCCATCAAACATTTAGAGACGAGCTAACACCCATCCTTCTCAAACTCTTCCAAAAAATTGCAGAGGAAGGAACATTCCCAAACTCATTCTATGAGCTCACCATCACCCTGATACCAAAACCAGACAAAGATACTACAAAAAAAGAAAATTACAGACCAATATTACTGATGAATATAGACGCAAAACTCCTTGACAGAATACTAGCAAACAGAATCCAACAACACATTAAAAGGATCATACACCATGATCAAGTGGGATTTATAAATTAAGGAAACAATCCCATTCATCACTGAAACAAAACGAATAAAATACCTAGGAATAAACCTACCTAAGGAGGTAAAATACCTGTACTCAGAGAGATCAGACTCCCTGACTTCTGACTATACTACAAAGGTACAGTAATCAAAACAATATGGTAGTGGCATAAAAACAGAAATATAGATCAATGGAACAGGATAGAAAGCCCAGAGAAAAACCCACGCACCTATGGTCAACCAATCTATGACAAAGGAGGCAAGGATATACAATGGAGAAAGAACAGTATGGAGATTCCTTAAAAAACTAAAAATAGAATTACTGTATGACCCAGCAATCCCACTACTGGGCATATACCCAGAGGAAACCATTATTCAAAAAGACACATGCAGGGCTTCCCCGGTGGTGCAGTGGTTGAGAGTCCGCCTGCCAATGCAGGGGACACGGGTTCGTGCCCTGGTCCGGGAAGATCCCACATGCCGCGGAGTGGCTAGGCCTGTAAGCCATGGCTGCTGAGCCTGAGTGTCTGGAGCCTGTGCTCCGCAACGGGAGAGGCCACAACAGTGAGAGGCCTGCGTAACGCCAAAAAAAAAAGACACATGCACCCCAATATTCGTTGCAGCACTATTGACAATAGTCAGATCATGGAAGCAACCTAAATGCCCATCAACAGACGAATGGATAAAGAAGTTGTGGTACATATATACAATGGAATATTACTCAGCCATAAAAAGGAACGAAATTGGGTCATTTGTAGAGATGTGGATGGATCTACAGACTGTCATACAGAGTGAAGTAAGTCAGAAAGTGAAAAACAAATACCGTATATTAACGCGTATATGTGGAATCTAGAAAAATGGTACAGATGAACCAGTTTGCAGGGCAGAAATAGAGACACAGATGTAGAGAACAAATGTATGGACACCAAGGGGGGAAAGTGGGGGTTGGTGGTTGTGTGATGAATTGGGAGATTGGGATTGACATATATACACTAATATGTATAAAATAGATAACTAATAAGGACCTGCTGTATAAAAAAATAAAATTCAAAAATTCAAAAAATAAATAAATAAAATAAAAATAAAACAGAAGCAATATTGTAACAAATTCAATAAACACTTTAAAATGGTCCACATCAAATTAAAAAAAAGAAAAAAAAGAATAATGCTACTATGAACATTTATTCATATGTGTCAATTTTTTTTAGTTTTATTTTATTTTTTTGTGGTATGCAGGCCTCTCACCGTTGTGGCCTCTCCAGTTGCGGAGCACAGTACTCGGACGCATAGGCTCAGCGGCCATGGCTCACGGGTCTAGCCGCTCCGTGGCATGTGGGATCATTCGCGGACCGGTGCACGAACCCGTGTCTCCTGCATCGGCAGGCGGACTCTCAACCACTGCACCACCAGGGAAGCCGCCGTATGTGTTAGTTTGACTGAGCTAAGTGATGCCCAGATTGCTGGTTGAACAGTTTTTTTCTGGGCGTGTCTGTGAGAGTGTCTCTGGAAAAGATTAGCGTTTGAATCAGTAGATGCCCTCACCATTGTGGGTGACCACCATCCAATCCATCGAGGCCCTGAATAGAGCAAAAAGGTGGAGGCCGGGCAAATTCCCTCTCTGCTGGAGCTGAGACATCCATCTTCCCCTGCCCTCGGACTTGGAGTTCCTGGTTCTGAGACCTTTTGGCTCCCACAGGGACTTACACCGTTGGTTCTGATTCTCAGGCCTTTGGTCTCAGACTGAATTTCATCACCAGTTTTCCTGGTTCTCCAACTTGCAGATGGCATATCAAGGGACTTCTCAGCCTCCGTGACGGCATGAGCCACTTCCTGTAATAAATCTCTTATACATATCACTGTATATCTCATTGGTTCTTTTCTCTGGAGAACCCTGACTAATACAAGTTTTTGTGTGGACATATATTTTCAATTCTCCTGAATGGGATTGCTGGTAAATACGGCCCCCTTTCACCACCACTTTTTTAAAATGTCTGATTCTCTTCCTCTTCACAGCTTCTTGCCCAGAGCCACTTCAGCAGCCCACTAATTGGTCTCTCTTCCTAAGGATCTAACTCTCTCAAACCCATCTTCTTAAAAATTATCAAATGATATAAAATTTTAAAAATAGTAGTAATAGTAAGAAGAACATCAATGTACATTACAATCATTTATTCTTCATAAAAACCTATGAGAGAAGAACCTAGGAGCAGGACGGGAATAAAGACGCAGACCTACTAGAGAATGGACTTGAGGACACGGGGAGTTGGAAAGGTAAGCTGGGATGAAGTGAGAGAGTGGCATGGACATGTGTACACTACCAAATGTGAAATCGATAGCTAGTGGGAAGCAGCCGCAAAGCACAGGGACATCAGCTTGGTGCTTTGTGACCACCTAGAGGGGTGGGATAGGGAGGGTGGGAGGGAGGGAGATGCAAGAGGGAAGAGATATAGGGATATACGTATATGTATAGATGATTCACTTTGTTATAAAGCAGAAACTAACACACCATTGTAAAGCTATTATACTCCAATAAAGGTGTTAAAAAAAAACCTATGAGAAAAAAAGAAACCTATGAGGTAGGGACTATTATGTTTATGCCATTTAGAGATGATAAAACTGAGTTCATGAAGTTAATAAGTGGTAGAGGCAGGATTTACATCTCGGCCAACGTGATCCCAGAATGCCTAGCCTGCATGACACACCACCTCCCTAGAGCACCTCTGACCAACATGTCACTACCTTGCTGAAAATGTTACAAAGATTCCTACCTGCCTAAAATAAGAACATGTCCTATTAGTGTACATGGCTATTTCTCATTTATAAACTACTGGAACACTTATATTATCAGCTCTTTAATTACTTCATCCCAAAGTATGCCATACTTTGTATTTCCTAACACACATCAGACTTGCTATTTCTTACTCAATGTCTTTCTTTCCCCAAGGAAAGAACATAAGTTCCATAGGGTCAGGAAGTTTGTTTTATCAGCCACAAAATTCCCAATGCCTAGGACCATGACAATAACATAGTAGGTCCTAAATAACAGTTTGTGGGATAGATGAGCTTAATCCTGTGTCCTTCATTTCCTGAGAACAATGGTCTTATGATATATCTTTGGCATCTTCCTCCACCCTCTTCCAACTGCCACCCAGCATGGTACCAGGCACATAAGCAAATGCCAACCTATTTTAGTCCTCCCAGCAACCTTGACCCTCTAGCACATGTAATCGGCTGCCAGGTCTCAACACCTCACGCCAGTGTTGTAAGCGTTTCTTTGTGTCAATAACATATTCTTTGGAATCCGAAGAACCCGCAGAAATCAAGGCAGCCACAAGGAATAGCTATTTAGGGGACTGGAGAAGAGTCCGAGCCACACTGTGACCTGGTTTAGAGCTTGATATGATCATTAATGGGAGATGCTGAAGGGCACACTGGTTTAGAGCGCACACTCTAGAGCAACACTGCCCTGTAGAAATTTCTTCAAAGATAGAGATGTTCTATATCTGTACTCTCCAATAGGGTAGCCACTAGCCACATGTGGCTGTTGAGCGCTTGAAATGTGGCTAGTGGGACAGAAATTAAAATTTTAATTTTCTTTAATTTAAATCTAAATACACATATATGGCTAGTGACTACCATATTGGATAGTACAGTACTAGAGTCAGATGATCTAGGTTCAAATCCTGGCTCCACTGTTTACTGAGTGTATGACTTTGGCCAATTTACTTAAACTCCTTATGCCCTGGTCTCCTTATCTATGAAATAGGAAAAATAATAGTAGTATTAACTTGTAAATTTGATGTGAGGATTAAATGACTAAATATACACTTTGTACATGGGTCTATCAAGCTAGCACTTGGGTGGCTGGGGAAAGAGGCTGACCCACATCCATAAATGGGTCATCTGTCCCCCTGATTAATAGGGTGCCTCGTCCTCTGGGAACACCCTCTGGTGAGCATTTCCATGATGTATTAGTTTCCTATTGCGGCTATAACAAATTACCACAGACTTCCTGGCTTAAAACAACACATTTATGCATTGCAATGATGTAGTTCAGAAATCTCACTGGGCCGACATCAAATTGCCAACAGGGCCACATTCCTTCTGAAGGCTCTAGAGGAAAATCCATTTCCTTGCCTTTTCCAGCTTCTAGAGGTCACCTACAATCCTGGCTCACGACCCCTTCCTTTGTCTTCAAAGGCACCGGCAGAGCATCTTCACATCTCCCTCTGATTCAGACACTGCTGGCTTCCTCTTATAAGGACCCTTGTGGTTACATTAAGCCCACCCACGACCCCTTCCTTTGTCTTCAAAGGCACCGGCAGAGCATCTTCACATCTCCCTCTGATTCAGACACTGCTGGCTTCCTCTTATAAGGACCCTTGTGGTTACATTAAGCCCACCCGGATAATCTAGGATAATCTCTCCATCTCACGATCCTTAACTTCATCACATCTGCAAAGTTCCTTTTGCCATGTAAGAGAACATATATTAGGTTTGAGGGCCATTATTCTGACCGCTGCACGTGAGGTATGAACATTTTCACATTCAGTGACCATTCTGGAAGGTATATCCACGTACCTCTCCTCCAGACCTTCATGTCACATTTTCTAGCCTTGTTCTTTCCCAGTCCCTGATCAGCTGTGAGTGCTTATTAATAAGTATAGATCTGTACTCAGTCTATCTTTACTTACATATGAAGTAGACAATAAAGTGTACAACCCAAATCCTGCCCTCTCAGAGGACTTCTCTTTTCCACCGTATTTCAGGGTCACCCTGAGTGGGACAGTAGAGCAGCGGTTGTCCAATTTCAGCTGGAACTAGTATACCATGCAGATCAATCAATGACTCTTCCTTATTCGCTTCCTTCTTTAACTGGTCATGGGGAATTCCCATGGGCTATAAGGATGGCTGGAGGGAGAGAGTGCAAGCTAATGGGAGCAGGTAACATGGGATTCTGGGCCACCAGCTTGTGAGAGTTTATTTGTGCCTACTGGACTACTCCAGCCTGGTCTCATATATATATGCTGCTTCTGTTTTGGAAGACTGCTGTATGGGTTTAGTTTTACGGCTTGGAAGGTAAGATAATACCCAGTTCATGACAGACAGTTCTCCTAGTCAGTTGGTGTCCCATGGTCACGTGCTCCATCTTTACCAGGGCCCGGAAGGCTCCCAGGCTAGAAGTAAATTTCTAGGTATGATGTTTAATTGATTCCAATCTGCTATAGATTGTGAAAGCAGCAAAGAAAAAAATTCTGCCAATAAGATTTGTAAGACACCATTGATTATAAGATGCATTCCAAGTTCAGAGATGTCAAAACATGAAAACAAAACAAAACAAAACAAAATCCAAACTATGTGTGTACCTTAGAATCATTAATCCACCCTTCCACCGCATACATAAGGAAACAGGTCTAGAGAATTAAGTGACTTTTCCAAGATCACACAGCTCCTTAGTGCCATATCCAGATGTATCTCCTGACTTTCAGCCCAAAGCCAGTTTCATTTCACCATATAAATTTATTATTCATGATTAGTATGAATAATAAACCCCCAACTTTTCAAAATAAATGTTTTAAGTGCCCTTATTTTGCTTTATGTCAGGGATACCAGGAAAAATAGGGGCTGGATCTTTAGGGTTGGCACCCCTCATCCCCACCACCCCTTTGCCCCAGGCAAAACCAAGTAAAATTACAATAAAATTACTCTAAATCCAGTGTTCCCCTCAACTTTCTGATAATAAGAATCACCTAAGGAGTCTTCCAATAATTTAAATTCTTGGATCCAATTGCAGACCCACTGAATCAGAATCCCAGGATGTGTGGTCTGGGAAACTATACGTTGAACAAGTTTCCTCAGGTGATTCTTATCAACAAGGAACTTTGGGGAACACTATGCCCAACCCCTTCGTGCTAAGGATGAAGGTGATGAAGCCCAAAGAAGTTGAGTAACTTATTGAAGATAGTTCTGTGTCCATTCTTGTGTAAGCACAGGCTGCTTCTGGAGGACCTTACCTTTCTTTGGGGAAGGGGCCTGGAGGATTGGCAATCTAAGAGACAGAAGAGGCTTTTTTTTAACATGCCTGCTTGTGGTGGTTGGAAAAAAAAGTTTTCCCTGTATAGTGAATTAACTTTTCAATTAAAAACTTAGTTCTAAGTTATATCTGATTGGCAAACACCTTGGAAATGCAGCCATTTGTACCCTGACTTCCCCCACTCCCACCTACCCTGAGTCTGCTTTCCAGCTGACAGGCAGCCTGCTCATTTCCCTTCCCTCTGCCTACTCCACGCTCCACCTGCGCAGCCCAACGAGGCTGGAGCCCCGGGGCATTCGAAAAACTCCTCCTCTGCCTCAAGGGCCTTGGTGTGAAGTCATCCTCCCCCTGAGATGCAGTGGGAGCTCCAGAGCTCCAGAGGTGGTGAGGCTTGGCTGTCACTCAGCCAAGGCCTTGATCATAGCACTTGCTAGCTATGCCCCTCAGCAGCACTCAGCCTTGAGCACATTCAGAGAGGGAGGTCACCTTCCTACCTTGCTAGTTGCTCAAAGCCTGGAGGGCAAGATTCTGTGTCAGGTGGGGTTAGAAGAATATATTTAAATGTCTAGATATGAGGATGTAGAGCAAGTGGAACTGTCATAGCTTCAGAGGGAGTGCAGATCATTTCAACCACTTTGGAAAACAGGCAGAATCCATTAAAGCTCAACAAACGCACACTTACGATCCAGCAATACTACTCCTAGGTACACTTGCAGAAATGTGTGTGTATATATATATATATATATATATATATATATACATATACATGTTTATATGTTTTATAAAAAATATGTACAAGAATCTTCAGAGAAGCAACTATTCATACAGTCCAAAATTGGAAACTACCAAAATATTCTTCAATAGTCAAATGGGTAAAATAAATTCTCTTACATTTGTACAAAAGAAGAGTATCAGGGCTTCCCTGGTGGTGCAGTGGTTAAGAATCCGACTGCCGATGCAGGAGACACGGGTTTGAGCCCTGGTCCGGGAAGATCCCACATGCCGCGGAGCAACTAAGCCCGTGTGCCACACCTACTGAGCCTGTGCTCTAGAGCCTGCGCAGCCAAAAGTAAATAAAATAAAACAAATAAATTTATTTTAAAAAATTTATTTAAAAAAAAAGAATAGTATCAGCAATGAGAATGAATGACTGATATGCGTAGCAGCATAGATGGTTCTCAGAAATACAATGCTGAGGGGAAAAAAGCCATACATAAATAAATACAGAATTTTATGAAGTCACTTACATGAAGTTTTTTTCCCCAGTTTTTTTTTTAAAGAATCAATTTTATTTAGTTATTTATTTTTGATTGTGTTGGGTCTTCTTTGAGGCACACAGGCTTTCTGTACTTGTGGCGAGCGGGGGCTACTACTTTTCGTTGCAGTGTGCCGGCTTCTCATTGCGGTGGCCTCTCCTGTTGTGGAGCACGGGCTCCAGGCGCGCGGGCTTCAGTAGTTGTGGTACACGGGCTCAGTAGTTGTGGCTCATGGGCTCTAGAGCACAGGCTCAGTAGTTGTGGCACACCAGCTTAGTTGCTCCGCGGCATGTGTGATCGTCCTGAACCAGGGATTGAACCCGTGTCCCCTGAATTGACAGGCGGATTCTTTTTTTTTTTTTTTGAAGGGAAGCCCCCAAATGCCCCCCTTTTATAACAAATGTTTTGTGACATCCTCTGTACTCTCCTGAAATGAAAGTTGTAGATAATTGTACATACAACATGTATAATTAAAATTTTTTCTTTTTAAAATAAAATTTTAATTTTATAATTAAAATCAACATAGTGCCTTAGGAGAAATATTTTTTAAAAAAAAGGAGAGGGAAAAACTTTATAATAAAAAAATGTGTATTTCAGCGTGTTGATGTTTGGTTAGGACTACTCTGGAAGACACTGAGTACAACAGGTGCTTGTACCTAGTGTGAAAATCTCCATGAATGCAACATTTGCAAGTGCAAATGGCATCAGGTAATGTACTAGTTAATTACTAAGGCACTGGTGATGGAATTTTCTGAAATGGTAAACAACCTGTGCTAACATTTTAAACAGAACACAGTGTAACCATCCTTCCATTTCCACAATAATGACATCCCTTTCAAATCTAGAGCATGTTAAAATGTAAAGAAACTTTGTTTTTATATATCAAAGCCAACTTCGATTCTAGGCTTAGGTTCTACGCTTATAAACATACTTTGCATGCACAGGGATGTCCAATTTGATACTGACATGATCCATTGTCCTGTAGGACTGTCCTGTGTATTGCAGGATGTTTAATATCCGTGGCCCCTGACCATTAAATGCCAGGGGTGTCATTGCAACATCCACAAACTTCCAATATTCCCCTGGGAACAGGGTCACTTTGGTGGAGAATCATCTGTGTAGAGGATAACTTCTAGGCTACAAGCCATTAATGTTCTCATTCATGAAACCCTTGAAGTACCTGCATCAAAGTAATCTGATGGGCATAACGATTTGAATAAACTCTCTCAGGCCTTCAGTCTTCTCTGCTCATTGCACTGCTGATCCGTCCCAAAATTAGGCTCTCTAAGGTACTTGCTTAATGAAGAATTGGGTGTTCTGTAGTTGATGCCTGAAGTCAAAGTCCAATAAGGAGATGACTAATGTTTCTAAATAAACAGTTGAAAATTATGCCTGTAATTTCAAGCTGTATCCCTCCCTCTGCCCTGAGAGACTCACTCCCTTTATAAATGACTCCTTAGACATTCCAGAGCAGAGAGTCTCCCTGATTTGTCAGCCTGTACAATCAAGAGTGGCATGAATCCATGTTGGACATTCTTGTCCACTGAACACTGAAGACCTTCATCTTCTACTGAAGATTTCATCTTCTGTCATGGATCATAGTAAATATTTGAGTGATTATTATATGCCAGGCTATATACCAACATTGTGCTAGGCACTTCACAGGTATCATCTCATTATATTCTTACAACAACCTTATGAGGTAGTCCCTGCTATTATTCTTAGGTTTTGATGGAGAAGGAAACTGAGGCACAGAGGTTAAGTAACATTCTTAGGGTCACATAGTTAATCAGCTTAAAAGCCAGGATTTGAACCCATGCATCTGTTTCCAAAGCTGGAGCTCTTAACTTTTATGGTATTCTGCCCCCAATGGGGGAGAATACGCTTTTGCCAAGGACCTGTACCCTGGACATCTAGAAATGGTACAGCTTTCCATTGGCTAAATGCCTTTTGGAATTCAGCCTGTCTGGGGAGAAGTCCAGTGACCTCCTCCCGTATCAATGAGATTATTACATTCAGTTTCAAATAACAGAAAACTGACTGGTAAGTGTGAACAGTAAGGACATTTGTTGCTTCCTCAACATGAAATCCCAGGGCTGGTTAAATGGCTCAGTAATATCGTTAAGCATCCTTGGCCTCACCATCATCAGGGTATTATCTTTGCTTCCTCATGTGTGTTATCTCCTGGTTACAAGATGGATGCTGCTGTTCCAACTGCACAAGAGAAAGGAAGGGGCAGAGGAAAAAGGATTTTTTATGGCTTTCTATCCCGACTTTCTTTTGATTCTCATTGGCCATAACTGAGAATCAAAAGATTGACATGCCCATTCTTTTTTTTTTTTGTCAAGCAAAAATAGTGTTTGTTCAAATTTAATGGAAACAGGGGTCACTATACTTTGCAAGATGGGGAAAAATAAAATTAAAAAAATTCTTTTCTTTTCTTTTTTAATATAAAACAATATAATCACAATACCAGAATATGGAACTCTACAGTTTATTTCCTATGGGTTACTACAGGTGTCAATTTTCCTCTACTGTGCTAGACATACCCACTCTTAAACCCATTATTGGAAAGGGGGGATGGTATTACAATGATTGCCTTAGACAAATCATTATTCATCCCCTGGGATTCTGTTACGAGAGGTTTCCACCTATTACTAAATAAGGGTTCTGTTAGGAAAGAAAGGGAATTGCTGTTGTGTTAGTCATCTAATACAAAATTCCATAGACTGGGTGGTTTAAACAACAGGAAACTGGAGGCTGAAAAGTCCAATATCATGGCCCAGCAGGGTTCATTTCTGGTGAAGACTGTCTGCCTGTTTGGACATGGCGATCATATTGCTGTGTGCTCACGTGGCTTTCTTGAGGTGTGTGCTGGGAGAGAGAGAGACAGTGGGAGAGAGGAAAAAGAGCAAGCTCTCTAGCATCTCTTCTTATAAGGGCACTAATCCCATCATGAGGGTCCCACCTCCTGACCTCACTTAACCCTAATTACCTCCCAAAGTTCTCAGCTCCAAATACTATCACATTTGGGGGTTAGGGCTCTGACATGTGAATTTTGGGGGGAAACACATATTCAGCCCATCACACCTGCCAAGTAGGCAATAAACAATACCTGCCATTCCTTCTCTGTGGGATGATTAGGTGGTCCCAGCTTGGGTAGCAGACTGGGGATTATGTTGGTTGCAGGGGACACCAAAATTATGATTATGGTGCTCTCAGTAAAAGTGAAATCATGTGTGTCTAGCCACTGAGCCCAGACACATTCTCACACATGCTCCCTCACAGACCTCTAGAGCCTGAAACAACTAGTCATGGGCTCTGTGCACAGAGTGTGTCGTAGATCATCTCAGCCATCATGGGACAGGCTGAGTGTTGGTGGGGCATTGCTTCTGTCAGAACGTGACCTGGTTTATCCCAAAGGGTCCAGAATCTATGGAGATGTACGGTAGCCTATTGGCAGTTTCCTGAATACCCTACACATGCAATCTTTGTCTGCCTATGGCTAGTGTCTCCACCACCAACAAACTTATGGCTAGCCATACTGCCCAGTTTCTAGGCAAGGCCTGGGGATGGTCATTTCTAGTCTCCTGCATAAAGGAAGTAAATGTGACAGATTACTATTTCACCATTAGTATTCCTTTGATACCCCAAAATGTCTTCATTTCTGCCACCTTCACCCCAGATAGCTAGACATGAGCCATCCACTTCTCTGGGGTGTAAAAATTAGGGATCTTTAATTGCAAGCAATAGAACCAACACTGGATGATACAACTAATAGGGGACTTAAAAAATATATATATATATATTTATTTATTTATTTATATTTTTGGCTATGTTGGGTCTTCGTTGCTGAGCGCGGGCTTTCTCTAATTGTGGCAAGTGGGGGATACTCTTCCTTGTGGTGCGCGGGCTTCTCGTGGCGGTGGCTTCTCTTGTTGTGGAGCATGGGCTCTAGGTGTGCAGGCTTCAGTAGTTGCAGCATGCAGGCTCAGTAGTTGTGGCTCGCAGGCTTAGTTGCTCTGTGGCATGTGGGATCTTCCCAGATTAGGGATCGAACCCATGTCGCTTGCATTGGCAGGCAGATTCTTAACCACCGTGCCACCAGGGAGTTAATAGGGGACTTTAGAAGAGGTTTTAGAAAGCTCATATACTTAACAGGAAGGCTGGAAAATCAGGCTTGGAATTGGGCAGGAACAGTGAGCTCTGGAGGATAAGGAAGCAGGAGAGGCAGGAGCAGCCTGGATGGACACCACTGCCTAAATAATGAAAACCAACCATTTTCAATTCGGTTCTCTGCAGAACATTCAAACTAGAGGCAGGATCAATTTTAGATGGATTGCAAATTTAAATGTGCATGGAAAAATCAATAAAGCCTTTAGAGGAAAACAGAAGATAGCCTCTTTGGGCCAGAGGGGGCAGGGCAGGGTATCAAACACAAGTCTGGTTTGCCAAAGGGAAGACTCCTGGTCTAGACCAGGAATGGGGAGTGGAGGCAGAGCCCAGAGGTTTGGAGGGTGGGGCATGCCTGTGGCTTAGCAGTTTGAGAAGCTCAAGCACAGAATATACATGGCAGCCATGGAAGGATTCCAGATCCCTTCTACTGTGGCTCAGGTTTTCCCACTGCACCTCCTTCTTGGTCAAGGTCAGTTCAGCCTGCTGGCAAAGGGTCTCAGGGCCCACAGCTGTGCAGGAACAGGTAGGGGCTCATGCATCTCTTCTCCCAATGAAGGTGCTTAACTAGCTGGGGCAAGGGCTAAGGAGCCAGATTGGGAGTTTAGCAGTGTGGAAATCCAGTGTTCCTGGGGGAGTTCTCAAAGAGAGTGCGGTACACAGCTCTGAGGTCCAGAGGTTGAAATACAGGGCCACTGGTGACCTCAACAGGGGATAGAGCTGTGGAAGCAGAGACCTTGTGCTTTATGTTTCAATAAAAAAACACAACTGTTTAGCACAGGGAACTCTACTCAATACTCTGCAATGACATATATGGGAATAGAATCTAAAAAAGAGTGGATATATGGATGTGTATAACTGACTCACTTTGCTGTACTGCAGAAACTAACACAACATTGTAAATCAACTATACTCCAATAAAAATTTATTAAAAAGGGCTTCCGTGGTGGCCCAGTGGTTAAGAATCCGCTCGCCAATGCAGGAGACACGGGTTTGAGCCCTGGTCCAGGAAAATCCCACATGCCGCAGAGCAACTAAGCCCGTTCGCCACAACTACTGAGCCTGCGCTCTAGAGCCCGCGAGCCACAGCTACTGAAGCCCGCATACCCTAGAGCCTATGCTCTGCAACAACGGAAGCCACCGCAAGGAAAAGCCTGCTCACCACAATGAAGAGTAGCTCCCGCTCACCCCAACTAGAGAAAGCCCCCGCTCAGCAACGAAGACGCAACGCAGCCAAAAATAAATAAAATAAATAAACTTAAAAAAATTTTTTTAATGAAAAAATTAATTTAAAAAACCCCAACTATTACTATTATGCCAGGCCCGTTCTAAGCACTCTACACGTGCCATCTTACTTAATCCTCCTAATAACTCTCATGTAAATTGCTATTACTCTCCTCATTTTACAGATGAGGAAACAGGATCAGAAAGTTTAAGGCACTTGCCCCAGGTCACACAGCTATTTAAAGAGGCAGATCTGGGGTTTAAATGTTGGCAATATGGCTCCAGAGATACATTCTGCACCTTACATTGCCTCTTACATAAGCCAGGCAGATAAACATAGACCTGAAGCTGACTCTCTGAGCAAGTGCTGGGAACCAGAATGCATGAGAAGTCAAGGAGACACAGATACAGGTGCATTTCAAGGATGAGAACCAGAGAGCCAAATGCGGTGGCGAGCAGGAGGGAGTGTCAGAGAGTTAGGGTGTGACTGTGTTGAGGTAAATGCTGTACAGCCCTGCACCTCCCTTTTGGAGGGCTCCCAAATGTGATTTTT
Source organism: Neophocaena asiaeorientalis asiaeorientalis (assembly GCF_003031525.2). Lineage (NCBI taxonomy): Eukaryota > Metazoa > Chordata > Mammalia > Artiodactyla > Phocoenidae > Neophocaena > Neophocaena asiaeorientalis. Next base: position 2,297,253 of record NW_020174273.1, read on the forward strand.
AGAGGTTCCACGTGGGACTTCTGACACCAGGTTGATAATGAGAATCTTGGGTTCCTTCAGAATTCCACAGTGGAACTTGTCCAGCAAATCCTGCTGCTTTGAGCTGTTTTGCACACACATCGAATTTCTTCAACACTTGCCTCTTATCTTGGTGACGGTGGACATGGTTGTTGCTTGCCTGTAGGACTGTGTACATATTCCTTACCCTGGCCTCCAAAACCCTGCGTAACTCAACAACCGCAAGTCTCAGCTGTAGTCTGCCCAATCTCCCCACTGAGACCCACATAACAAATTCATATTCCAGACTCTTCCACTTCCCTTTCCTGGCATACCCCTTCCCCCTGTCTTTAACCGTTGAAATACCACCAATCCTTCACCACTTAGCTCAAATTCCATCACCTCCACTTAGTCTTCTGTGTTAATCAGGGTTCTCCTGATCAGGGTTCTCCAGAGAGCCAGAACCAGAACTAGAACCGGAATATAAAAACAGAATATACATATATAAATTAGGAATTGGCTTATGCAGTCGGGAAGATAAGAATTCCCAATATCTGTAGTCAGCAAGCTAGAGGCCCAGGAGAGCCGATGTGTAGCTCCTGGCCAGGTCCGAAGGCTTGGGAACCAGGAGAGCTGATGGTGTAAGTTTTAGTCCAAAAGCTGGCAAGCTCAAGACCCAAGAAGGGCCAGTGTTTCACTTTGGGTCCAAAGGCTGGAAAAAGACTAACGTCCCAGCAAGCTATCAGGCAAGAGGAGTTCCCTTTCCAGGGAGGGTCAATCTTTTTGTTCTGTTCAAGGCCTTCAACTGATTGGATGAACTTCACCCACATTAGGGAGGGCAATCTGCTTTACCCAGTCCATGGATTGAATTGTTACTCTCATCCAAAAACACCATTGCAGACACACCCAGAATAAATTTTGACCAAATGTCTGGGCACCCCATGGCCCAGTTAAGTTGACACATACATTAACCAACACACCTTTCTTCATTTTTTAATTTGAACTATGTCCTCCAAGCCCCAAATTGTTACCTGTGGTTACTCTTGAGGGATGGGATTCCAGGAGGCGAAGGGAAAACTCCCATTTTTACTCTTTACTATTCAAAAAGAGGGTTAAAAGTGGTGAACTTTGAATAAATTGTACTTTCTTCTTTTGTTGCTTTTCTATATTACCTTCCATTTGTGCTTTTCCAAATCATCTATACAGTCAGCCCTCTGTATCTGCAAGTTCCAAATCCACAGATTCAATCAACTATAGATAGAAGATATCAAAAACATTTTTTTTCCAGAAAGTTCCATATCAGGGGCTTCCCTGGTGGCAAAATGGTTGAGAATCTGCCTGCTAATGCAGGGGACACGGGTTAGAGCCCTGGTCTGGGAGGATCCCACATGCCACGGAGCAACTAGGCCCGTGAGCCACAACTACTGAGCCTGTGTGTCTGGAGCCTGTGCTCTACAACAAGAGAGGATGCGATACTGAGAGGCCCGCGCACTGCAATGATGAGTGGCCCCCACTTACCACAACTGGAGAAAGCCTTCGCACAGAAACGAAGACCCAACACAGCAAAAATAAATTAATTAATTAATAAAATGATCACCCAAAATTAAAAAAAGAAAGTTCCATATCAGAAAACAATCTGGGGACTTCCCTGGTGGTGCAGTGGTTAAGAATCTGCCTGCCAATGCAGGGGACATGGGTTCGATCCCTGGTCCAGGAAGGTCCCACATGCTGCAGCTATTGAAGCCCATGTGCCTAGAGCCCATGCTCTGCAGCAAGAGAAGCCACCGCCATGAGAAGCCCGTGCACTGCAATGAAGAGTAGCCCCCGCTCGCCACAACTAGAGAATGTCCTTACACAGCAACGAAGACCCAATGCAGCCCCCCAAAATAAATTAAATAAATAAATCTTAAAAAGAAAAAAGAAAACAATCTGATCAAAAACTAATCAACAGGGGGAGACCTTCAAGATGGCAGGGGAGTCAGACATGGAGATCACCTTCCTCTTCACAAATACATCAGAAGTACATCTACATGCAGAACAACATGTACAGAACATCTACTGAATGCTGGCAGAAGACCTCAGACTTCCCAAAAGGTAAGAAACTCCCCACGTACCTGGGTAGGGCAAAAGAAAAAAGAAAAAACAGACAAAAAATATGGACAGGACCTGCACCTCTGGGAGGGAGATGTGTGGGAGGAAAAGTGTCCAAAGACTAGGAAGCCCCTTCACTAACCGGGATGGGGAGGGGAAGCTTCGGAACCATAGAGGAGACTGCAGCAACAGGGGTGCAGAGGGAAAAGCGGAGAGATTCCCGCATAGAGGATCTGTGGCGACCAGCACTCACCAGCCCAAGATGCTTGTCTGCTCCCCCACCAGGGTGGGGTGGGGCTGGGAGCTGAACCTTGGGCTTTGGAGGTCAGACCCCAGGGAGAGGGCTGGGGTTGGCTGTGTGAACACTGCCTGAAGGGGGCTAGTGTGCCACAGCTAGCCGGGAGGGAGTCCGGGAAAATGTCTGGACCTGCCAGAGAGGAAAGAAACCATTGTTTTGGGGTGTGCGAGGAGAGAGACTTCCTGCTCTGTGTGCCCATAGATGACAGAGCACTGCCTAAGCAAGCTCCAGAGAAGGGTACGAGCCACAGCTATCATCTTGGACCCGAGAGACGGGCACAGACCACTACTGCTGCCGCCGCTGTCACCAAGAATCCTGTGTGCAAGCACAGGTCACTACCCACACCCCCCTGGGAGCCTGTGCAGCCCGCCACTGCCAGGGTCCTGTGATCCAGGGCCAACCTCCCTGGTAGAACAGATGGCATGCCTCAGGCTGTTGCAATGTCATGCAGGCCTGCCGCTGCAGGCACACCCTGCTTTCCAATTATGACTACCGTACCCCTCCCTCCCCCCAGCCTGAGTGAGCAAGAGAGCCCTAATCAGCCACTGCTTTAACCCCCTCCTCTCTGGGCTGAGAATAGACGCCTGAGGGTGGCCTACATTCAGAGGCGGTGCCAAAACCAAAGCTGAACCCCAGGAGCTGTTCAAACAAAGAAGAGAAAGGGAAATCTCTCCCAGCAGCCTCAGGAGCAGCAGATAAAATCCCCACAGTCGGCTTGATAAACCCTGCATCTGTGCACTACCTGCATAGACAACAAATGTTCCCAAAACTGAGGCAGTGGACTTCAGGAGCAACTGTAGACTTGGGGTTTACTTTCTGCATTTGATTTGTTTTTGGTTTCATGTTTATCTTAGTTTAGTTTTTAGTGCTTGTTTTCATTGGTGGGATTGTTTATTGGTTTGGTTGCTCTCTTCCTTTTTTATTTTTCTCTTTTTGTGAGTGTGCATGTGTATGTTTCTTTGTGTGATTTTGTCTGTTCAGTTTTGCTTTTACAATTTGTTTTGGGCTTCTGTCTGTTCATTTTCTTTTTCTTCCTTTTCTTCCATGCAGTGCAGCTGGTAGGGTGTTTGTGCTCCTGTTGGTGTCAGGCCTGAGCATCCAAGGTGGGAGAGCCGAGTCCAGGACATTGGACCACCAGAGACCTCCCAGGCCCATGTAATATCAATCGGCGAGAGCTCTCCCAGAGATCTCCATCTCAACACTAAGACTGAGCTCCATACAATGGCCAGCAAGCTCCAGTGCTGGATGCCCCATGCCAAACAACTAGCAAGACAGGAACACAACCCCACTCATTAGCAGAGAGGCTGCCTAAAGTCATAGTAAGCTCAGAGACACCCCAAAACACACCACCAGGCACAGCACTGCCCACCAGAAAGACAAGATCCAGCCCCACCCACCAGAACACAGGCACCAGTTTCTGCCACCAGGAAGCCTACACAAATCACTGAACCAACTTCACCCACTGGGGGAAGACATCAAAAACAATGGGAACTACAAACCTGCAGCCTGCAAAAAGGAGACCCCAGACACAGTTAGTTAAACAAGGGAAAATGGAGAAATATGTAGCAGATTAAAGAGCAAGGTAAAAACCCACCAGACCAAACAAATGAAGAGGAAATAGGCAGTCTACCTGAAAAAGAATTCAGAGTAATGATAACAAAGATGAACTAAAATCTCGGAAATAGAATGGAGAAAATTCAAGAAATGTTTAACAAGGACCTAGAAGAACTAAAGAGTAAACAAACAATGATGAACAACACAATAAATGAAATTAAAGATACTCTAGAAGGAATCAGTAGCAGAATAACTGAGGCAGAAGAAAGGATAAGTGACCTGGAAGATAAAAAGGTGGAAATAACTACCTCAGAGCAGAATAAAGAATAAGAATGAAAAGAACTGAGGACAGTGTCAGAACCTCTGGGACAACATTGAACACACCAACATTCAAATTAGAGGGGTCCCAGAAAAAGAAGAGAAAGAAGAAAGGGTCTGAGAAAATAGTTGAAGAGATTATAGTCAAAAACTACCCTAATATGGGAAAGGAAGTAGTCAATCAAGTCCAGAAAGAGCAGAGAGTCCCATACAGGTTAAATCCAAGGAGAAACACGCCAAGACACATATTAATCTAACTATCAAAAATTAACTACAAAGAAAAATATAAAGAAAGCAGCAAGGGAAAAGCAACAAATAACATAAAAGGAAATCCCCATAAGGTTAACAGCTGATCTTCCAGCAGAAACTCTGCAAGCCAGAGGGAGTGGCAAGACATATTTAAAGTGATGAAAGGGAAAAAACTACAACCAAGATTACTCTACTCAGCAAGGATCTCATTCAGATTCGATGGAGAAATTAAAACCTTTACAGACAAGCAAAAGTTAAGAGAATTCAGCACCACCAAACCAGCTTTACAACAAAGGCTAAAGGAACTTCTCTAGGCAGGAAACACAAGAGAAGGAAAAGACTTACGAAAACAAACCCAAAACAATTAAGAAAATGGTAATAGGAACATACATATCAACATGTATTGATATATTGAACATACATATCAAAAAAAGACACAGATTGGCTGAATGGATACAAAAAGAAGACCTGTATATATGCTGTCTACAAGAGACCCACTTCAGACCTAGGGACACATACAGACTGAAAGTGAGGGGTTGGAAAACGATATATCATGCAAATGGAAAACAAAAGAAAGCTGGAATAGCAATACTCATATCAGACAAAATAGATATAAGGAAACACAAGCTTTAAATGACACATTAACGAAGATGGACTTTATTGATATTTATAGGACATTCCATCGAAAAACAACAGAATACACTTTCTTCTCAAGTGCTCATAGAACATTCTCCAGGATAGATCATATCTTGGGTCACAAATCAAGCCATGGTAAATTTAAGAAAACTGAAATTGCATCAAGTATCTTTTCCGACAACAATGCAATGAGACTAGATATCAATTACAGGAAAATAAACTGTAAAAAATAGAAACACATGGAGGCTAAACAATATGCTACTAAATAACCAAGATATCACTGAAGAAATCAAAGAGGAAATCAAAATATACCTAGAAACAAATGACAGTGAAAACATGATGACCCAAAACCTGTGGGATGCAGCAAAAGCAGTTCTAAGAGGGAAGTTTATAGCAATACAATCCTACCTCAAGAAACAAAAAAAATCTCAAATAAACAACCTAAATTTATACCTAAAACAATTAGAGAAAGAAGAAGAAAAAGAAGAAGAAAAGAAGAAGAAGAAGAGCAACAACAACGACAAAAACAACAAAAAACCCCCAAAGTTAGCAGAAGGAAAGAAATCATAAAGATCAGATCAGAAATAAATGAAAAAGAAATGAAGGGAACAACAGCAATGATTAATAAAACGAAAAGCTGGTTGTTTTAGAAGATAAACAAAATTGATAAATAGGCAGAATCATCAAGAAAAAAAGGAAGAAGCCTCAAATCAACAGAATTAGAAATGAAAAAGGAGAAGTAAAAACTGACACTGCAGAAATACAAAGGATCATGAGAGATGACTACAAGCAGCTATATGCCAATAAAATGGACAACGTGGAAGAAGTGGACAAATTCTTAGAAAAGTACAAGCTTCCAAGACTGAACAGGAAGAAATTGAAAATATGAACTGACCATTCACAAACACTGAAATTGAAACTGTTATTAAAAGTCTTCCAACAAACAAAAGCCCAGGACAAGAGGGCCTCACAGGTGAACTCTATCAAACGTTTAGAGAAGAGCTAACACCCATCCTTATTAAGCTCTTCCAAAATATAGCAGAGGGAGGAACACTCCCAAACTCATTCTACAAGGCCACCATCACCTTGATACCAAAACCAGACAAGGATGTCACAAAGAAAGAAAACTACAGGCCAATATCACTGTTGAACATAGATGCAAAAATCCTCAACAAAATATCAACAAATAGAATCCAGCAGCACATTAAAAGGATCATACACCATGATCAAGTGGAATTTATCCCAGGAATGCAAGGATTCTTCAATATATACAAATCAATCAATGTGATACACCATATTAACAAATTGAGGGATAAAAGCCATATGATCATCTCAATAGATGCAGAAAAAGCTATTGACAAAATTCAACATCAATTTATGATAAAAACTCTCCAGAAAGTGGGCACAGAGGGACCCTACCTCAACATAATAAAGGCTGTATACAACAAACTCACAGCAAACATCATTTTCAATGGTGAAAAACTGAAACCATTTCCTCTAAGATCAGGAACAAGACAAGGGTGCCCCCATCACCACTATTATTCAACATAGTTTTGGAAGTTTTAGCCATGGCAATCACAGAAGAAAAAGAAATAAAAGGAGTCCAAATCGGAAAAGAAGAAGTAAAACTGTCACTGTTTGCAGATGACATGATACTACACAGAGAGAATCCTAAAGATGCTGCCAGAATACTACTAGAGATAATCAATGAATTTGGTAAAGTAGCAGGGTACAAAATACCCTGCATCGGCAGGTAGACTCTCAACCACTGTGCCACCAGGGAAGCCCCCCAAAGCAATCTTAAGAAAGAAAAAAGGAGCCTGAGGAATCAGGCTCTCTGACTTCAGACTATAGTACAAAACTACAGTAATCAAGACAATATGGTATTGGCACAAAAACAGAAATCTAGATCAATGGAACAATATAGAAAGCCCAGAGAAAACCCCACGCACATATGGTCACGTTATCTTTGACAAAGGAGGCAAGAATATACAATGAAGAAAAGACAGCCTCTTCAATAAGTGGTGCTGAGAAAACTGAACAGCTACATGTAAAAGGATGAAATTAGAACACTTCTTAACACCATACACAAAAATAAACTCAAAATGGATTAAGGACCTAAATGTAAGGCCAGACACTCTAAAGCTCTTAGAGGAAAACATAGGCGGAACATTCTATGACATAAATCACAGTGAGATCCTTTTTGACCCACCTCCTAGAATAATGGGAGTAAAAACAAAAATGAATAAATGGGACCTAATGAAACTTAAAAGCTTTTGCACAGCAAAGGAAACCATAAACAAGATGAAAAGACAACCCTCAGAATGAGAGAAAATATTTGCAAACGAAGCAATGACAAAGGATTAATCTCCAAAATATACAAGCAGCTCATACACCTCAATATCAAAAAAGGCAAACAACCCAATCCAAAAATGAGTGGAAGAGGCTTCCCTGGTGGTGCAGTGGTTGGGAGTCCACCTGCCAATGCAGGGGACACGGGTTCAATCCCTGGTCTGGGAAGATCCCTCATGCCACAGAGCAACTAAGCCAGGGCGCCACATCTACTGAGCCTCTGCTTTAGAGCCCGTGAGCCACAACTCCTGAAGTTTGCGTGCCTAGAGCCTGTGCTCCGCAACAAGAGAAGCCACCACAATGAGAAGGCTGCACACCACAGCGAAGAGTAGCCCCCACTCACTGCAACCAGAGAAAGCCTGCGTGCAGCAACAAAGACCCAATGCAGACAAAAATAAATAAATAAATAATTTTAAAAAAAGAAGTGAGTAGAAGACCTAAATAGACATTCCTCCAAAGAAGATATACAGATTGCCAACAAACACATGAAAGAATGCTCAACATCTCTAATCATTAGAGAAATGCAAATCAAAACCACGATGAAGTATCACCTCACACCAGTCGGAATGGCCATCATCAAAAAATCTATGAACAATAAATGCTGGAGAGGGTGTGGAGAAAAGGGAACCCTTTTGCACTGTTGGTGGAATGTAAATTGATACAGCCACTATGAAGAACAGTATGGAAGTTCCTTAAAAAACTAAAAACAGAACTACCATATGACCCAGCAATCCCACTACTGGGCATATACCCTGAGAAAACCATAATTCAAAAAAAGACAGGTACCACAATGTTCATTGCAGCACTATTTACAATAGCCAGGTTATGGAAGCAACCTAATTGTCATCGACAGATGACTGGATAAAGAAGATGTGGCACATATATACAATGGAATATTGCTCAGTCATAAAAAGAAATGAAATTGAGTTATTTGCAGCGTGTTGGATGGATTTGGAGTCTGTTGTACAGGGTGAAGTAAGTCAGAAAGAGGAAACCAAATACTGTATGCTAACACATATATATGGAATCTAAAAAAAAATGATTCTGATGAACCTAGAGGCAGATGGGAATAAAGACGCAGACATAGAGAATGGACTTGAGGACACGGGGAGGGGGAAGAGTAAGCTGGGATGAAGGGAGAGAGTGTCATGGACATATATACACTACCAAATGTAAAATAGATAGCTAGTGGGAAGCAGCTGCATAGCACAGGGAGGTCAGCTCAGTGCTTTGTGACCACCTAGAGGGGTGGGATAGGGAGGGTGGGAGGGAGATGCAAGAGTGAGGGCATATAGGGATATATGTATACATATAGCTGATTCACTTTGTTATACAGCAGAAACTAACACAACATTGTAAAGCAATTATACCCCAATAAAGATGTAAAAATAAACCAACAAAAACCAAACAAAGAAAAAAACAAATGGAATGAATTGGATAATCAAATTCAATATAATCTTAGCAGGTTGAAAATAAGAGCTAATCAACAGAACCATTTAATTAAACATTTGATCTAATATAAAATAAAAAAGTTCCAAAAAGCAAAACTTCAATTTGCTGCACATAGGCAGCTATTTACATAGCATTTACATTGTATCAGGTATTATGAGTAATCTAGAGATAATTTAAAGTATATGGGAGGATGTGCATAGGTTATATGCAAATACTACGCCATTCTGTATAAGGGACTTGAGCATTGGAGGATTTTGGTATCTGTGAGAGTCCTGGGACCAATCCTCGGCAGATACTGAGGGTTGCCTGTGTTTTGAAAATAGATTTAATTCCAACTTTTTTTTTTTTTTAACAGTACGCGGGCCTCTCACCGTTGCGGCCTCCACCGTTGTGGCCTCCCCCGTTGCAGAGCACAGGCTCTGGACGCGCAGGCTCAGCAGCCATGGCTCACGGGCCCAGCCGCTCCGCGGCATGTGGAATCTTCCCGGACCAGGGCACGAACCCGTGTCCCCTGCATCGGCAGGCGGACTCTCAACCACTGCGCCACCAGGGAAGCCCTAATTCCAACTTTTGATACCTGTTATCGACAATACAGAAGACCGAGGAAGATATTTGTAAACCACACGATGCAGTATACAAAATCCGTGACTACTGGAAACTATTCAGGATAAACAACCTTGTTTCTTCAACAGATAAATTCCAAGTGTTATAAAAAGAAGTGGAGGGAAAACCTGTGATTAAAAGAGATTTTAAAAACAACAACCATTTGTAATGTGTGGGTATTATTTGGATTCCATTAAAAAAAAAACTCCACAAAATGAAAAAAGAAAAATTCACAGCATTTAGGAGACAATTGAAAATTTAAACACTGACATGACATTTGACACTATTAAGGGATTTCCCACTCTTCTTCGCTCACTTTCCTCTAGCCACTGGCCTTCAAGATAGTCTTTGAATGTTTGCTCCAGCCTCAGGATCTTTTTTTTTTCTTTTTTTATAAATTTATTTATTTCATTTATTTATTTTTGGCTGCATTGGGTCTTCATTGCTGTGGACGGGCTTTCTCTAGTTGTGGTGAGCAGGGGCTACTCTTTGTTGTGGTGCGCAGGCTTCTCATTGCGGTGGCTTCTCTTGTTGCGGAGCACAGACTCTAGGTGAGCGGGCTCAGTAGTTGTGGCTCGTGGGCTCAGTAGTTGTGGCTCGCAGGCTCCAGAGTGCAGCCTCAGCAGCTGTGGCACACAGGCCCAGCTGCTTCACAGCATGTGGGATCTTCCCGGACCAGAGATTGAACCCGCGTCCCCTGCATTTGCAGGCGGTCTCTCAACCACCGCGCCACCAAGGAAGCCCTTCCTCAGGATCTTTATATTCATTTTTCCTATTCTAGATTGTCCTTCCTTAAAACTTCTAATGGCTTTTTCCCCCCTTGATTTAGGTGTCTACTTAAATGTTAGGATTTCAGAGATGCTTTCTCTCTGCCCTATATAAAGAGCCCTACTTCTTCCCACCATTTACCCTGCTTTTGAGATTTTCATAGCACTTATCACTGATTGAAATTACACATTTACATGTTTTTCTCTTTATTTTCCGTTTCCTTCCTCTCCTCCTCCCAGGAATGTAAGCTTCATGAGGGCAAGAATTTTGTCTCTTTCACCTTTGTATCTCTAGTGCTTAGCACTGTAGTTGAATAAGTATTTTCTGAATGAGTTACTGAGTGAATCTTCCAGAAGTGGTCTGATACACACCTATCTTCTCTAGAGGATAGGAAAGTGAAAATACTATTTACCAGCCACTTAGTCTACTTAGCATCCCATAGGGCAGGCACAAGCTATGGAGCTCATGTAAATTTCCACATGGGCTCCCACGGATCTTTTTCTCCCAAGAGTCTTGTACCTGGTGCACTGGGACTGACAGCTGGCCCCCAGGATTGTAATCCACATGCAATCAGAGAGCAATGACTTTACCTTAACCCTCTCGGTGGTGTTCTAAAAGGAAAGCAACTCACCCCAACAAGAGCCAATGCATCTCTGAGGAGAGTCCCAAATGATCTTTAGGCCCAGCTGTCTTGTATCTATCTCCTGGGGAGAGGAGTCTTGTACTAAAATGAAAAAGTTAGTCAAGTTTAAGAGCTGTAAATACAGCACAGGGTGGTTCTGTTTTATGGCCTCACAGTGTCTAACTGAGGTTGGAAGAAAGTGTTTCACTTCATCAGCAACTGAGGGAAGCTGTACCTTGCCTCTGACCCCAGAGACATGGGAGCTCTCAGAGGGGTTGATGGGGGCACCTGGCACAGCAGGAGAGTGGAAACCAAGGTACAAGAGTCACAGTGCGTGTCAGGCGAGGAGTGACTGTTGGAAGGACAGGGGAGCTGCACGGCTAACACTGGGTCTGGGGGTGCCAAAGAAGGGGAGTGGATCAGTCAGGTTTCACTGCAATGATTCTGTTTTTTTTAAAAAAATTAATGTATTTATTTATTTATTTTTGCCTGTGTTGGGTCTTTGTTGCTGCGCGTGGGCTTTTCTCTAGTTGCCGCGAGCGGGGGCTACTTTTCGTTGCGGTGCGCAGGCTTCTCATTGCGGTGGCTTCTCTTGTTGCAGTGCACAAGGATCTAGGCACACGGGCTTCAGTAGCTGTGGCACGTGGGCTCAGTAGTTGTGACTCGCGGCTCTAGAGTGCAGGCTCAGTAGTTGTGGTGCATGGGCTCTAGTTGCTCTGCGGCATGTGGGATCTTCCCGGACCAGGGCTCGAACCCGTGTCCCCTGCATTGGCAGGCGGATTCTCAACCACTGCGCCTCCAGGGAAGCCCAATCATCCTGTTTAAACAAAGAAACAAACCCAGATTTCGATGGCTTGCAGCAACATCAGCACCACATTCATGTTTCTCACTCTAGGTCTTCAGTTTCAGGCTGGTTGTTCTGCTTCAGCCTGTGGCTTCACGACTCTCATGTCATGGAGGATGACAGAAGCTCAAGAAGTCAAACCATAAGTCAAATCATTATGCTGTACACCTTAAACTTATACAGTGCTGTATGTCAATTATATTTCAATAAAACTGGAAGAAAAAACCAAACCATGCAAGCACATTTATAACCTCTGCTTAGGTGATACCCATGCATATTCCACTGACAAACAAATCACATAGTCAAGCCCCACATCCATGGGGCTTGAAAATGTACTGCAGTGGGAGACCCTACAAAGTCAAATGGCAAAGGCTGTGGATGTTTCATTCTACTGCAGGGAGGGAGTAAAGGAGCAGGAACCCAGTCTCCCACAGGGCCCATCAAGGCTGTTTGGAGGCAAAAGTGAGTTACCATGGAGACACCTTGCGCAAGAAGAGTGATATCTCAATGGTAAGGGCATGCAGCGGAAGACTGCTCCTTTGTTACTGTTACTTTGGATTCATATTCCTCGATTTTACCCTCCAGGCTAAATTTCCAGCCTCCTTGAGTTTTACCCCCCAGGCTAAATATGAGCCCACAGAAGCTCAAATTACAGGACCATGACCTTCTATCTTCAGCAGGAAGCCACAAGGCTGAGGACTTGAACACACAGAGCTTGCAGCTTGTAAGATTAAGGGCTACATATCCGTGCAGTCCAATGCATGAACCAGGCGTGGTATGGGAAAAGAAGCACCTGGGTCTTCTTCAGGTTTGCTTAAAATTATAGGTAAGATTTTCCTTTCTCTGCATTTGTGAGCTTGGTTCTGCAGTGGCTTGTTTTTATATCTAAGAATTATAGCAACACTCAGTGTCCAACATTGCATGGGAATCAAGGTTCTGCGTAACTGCTATTTCCACGTAATGGAAACTTGCCCCTTCAAGTGCCAAAACAGTGCGTATTTTTATCACTTTTTAAAAATAGAAATTGTTCTAAAATATAAAATTTATTACCTGTCTTAAAAATCAAATGAGCCCAAACATAATTCAACCCTTTTTTAAAGACTCAGAATATTTCTTTGCCCATTATTGTGCAACACCACACAATTTCTCCTCCTCTGTTTATCTGTATTCCTTTTTGTATTCGGCTTTCACTTCCTTTTTGTATCATTTGATTCATTTCTCAAGAAACAAATTCCTCAATTTATTTCCTTGCTTCCAATCTATGGTAGGCAAGGAACCTAGTTATCTAGCTTTATTAGAAACATATGTTGGGGCTTCCCTGGTGGCGCAGTGGTTAAGAATCCGCCTGCCAATGCAGGGACACAGGTTCAAGCCCTGGTCCGGGAAGATCCCACATGTCACAGAGCAACTAAGCCAGTGAGCCACAACTACTGAGCCCACGTGCCACAACTACTGAAGCCCGTGTGCCTAGAGCCCGTGCTCCACAACAAGAGAAACCACCACAATGAGAAGCCCACGCACTGCAGAAGCCCGTGTGCCTAGAGCCCATGCTCCACAACAAGAGAAACCACCACAATGAAAAGCCCACGCACTGCAGTGAAGAGTAGCCCCAGATTGCCCCAACTAGAGAAAGCCCGTGCAGAACAATGAAGACCTAATGCAGCCAAAAATAAATAAATTAAATTAAATTAAATAAAAGAAACATACGTTAAGACCCATACATGCAAGGGAAGACAGTAGTTGATAAAGATGGCATTTTAAATCAGTAGGGAACAAATGGAAAATTAGCTATTCATTTGGGAAAAAAATAGTAAACTGACCTCCTTAACTCTGTGAACAAAAAAAAAGGAACAAAATAGTGTCATTCATCAACCAGTTATATAAAGGTTAAGTCAAAACCCACTGCAGTGGCCCTCCAGTAGTGCATCCTGAGGGGAATTCAGGATGAAAAAACAGGATGAGGCACTCTGTACTTTAGATAAATGGGCCCCTAGATAGTTAGACGTATATCTCAGGAAGAATTTCAATGACTCTAGATTCTTGTCTCTTCCTATACATAGAAAAGCACTAAAATCATTAGCTTGAGATATGTGTTCTTTGCGAAGAGTAGTAACCTTTTGCCAGGCTGTATGCTTGAACGCCCATATTTCCTAGCCAAAAAATGCAGGTATATACTGACTCCTCCCCTACCTCTTTGGAGCAATTCATCAGAGCTGTCTCCCAGACAATAGTCCTCAGTAAGACCCTGAATAAAACTTAAACTCATAGATCTCATGTTGTGCATTTTTCTTTAAGTCGACAACTCCTTTGTAAGTTCCAGATGGATTTTTACATTTATTTCAAAAACAAAGCAACAAAAGTATTTGAATAAACTGTGGAAGAATAAAATATAAAAGAATCTTGAATAGTGAAGACTTTCTTAACCAAGAAACAAAATGCAGAAGCAAAGAAAAAAAAAGTAACCTCATAAAAATAAAATTTTCTGTATTATCATAGATACACACTCAAAAGACAAGCAAAAGACTGGAAAGAATAATTGCCACAAATATAAAAGGCAAAATGTTAGTATCCAAAATGTATAAAGAATGCCTACAAATTAATAAGGAAAAGATAACCTAATAGAAATATGGGCAAAGGAAATGAACAGGCAACTCTGTAAAAAGGAAATACAAATGGCCAGCAAACATATAGAAAGATGTTCATTCTCCCCAGTGACAGAATCATATATAGCAAAACAAAACAGAGACATCCTTTTTATCTACCATATTGACAAAAATTAAAAAGATCAATAGTAACCAGTAATGATGAAGATGTGGGGAAACAGGTATTTGCACACATTCTAGCTCAAATGCAAATCATGTACAGCCTTTTTGGAAAGCAAATTGTCAGTATTTATTAAAATTTTAAATGTTTATACATTCCACCTAGAAATTCACTTCCAGGTAGCTAGCCTAGAGGAAAACTTGCACATGTACACTATGAAACATATACAAGATCTACCCTGAGGGTATTCACTGTGGAAAGATTAGAAACAACTTAAATATCCATGAACAGAGAAATTGTTAAATTCTGGTAAACCCATACTATATGTTGGGGGAACCTCCATTTTTTTCTGGTTTCATATTTCTAATGAAACAGTATTAAATTCGAGTAACACCCCTGTCCCTTTATTCATACCTCTCTATGGGAATAGGGGACACCTAGGATTAATGAATTTGGGAGGAAGAACTGGGCATGCTCAGCTAAGTCCTTTCCTTTTTCTCTTTTTTGATGACTCTCAGGGACACTGCATTTTGACCTGTTATCTACTATGTGGCAAGTTCTAGTCCTCCAGGACTAGTTGTGACTGAGTGAGGGAGCCTATCTAATTTGACCCTGTCTAATTGTCGGCTGAAATGCTTTTAGTCAAAGACTTGAATCCATGTCCAGCCCAATGCTTATCAGTGAAAAAGCAGACACCATGGTCTGCTGCCTGTTTTTTTAGCTGGTCCTGTTTCGGGGTGGGAATAAGGAACTGTAATATAGTGGCCTTCTAAAAACCCGACCACTTGGAACTTTGGGCAATATAACAGGACTGGCCCTGAGAGCAGAAATCACATGAGGAGAGAGTATGCTCTTGGCAGGGCTGGGGCTGCTGGTGGCAGGCTTTTTTGCTGCTGTAGGAATGGCAGGGCCGGGCCAGGGTGGAGGAGGGCAGTGCAGGGGGCTGTCCTTGACTGTTTGAAATATGGTTAGAAAAGTGGCCACCTTTTACATCTGCTTTTAGGGCCAAGCAGGAAAGTAACCTCTCTGATTCATTTGGCTTATCTGCAGGTTGAGTTACAGCCCACAGTGTTGACCAATTATATAACCTCTGGCCATGAGCGGCTTTGGATTTTAGAGACTCAAAAACTATGGCTTCCTTATCAGCATGGATGTGTGTGTGTGTGTGTGTGTGTGTGTGTGTGTGTGTGTGTGTTTAATAAACATTAAAAAAAAAGCATAACATGCATGCAAAAACGTGCTCAAACCTAAGAGTACCCACTCAGTGAATGATTACAAACTGAATACTACCCACATCCACCACCAGATCAAGAACAGAAATGTGTTTTATTAATAAACAATAATGTGGGAATTCCCTGGCGGTCCAGTGGTTAGGACTCCGTGTTTTCACTGCGGTGGGCCTGGGTTCAGTCCCTGGCTGGGGAACTAAGATCCCACAGGCCTCGCAGCATGGCCAAAATAATAATAATTTTTAAAAAATAATTTAAAAAATAAACAATAATGCCAGTTTCTTGGGTTGAGGTGGAGAAACAACTCAATAAAATTATTGTAAGGCCCAAAGGCAAAGAAGGGGATTAAAAGGCCTGTACCTAGGAGTCAGAGAGTCAAGGGGAAATTAGTGTAGGTTTGAAAAATATGCCTTAGGGTGGAACAGTGGAATAATAAAATAAAATAAAGACATTCCCTTCAGAGAAGGTTGAGGTCAGCGAGCTGCGGCCTCAGTGTGTGGTCCCCAGACCAGCAAGGGCATCGCTGGGAACTTGTTAGAAATGCAAATACTCCAGACCTATTTCACCAAAGCTCCACAGGTAGGGCCCAGCAATCCCTGTGTTAACAAGCCCTCCAAGTGATTCTGATGCCTTCTAAAGGTTTGAGAACTAACTGAGAACATAGGCTAGGTGGAATTGAATGATAAAATGAAGACAAACTTTTCCACAAACTATCATACTTCCATCTATTCTTCTAAGGGCTCATTCATCTTTCCTAAAAGTTATTTACTCTCTCTGAGGCCTACATATCCTCTCCCCTTTCCCTATTTTTTTAAAAAATTAAAATGTAGTTGACAATATTACATTAGTTTCAGGTGTACTACATAGTGATTTGACATTTGCATGCATTATGAAATGACCACCACAATAAGTCTAGTCACCATCTGTTCCCAAAGCTATTACAGTATCAACCATGTTCCTTATGCTCTACATTATTACATCCCCATGGCTTATTTACTATATAACTGGAGGTTTGTTCCTCTGGATTCCCCTTTCCCTATTAAGATGGTATTAAATCCTGAATTCTAAAGCCATCTTGGAGAGTTACTCATTTCCCCCTGATTATCTCCCATATATAAATGAGGTATATATGTTAATAAACTTTTTTTTTCTCTTGTTAATCTGTCTTTTATTACAGGAGTTTCAGCTAAGAACTCAGAAGGGTAGAGGGAAAATTATTTTTCTTTCCCTGTAGTATATAATGCCTTCAAGATTCATCCATGTTGTAGCATATTTCAGAATTTCCTTCCTTTTGAAGGCTGAATAATATTCCATTGTATGTATATATCACATTTTGTGTATCCATTCATCCATCAATGGACATTAAGGTTGTTTTCACCTTTCGGCTCTTATGTATTATGCTGCTATGTACTTGGTGTAAAAATACCTGAGTCCCTGCTTTCCATTCTTTTGGGTTTATACTCAGAAGTGACATTGCTGGATCATATGTAATTCTATTTTTAATTTTTTGAGCAAACTCATGCTGTTTTCCATAGCAGCTGTACCATTTTATACACTCACCAGCGATGCCAAGAGTTCCAATTTTTCCATATCCTCACCAACATTTATTTTCTGTTTTTGTTTGTTTTATAGTAATAGCCATCCTAATGGGTGTGAAGTGGTAACTCTTTGTAGTTTTGATTTGTATTTCCCGAATGATTAGTGATGTTGAACATCTTTTCATGTGCTTATTGTCCTTCTACATATCTTCTTTGTAGAAATGTCTATTCAAGTCTGTTAGTCAGGAACTTCCCTGGTGGCACAGTGGTTAAGAATCTGCCTGCCAATGCAGGGGTCACGGGTTTGATCCCTGGTCCGGGAAGATCCCACATGCTGCGGAGCAACTAAACCCGCAAGCTGCAACTACTGAGCCTGAGCTCTAGAGCCCACAAGCCACAACAACTGAAGCTCTGCGCGCCTAGATCCCGTGCTCCGCAACAAGAGAAGCCACCACAATGAGAAGTCCACTGCAATGAAGAGTAGACCCCGCTCACTGCAACTAGAGAAAGCCCATCTGCAGCAACGAAGACCCAACACAGCCAGACATAAAAAGAAGAAAAAAAAAAAAAGTCTGTTAGGGTTCTCTAAAGAAACAAGCAATAGGGTATTATAGACAGATATAAGAAGAGATTTATTACTGGAATTGGCTCACGCTCTGTGGAGGCCAAGAAGTCCCATGATCTGCTGTATGCAAGCTAGAGAACCAGGAAATCCAGTGGTTAAAATTGAGTCTGAATCTCAAGACCTGAGAACCAGGAGATTTCATGTCCGATGGCAAAAGAAGACAAACCTCCCAGCCCTCAAAGAATTGGATGAGGCCAGCCTACATTGGTAAGGACTGATCTTCTTAATTCAGTCTACTGATTTGAATGCTCATCTCTTCTGAAGAAATCCTCATAGACACACCCAGAAATCGTGTTTACATGCTATCTGGGTACCCCTTAACCCAGTCAAGCTGAGACATAACTTTAACCATCACAAAGTCCTTTGCCCATTTTTAATTGGGTTGTTTGTTTTTGTTGTTGAGTTGTAGGAGTTCTTTGTATATTCTGAATGTGAATCCCTTGTCAGATATATGATTTGCAATTCCATAGATTGCCTTTTTACTCTGTTGATAATATCCTTTGATGCACAAATGGTTTTAATTTTGATGAAATCTAATTTACCTATTTTTATTTTTGTTGTTGCCTATGCTTTTGGTGTCATATTTAAGAAGTTATTGCCAATCCAATGTCATAAAGCTTTTCCGTAGTTTTTCTACTGGGAGTGTTACAGTTTAACTCTTACATTTAGGCCATTGCTCCATTTTGAGTTAATTTTTGTATACAGTGTTAGGTAAAATCAAAATTAGGGTGCAGTTTTATTCCCTAATTTTATTAGGGTGCAATTTTATTCCTTTGCATGTGGATATCCAATTTTTTCCAGAACTATTTGTTGAAAAGATGTTCTTTCCCCATTGAATGGTCTTGACACCCTTGTTGAAAATCACTTGACCATGTATTCAAGGGTTTATTTCTGGGCTCTCTATTCTGTGCCCTTGGTCTATATGTCTGTCTTTATGCCGTTGCTACACCGTTTTTGATTACTGTACCTTTGTAGTATTTTTTAAAATTTCAGCTTTATTGAGATATAATTCACATATAAAATTGTAAGATATTTAAATTATATATCGTAGTGATTTGATGTACATATACATTGTGAAAGGATTCTCTCCATCTAGTTAATTAACACATCCATAACCTCACATGTTCATCTTTTTCTTTTATTCGTGAGAACATTTATGTTCTACTCTCTTGGCAAATTTCAATTACACAATACTATAGTTATACAATAGTATATTTCAATTATATAATACTATATATCAACTATAGTCACCTGTTCTACATTAGATCCTCAGGCCTTATTCATCTTATAGCTGAAAGTTTGTACCCTTTTACTAACCTATCTCTACTTCCTGGCACCCATGTTTCTGCTCTCTGTTTCTATGAATTTGACTTTTTTTTTTTTTTTTAAAGATTCCACATATAAGTGATATCATGCAGCATTTGTTTTTCTCTGTTTGGCTTACTTTACCTAGCATAATGCCCTCAAGGTCCATCCATGTTGTCACAAATGGCAGGATTTCCTTCGGTCTCATGACTGAATAATATTCCATTGTGTGTGTGTGTGTGCGTGTGTGAACGGAGATATATATAGATATATATATATAGATATATATATATATATAATCTATTCATCTATTGATGGACACTTCAGTTGTTTCCATATACTGGCTATTATGAATAATGCTGCAGTGAACATGGGAGTGCAGATATCTCTTTGATATCCTGTTTTCATTTCCTTTGGATATATACCAACAAGTGGCATTGCTGAATCATATGATAGTTCTATTTTTAAATTTTGAGGAAGCTCCATACTGTTTTCCATAGCAGCTGTACCAATTTACATTCCCACCAAAGGTGTACAAGGGTGCCCTTTTCTCCACATCGTCACCAACCCTTGTTATTTCTGTCTTTTTGATGATAGCCATCCTAATGTGTCAAGTGATATCTTATTTTGATTTTGATTTGCATTTCTCTGATGATTATGACGTTGAGCACATTATCATGCACCTGTTGGCCATTTGTATGTCTTCTTGGGGAAAATGTATATTCAGTTCCTCTGCCCAGTTTTAAATTGAATTTTGGGGGTTTTTTGCTTATAGAGTTGTATGAGTTCTTTATATATTTTGGATATTAACCCTTTATCGATACATGATTTGCAAATATTTTCTCCCATTCGGTAGGTTGCCTTTTCATTTTGTTAATGGTTCCCTTTGCTATGCAGAAGCTTTTTAGATGATGTATTCCCACTTGTTTGTTTTTCTCTTGTTACCTTTACTTTTGGTGTTAAAGCCAATAAAATCATTGCCAGGGAAATGGTGGTCCAGTGTTAGGACTTGGTACTTTACTGCCGTGGTTTGTGTTCAATCCCTGGTGAGGGAACTAAGATTCTGCAAGCCGCGTGGCACGGCCAAAAAAAAACATCATTGCCAAGAATGATATCAAAGAGCTCACCCCTGTTTTCTTCCAGAAGTCTTATGGTTTCAGGTCTTATGTTGAAGTCTTCAATCTATTTTGAGTTGTTTTTTTTTTTTTTTTAACATCTTTATTGGGGTTGAGTTGATTTTTGTGTGTGGTGTAAGATAGTGGGCCAGTTTCACTCTTATGTATTTGGCTGTCCAGTTTTACCAACAACATTTATTGAGGAGACCGTCCTTTCCTCATTGTATATTCTTGGCTCCTTTGTCGTAAATTAATCGACCATATATATGTGGGTTTATATCTGGAGTCTCTAGTCTGTTCCATTGATCCATGTGTCTATTTTTATGCCAATACCACACTATTTTAATTACTATAGTTTTATAATATAGTTTGAAATCAGGGAGCACTATACCTCCAGTTCTGTTTTACTTTCTCAAGTTTGCTTTGGCTATTCAGGGTCTTTTGCAGTTCCATAAAAATTTTAGGATTGTTTGTTCTATTTATTTATTTGGCTGCATTGTGTCTTTGTTGCTGCTTGCGGGCTTTTCTCTAGTTGCAGCGAGTGGGGGCTACTCTTTGCTGCGGTATGTGGGCCTCTCATTGTGGTGGCTTCTCCTGCTGCAGAGCACGGGCTCTAGGCACGCGGGCTTCAGTAGTTGTGGCCCACGGTCTCAGCCACTACATGGCATGTGGGATCTTCCCAGACCAGGGATCGAACCCATGTCCCCTGAATTGGCAGGTGGATTCTTAACCACTGCGCCACCAGGGAAGTCCTTAGGATTGTTTGTTCTATGTCTGTGAAAAATGCCATTGGAATTTTGGTAGGGATTGCATTGAATCTGTAGATCACTTCAGGTAGTATGGACATTTTTACGATATTAATTCTTCCAATTCATGAGCATGGAATAACTTTCCATTTATCTGTGTCTTCTTCAATTTCTTTCATTAGTGTATTACAGTTTTCAGTGTACTAGTCTTTCACCTCCTTGGTTAAATTTATTGCTCGGTATTTTATTCTTTTTGATGCAATCATAAATGGTATTGTTTTCTTAATTTCTCTTTCTGAGAGTTCATTCTTAGGGTAAATAGATTTTTGTGTATTGATTTTGTATCAATTGATTTTGTATCCTGCAACTTTACTGAATTTATTAGTTCTAACAGTGTTTTTGGTGGAGTCTTTGGGGTTTTCTATATATAATATCATGTCATCTGCAAATACTGACAGTTTTACTTCTTCTTTTCTTTCTTAGACGCACTGGGAGGCTGTGGGATCTTAGTTTCCCAACCAGGGATCGAACCTGGGCCCCTGCCGTGAAAGCGCCAAGTACTAACCACTGGACTGCCAGGGAATTCCCTTATTTCTTCTTTTCTGATTTGAATGCCTTTTATTTATTTTGCTTGCCTAATTGCCCTGGCTAGGGTTTTCAACACTATGTGGAACAGAAGTGGCAAAAGCACGCATTCTTGTTTTGTTCCTGATCTTAGAGAAAAGCTTCCATTCTTTCGCTGTTCAGTATGATGTTAGCTCTGGGTTTTAATATATGGCCTTTATTATGTTAGATATTGCATTTTTGAAAGGAGCATCTTTTTGCTGTATAACCTTTGATGGGTGTCATTGGACCATGTGATAGGGCATGTTTTTGGTGGGAAGCAGAATATAGAGCAGATTACTGTTTAGACAACATCAAGGCCTAGGAGTTAATAACAAATGGACTGTCCTAACCCATGTTAGAGTCTTCCAAGGTCAAAATATAAACTGTTCACAAGACAGATCTACAAAAGAACAGTGGTTGGTATCGAGGTAATGGATTCATGAAGGTAGATGCCAGGAGTGTTCTGATAAATGCCTGACCTCTTCTCCAGGGGGGGAAGCGGGAGTCAGTTATGCCCCTGTGGATTTTGGGCCAACAGGGTTACAAGAACAAAAGGTTAAAGAAGTGTTCAGGGGAATCTCCATTTCCCTGGCCTTAGATTCTAGAGTACACTCCTGTCCTCCCTGCCACCCTCCATTTGCTTATTCATCCCTGTGAGAAAAGGACTGGTTTACCCAGCTGGTGAGTTAAGGAGAAGGGGCTGGGCACCTTAGCTCAGGCTTTTCACTGCCATCTTCCAAGGTGTCTGCCCTGAGGCCATGCTAGCCTGTGCTCTGCTCCGTAGCAAGCTCTTCAGCCAGAGGACACATTGGGTGTCCAGGGATGCCTGTGACTCAACAAGTCAGTCTATACTCATTCAGGGGTGAAATATTAGCAAGTCCTTCTAGATATGCCCTTAAGCCATATTTTCCAATCAGCTTGCTAACAATATGAACATTTTTATTTCTGTCAGTGTTTTTGGTTTATATCTGCTGCGTCCATTGCCTTCTTTCTCCATTGAGCCCAGGGACTTAGGAAAATGGAATAGTGGCAGAGTTAAGTAGAACTAAATGGCTCCATATGTATGCACATAGAAAGATTTATTGCCAGAAGAAATCTTATTGTTAATTAAGAAAATCATGCTGCAAAAGAAGATAGGTACAATATGATCCTGTTTGCTGTCTGTTTGCTTTTTTTAAAAAAAGCTCCACGGCTTATAAATCTCTATATTTGTCTATGTACACTTATATATGTAAATACATTATAGAAAGTTCTGGAAGGACATGCTCCAAATTAATAACAATGGCATCTGTATGTTGTATTGGATGTTTTAAACAAGAGGATATATCTGTATAATTTATAGTTAAAAATAAAAAGAATCTTGGGACTTCCCTGATGGTCCAGTGGTAAAGAATCAGCCTTCCAATGCAGGGGACACAGGTTCCGATCCCTGGTCCGGGAAGTAGGATCACACATGCCGCGGGGCAACTAAGCCTGCGTGCCACAACTACTGAGCTCTCGAGCCACAACTGGTGAGCCCGCGTGCCACAAACTACTACAGAGCCCACGTGGCCTGGAACCCACACACCACAACTAGAGAGAGAAAATCTGCACACCACAACTAGAGAGAGTGCTTGCCACAACTAGAGAGATGCCTGCACGCCACAACAAAAGATCCCATGTGCCTCAACGATGATCCCGTGTGCCACAACTAAGGCCTGACACAGCCAAATAAATAAATTTTTTTTTAAAAAAGGAATATCCTCAAAAGTAAAATAAAATGCAAAGAATCTTGCATGTGTGTAGAGGGTCTGGCTGAAGGCCAGCAGTCCCTTTTGAAGGTACAGAGGCCTTTTTCTATTATTTCCTGGTGAAGAGTTGTCAGATTTTCCCTAATTAGGGTGGTGGGGATGGAGTGGACGTGCAAACCAGGTGGAGCTTAGGGGCCACAGGGTGAATGCAAGCTCTGTCCCAGGCCTGGAGTTGAAGCGTGGACGCTGGTGGAGCCCGAGGGACAACGCTGAACTTGGGGCTTGATTTTTATCGAGTGCTTTCTGTGACAGGCACTGGTGGCTTGGCCTGGTTCAGTGGAGAGAGCTGGGCCAGGCAAGAACTGTGCTTTTAAGGGGTTGCTACATGTCTGCATTTGTGAAGTATCAAAGCACCCACATGTTTGATGTGTGTAGAATAAAGGGTGAGGATGCCACTAGATCTATGATATCTTTACCTGTCAGTCTTGATGCACCTTTGAAGAGGACTCTTCACCTGCAGATCTGTCCCTGAAAAAGCTCTCAGTGCCTGTCGAGTGGTGAAATGCAAAGATACTAAAACTCCTGAGGTTCTCTTTCCCTCTAAGGTAAAGTGTAGTTTACCTTCGAACCACCAGGGGGCACACGCATTTCGGTCAAAGATCTGGCTTGGGACTGGGCGGGAGCTGGGGTGGTGTTGGGGGAGGGGAAGGATAATTACTTCCAAGCTTGCGGAACTCTGCGGCCTCTTCTCCGAGGCCATAGAAATTAACCCTTCAACTGGCCAATTGAATTGTCTTTTTGAGTATTGGTTTCTGCCCTAGGGCTATTGGCTCTAAACCAGGTGTATAAAGACACTGTGTTAACAAATGTCATTTAACTCTTTTTTGTTTTTCCCTTTAACTCTTGATTATCCCAACTTTCATTTGAGAGCTCTTGAAGCTGGTTGCTTCTTTCATATGTGTTAACTTTTAAGTCCTCTGCAAATATGGCAAAAATTGAGTGCGGGAGGAGACAACCATTTGTCCTCATTTTTGTCATCAAAAACTAAATCACAAAAAAGACCTATCCTCTTGTAAGCAGAAAGAAAAGAGACAAATGGCACAGAAATTCCTAGCAGCAACATTCCATCTTTTGTTTGTCTGTTTTGTTTGTTTTGTTTTAAGGTTGTGAACAGATGGCCTAGATACATCAAATACACACAAACTCAGAGCTTACTAGAAAAGAGTTAGCTGGGGATTCAGGAGGGCAGGCTGTGCTCATCTCCTACGCCACCTATAGTCCGCCTACCACGTACATTTGAACCACCTGGGGGAAGGAGGCTTGTAAAAATGCAGCTTTCTGGGCTGCATCCCAACCGATTGAATCAGAATCTGTATCTCTGAATCTACATTTTTAAACAAGTTGCCTCCTTGATTTCGTATGAATATACATTATATTTGAGATTAGAGGTAAGCCTCCTGGGGTGAAATAAGAGGGGGAGATGTGACACCCGGGGGCATTTCTGTATCAGATTTCAAGGACCTTACCCTGGGGTAAAGGTCACATATCCCAGGAAGCTGCTCCCTGTGGAAAACAAAGTGGCTGGCAGCTTGGCCTGAGGATGCCAGGAAAGGCTGTGAGGCTGTAAGAGCTGGATCATGCTAGTCATTGGGAAGTATTTGGAAGGAGAAATGGGGATTATTGGACAGTACAGGAAGCTGCTCTGAAGCATCCCTGAGGAATCCCTGTTCTCCAACACTCAGAAGCATCCAGAAATCCCAAGAAATAAAATTCAACAATATTGGTACCTTCTGCAGAGCACCTGTGAAAGATTTTTCTTCTTCCCAAATGTCTCCCTTACTACAGGAAATCTCACTCAGTTGTGTTTCCTGGAATTTCACCAAGTATAGCTTCATTTGTGTGGGATTTTTGTTTTGTTTTTAAATCTCCTTTTCAAATGCAAATTCCCTTGGGAAAATGAAGCTTCTATTCACACATTGGAGGGAATTTGCTTGTTACCTCTTGTTGCCTAATTGTGATCTCTGCACTGAGAAGAAAAGGAAACATTTTTATTGAATTGAGAGGAAAAAGAATTTTAGCGCCAGGGAAGCTTAAATGAAGGACAGAAGAGTGGGAATAGGGACATTCTAAACAGGGAAAACTCCAAGAGCTTCTTATGGTCTTGCAGGGCTTCAAGCCCTGTGGTAATCTTGGCCAGAAGAAATAAGAAATAGTGAGTACTTGGAAATGAAATCTTAGCCTGTAATTCTAGAATAGAAGACATAGAACTTTCTGTATGATTCTATGTCACCCTAATTTCTATTTTGCCTCCCTGTACCGGTCTGTGGAATAGATTATGCTGTGACAACAAACGGTCCCCACATCTCAGTGGTTTAACACATTGGAGGCTATTTCTTGCTTATGTTCCCTGTCCACCATCGGCAGAGGGACCCCTAGTTGCTACTGTCACTTATGGATCCAGGCTGGGGACCTCATCTCCACACGTGTTTCAAGGTCACTGTGGCAGAGAAAAAAAGAAAATGTGACAAATTGCACATAGGCTCTGCATTGGTCTGGGTTCCCCAGAGAAACAAAGCTAATAGAATGTGTGTGTGTGTGTGTGTGTGTGTGTGTGTGTGTGTGTACAGAGAGAGATAGAGACAGAAAGACACACAGAGATTTTCCTTAAGGAATTGGCTCACACAATTGCAGGAGCTGGAAAATCCAAAATCTGCAGGGCAGACTGGAGACCCAGGGAAGAGTTAATGTTATAGCTTGAGTCCAAAGGCATTCTGGAGGCAGAATTCCTTTTTTCTTGGGGATCTTAGCCTTTTTCTCTTAAAGCCTTCAGCTGATTGGATGAGGCCCACTCACATTATGAAGGGTAATCTATTTTGCTCAGTCTATTTATTTAAATGTTAATCACAAAAAAAATACTTTCACAGCAGCATCTAGACTGGTGTTTGACCAAAAACTGGGGTCCATGGCCCAGCCAAGTTGACACATAAAATTAACCATCACCGACTCTTACCCTTCAGCCAAGACAGGATACATCTCACTCGTGCTCAAGTATCACTTGTGCCCAAGTATATCACATGACCACAGCTAACTTCAAAGGGGCAGGGAAAGGCAAATCCTATCATCTACCCAGGAGGAGGAGAACCAGAATATCTGTAAGTAGCGCTAATGGTCACCATAATCCTCATTTCATTAAGGGAGTAGAAACCTGATCTAAGCCAACTTGGAGTTCCTCTCTTTTCCTGGGTTCCATCTATGGGGAACTTACGTATGCCACCACAGTGGAGAACATCTGAACCTCAGTCATCATCTATTCCGGTTGGCATGTCCTGAGACACTCATCTGGTCTGTGGTTGTCTGCCCACCTCATTCTAGTTTGCCTGACTCCATCAGAGCCAGTGACTTTCTGGCCACATCTGTGCCTCTCTGGAGCAAATGGGAATTATTCTGTACTTTCTGGGCTAAACTAGGGCCCAAGAAACTCTTCGAGGCTGGGGTGTTAGGGCCTATTAGTTGCCCCTCAAAGTCTGCTCTTCTACAGAACACCTATATTTCAGCTGGGCACATGTTTCCCAGAACTCTGTGCACCTTGGTAGAGTCATGAGACTAGATTCTGGCCATTGGGATATAGGCAGAAGAGAATATGTACAACATCTGCCAAGGAGACTTAAAGGGAGACGGTGTGCTGTCTGGGACATGGATGAGATGGCTGTACTATGAGCAGCCATTTTGGAGAATGAGGAGACTTTGATGATGGAGGTCTCGCATAGTGAAGCAAAACTTAGGCGTATCATTCCATCCCTCGACCACCTCCCATCAATCTGCCATGTGAAAGACAAATTAACCTCTTACTTGTTTAAGCTACATTCCTAGGTTTTCCGTCCCTTGAAGAACGTGAAGTAATGACAGCACAGCAAGAATTTCTTTACATGGCAAGAGGTAGGTCCTTGAGAATGAGGAGGCCTCTCTTTCAACTTAATGGCCTAACAGGGAGTGAGTCTGCAGCTCCAGACCCCTCTGACCTGGCAGGTTCCCAACTCTAAAGCCACTGCTCAGAGAGGAACTCAGGAGCCATCCACTCACCTGCTTGAATCCTTACCTAGTATGTATCCTTCGCAGTCTTATTTGCTGGCTTAGAGGCAAAGTGAAGAGAAAGCAGCCCCCGAACTGTGTATAAGTTGTCATTCACGTCACTCTTTGAACCTGTCCTGGATTTTCATGAAATGACTTGCTGTCTTTGAGTTCCCCTGGAAGTATCCCCGAAATGAGGATTTGGGTGCATGTAGTTTATTCAGGAGGTAATTCCAGGAAACTCCAATAGGGGAATGGAGATTTGAGATGGCGAGAGGAAGGGAGCAATAAAGTGTGCATCAGCAAGCAAGCCTCTCCCATGGGCAGCTGGCACTGACTCCCCGAGGGGACGCTGGGAGTAGAGTGGAACGTGCCTCGGATCCCAGATATCCCTGTTCCTGAGGGGCGAGGAAGGTGAGGGCCACACCCACTAACTCTCTATTCCCCAGCACTCAGGATTGCCTCATGGGCAGCCCAAGCAGCATCCCATGGCCAGAAAAGAGTCTTCAGGTGGGTGTTGGCAGTATGCAGCCCTCAGAGTACAATGGAAAGTGCCCAGGGGAGGTGGGCGGGCACTCGTGTCCACTCCGACTCTCCTCCATCACATTCCCCGCTGTGAAGTCACATTATCTCAGAAGGGAAAAAGAGAATCTCTCCTTTAAGAAAGGAATTTACTTCCATTACAGTCAAATGTTCTACCCCTGAGCTATACCCCCTGCTTGAATTGAAATAACTACTTAGAACTTCTGTTTTTCAGGTTCCATACAGTCAATCGCCCTGGTCAGGACAAGCTGTATAATATGTGGCCTCATGCAAAATAAAAATGCAGAGCCCTCGTTTAAAAATTATTAAGAATGTCAAGGTGGTGATAGCAGAGCCTTAACTGAGCACTGGACCCTTCTGTGCGTGGGAGCCTATGCAACGATGCACTGGGCTCACTGGAGTTTCACAACACTTTGTAAATTGTAGGGTTCCTTGGAAGCTCTGTTAGTCCAAGCTCAAAGTTTCTAACTCAGATTTTATTTTCCTCCCCCTGCTTTTTTTCTGGGTTTTATCCTCCCTCTGACTCCTGATGCTTCAAGAAAATTAGAGCTGTTTCTCTCTGAAGTGCCTGAGAGCCTTTCTGTTTTTAAGGTGAAATGGACCCATTCTTGCTTTTGCTTTTGTTTTTTGGCCATGTGGCTTGTGGGACCTTAGTTCCCCGACCAGGGATTGAACCCGGGCCCTCGGCAGATGAGAGCGTGGAGTCCTAACCACTGGACCACCAGGGAATTCCCATGAAATGGCCCCATTCTTGGATGAGCTTGATGCTACATAATTGCGGGAAGTCATGCAACATGGCGAAGGTTGAAGACCTTGTATTTCTTAGTGGCAATGCACTTGTTGACCTAAAACAAATAGACTGCCAGTTATTTTCTCACCAAAAAAAAAAAAAAAAAATTTTTTTTTTTTTTTTTTTTTTTTTTTTTGAGCAGCAGAGAATTGCAATTTGGGGTCCACAACATGGTGAGCCATGTACAAGTCCCCAGCAAAAATGGGAAGGAAAACTCTTTCATAAAGGGGAAAGGAGGTTGGAGGGCTACAGGAAACAGAGTCCAAGGATTTTCATTGGCTGGGTTGTGACATTCTCTCACTGGCTGAGCTCTTGCCAGGCAGGAAGAGGAAGTCTTTCTTCCTCCTATCAGGCTCTGCTATCGGCGTAGGGCACGAGAGCTCCCCCTTCTGATCTCCCCACTCTACTTATTTGAGGTTTCTCTTTATTAATTTTTTTTTTTTTGGTACGCGGGCCTCTCACTGTTGTGGCCTCTCCCGTTGCGGAACGCAGGCTCTGGACGCACAGGCTCGGCGGCCATGGCGCACAGGCCCAGCCGCTCCGCGGCATGTGGGATCTTCCTGGACCGGGGCACGAACGCGTGTGCCCTGCATCGGCAGGCGGACTCTCAACCACTGCGCCACCAGGAAAGCCCTCTTTATTAATTTTTTACACATTCATAGGTTGCTCTTTAGCTCCCCAGCTCCTTTTATCTTGTCATCTTTGGGTCTTGTTCCCAGTTAAGTGTAGTGTTGTCCACATCAGGCCTACAGCAATCCTGGCCGTGGGCTACTACATAGTCCACATGGGAAATAATGGTGTCTGGGTTGGGGGGAGTGTTAGAGACACAGAAGGGCTGATACGAGAGCGAGAACATGTAAACTCAGTAGGACTGGGTGATGACTTGAATAGGGAAATCCAGGAGCATATGGAGAAGGACGCCTGGACTTCCAGCATGAACAGAACTTCGCTTCTGTCGTTCACACCTGAGATCCATATTTAATGAATTTCTCCCGTGTGTCAGGGACTGTTAGGCCCTTTCAGATACTGAGCTCCTCCCCTCTCATAATTTATCTGGCAAAAGTCACATTAAGTCATTCCTCTAAGCTCACTTCTAAATCTGATTTTCCCAAGGGAGCAGGACTCTCCCTGACTTACAGGGACAATGCAAACAAAACAAAACCAAACACAAAAAATAAAAACCTGAAAACCACAACATTCCTTATCTACTAAACATGCCAGATAATCACAAACTTAAATGATAAAAGCTCACAGAATAGTGTACCAAAAAGGATAAATTTTACAGTATGAAACTAATATAATGTTATAAAACAATTTTTTAACTGAAGTGTAATTGACCTATGACATTCTATTAGTTTCAGGTATACTACGTAGTGATTTGACATTTGTATACATTACTAAATGATCACTACGATAAGTATAGTTACCATCGGTCGCCATACAAATTTTTTTAAAAAATAGATTTATTTTATTTTTGGCTGCATTGGGTCTTCATTGCCGCACGTGGGCTTTCTCTAGTTGTGGTGAGCGGGGGCTATTCTTCGTTGCAGTGCATGGGCTTCTCATTGCGGTGGCTTCTCTTGTTGTGGAGCACAGGGTCTAGGCGCGCGGGCTCTAGAGCGCAGGCTCAGTAGTTGTGGCACATGGGCTTACTTGCTCCGCGGCATGTGGGATCTTCCCTGCCCAGGGCTCGAACCCATGTCCCCTGCATTGGCAGGTGGATTCTTAACCACTGCGCCACCAGGGAAGTCCCCAAATTTTTTTATATAATTTTTTTTCTTGTGATGAGAACTTTTAAGACTTACTTTCTTAGTAACATTCAAATTTGCAATAAAATACTGTTTACTATAGGCCTCATGCTATACATTACATCCT
The DNA here is from genome assembly GCF_003031525.2 of Neophocaena asiaeorientalis asiaeorientalis. Classification (NCBI taxonomy): domain Eukaryota; kingdom Metazoa; phylum Chordata; class Mammalia; order Artiodactyla; family Phocoenidae; genus Neophocaena; species Neophocaena asiaeorientalis. The sequence continues at coordinate 2,327,970 of NW_020174273.1, forward strand.
CATGACTCATTTATTAAAACAATTTTTTAAAACTGTAAAACAGGGTTTCTCAATTTCAGTGTTACTGACATTTGAAGCTTCGTTGTGGAGTCTGTCCTCTACATTGCAGGATGTTTAGCAGCATCCTCGGCCTCTACCATTATATGTCAGTAGCACCCACTCCTCCAGATGTGCCAACAAGAAATGTCTTCAGACATTGCAAAATGCTCCTTGTGGGGCAAAAAAAATGCCCTTGATTTCGAACCACTGCTTTAGAGGAATGCTAAGTTCCTATATTAACTCCTTTGTACCATTATAAGTCTGAGTGCTAAGAAAATATGCTCTTTTAAGATTGTTCAGTATGTCATGAACTTCTGTTACATATAATGTATATCCAACTATATACAGTTTTATATTCTAAAGAAAGGGCTTAGGGCTTCCCTGGTGGCACAGTGGTTGAGAGTCTGCCTGCTGATGCAGGGGACACGGGTAAGTAGCTAAGCCCATGTGCCACAACTACTGAGCTTGTTCTCTAGAGCCTGTGAGCCACGACTACTGAGCCCGCATGCTACAACTACTGAAGCCTGTGCGCCTAGAGCCCGGGCTCCACAACGAGAAGCCACCTCAATGAGAAGCCTGCGCACCACAAGGAAGAGTAGCCCCCCTGCTCGCCGCAAGTAGAGAAAGCCCGCGCGCAGCAACGAAGACCCAACGCGGCCAAAAATAAAATAAATAAATAAATTAAAAAAAAACAAAACAGTTAACAGAGACTAATGGGATTGACGCCTGGGTTAGACATCAGAATCTAGAAGGGAAAAAATGCAATGATGTCAGCAGGGGCGGGAAGCCATTAACGGTGTGCTTTGCTAACTCTGTGTTTGGGATGAGTTGGCCCTAAGCCTAACGGGGTACGGAGGAGGGACTCAGGTTACTCAGACTGGATCCTGGCAACATTAGAGGGTCATCATCATTATACCAAAGTGTTAAAGGTTTTTCTTTTCTATTGTGATCAAAGGTATTTTTTAAATTGTGTAAAATAAACATGTACCTGATATAAAAAATTAAACTGGGGCTTCCCTGGTGGCACAGTGGTTAAGAATCCGCCTACCAATGCAGGGGACACAGGTTGGAGCCCTGGTCCGGGAAGATCCCACATGCCGCAGAGCAACTAAGCCCATGCGCCACAACTACTGAGCCCACGAGCCACAACTACTGAAGCCCACGCGGCTAGAGCCTGTGCTCCACAACAAGAGAAGCCACCGCAATGAGGAGCCGGCGCACCGCAGGGAAGACCCAATGCAGCCAAAAATAAATAAATAAATAAACAAATAAATAAATAAAATTATTAAAAAACAAACAAAAAACATTGTTTAAAAATATTAAACTGTAAGAGCAGCAAAAAAGAACTATTTAATATTACAAGCATTTATTATCAGTGGTGAATTATCACCCTTAAAATATAGGGCAGGGTAATAGTAATTTATTTATCCTGTATTTCCTGTAATGTTTTTGCCATCCTCTTCCACATTCAGTTCAGCTTTTGAGTTGGAGCAGTCTAGTACTGAAGGAGCAGAAAGGACTAAAAAATAATCCGATATAAAAGCAATGCTACAGCTCTCTGGACTCGATAAAGATTCCTCTACTGGAGTAGGTGGAGTAGATGCCCTGGGTGCACGGAGGTTGATGGATTCCCAAGTAAGAGGACTTTGGGCTCCGCAGGGATGGGGGTGGGTGGCAGGAGACACAAACCCTGGGAGCAGAGGGAAATCTGCCTTTCTTCCCAGATTCAGCCCCAGGGATGTGTCAAGGCCCAGAGAGAAAGACATGTTACAAGGTGTGCTACACAGATAGAGGTGTACCTGAGGCAGTTGTGTTAAAGATCAGGTTGAGCTGTGAGTGCCCCAAAGTACAGAAACAGCAGTTTAAATGATTTAGAATTCGTTGCCCACCTAACATCTCCTCCCGCCTCTACCTTTCATGGCTCCCTACTCTTTTGTTTTTATGTCATGATACTCACCACAGTAAATATATGTGTATAATTAATTAATCAGGCTTCTCCTAATAAAGTGCAATCTCCTTGAAGGGACTCTATTAATCTGTGAAATTCACTATAACATCCCCAGTGCCTGGCACATGTGACGCAGTCACAGGGGACATATTGAATGGATGAATGGATGAATGAACGAATATGTACATAAACAAATAAGATAGAAATTCCTCATTTGGGTCTCAGGCATTTCGTTCAGGCTTAAAAGTGTTTGATACACTGAACATCCTTAAAATCAGTGCTGTGGAACTAGAAAGAAGATTGATGAGTCTTCCCAAAAATAAAAGAAGAAGAAAAGAAGCTTAAGAAACATTTTATTCATGGAACCACAGAGGAGGAAAGGGAAGACACATATGGTCCCATTTATAGTTCTTAAATTTTTTTTTTTAAGTTGTATCAGGAAAAAAATACCCACCAACCAGCCCTGTTGCAAATTCAGTTGTTTTTTTTTTTAATTGAATTACAGTTGATTTACAATGTTGTGTTAGTTTCAGATATACAGCACAGTGAATCAGTTATAGTTCCCTGTACTACATAGTAGGTCCTTGTTTGTTATCTAATTTATATTATATATACTAGTGTGTAGATGTTAATCCCAACCTCCTAATTTATCCCTCCCCTCCTCTTTTCCCTTTGGTAACCATAAGTTTGTTTTCTATGTCTGTGGGTCTATTTCTGTTTTGTAAATAAGTTCATTTGTATCTTTTTTTTTTTTTTTTAGATTCCACATATAAGCGATATCGTATGATATTTGTCTTTGGCTTACTTCACTTAGTATGATAACCTCTAGATCCATCCATGTTCTTGTAAATGGCATTATTTCATTCTTTTTTATGGCTGAGTAATATTCCATTGTATATATATGTACTACATCTTCTTTATCTACTCCTCTATTGGTGGACATTTAGGTTGCTTCCTATCTTGGCTATTGTAAATTGTGCTGCAATGAACATTGTGGTACATGACCTTTTCGAATTATGGTTTTCTCCAGGTATATGCCCAGGAGTGGGATTGCAGGATCATATGGTAACTCTATTTTTAGTTTTTAAATGAACCTCCATACTGTTCTCCATGTGGTTGCACCAATTTACATTCCCACCAGGAATATTCTCTGCTACCCAGAGGCAGCTACTTGGTTTCCATTTTAGGTAGTCACCTCTATGTGTCTAAATACTATGCTTACACTGCTATTTCTTGGCTTATCAACTTTAGACATTATCTCTTGCTGTTTTAACATCAAGTAATGGACTTAAATCTCTCTTTTTTGTTCTAATGACTTTAAGCAATACCTTTTTTTTTTCTTTAATTGGGGTATAGTTGCTTTACAATGTTGCGTTAGTTTCTGCTATACAATGAAGTGAATCAGCTATATGTATACATATATCTCCTCCCTCTTGGACCTCCCTGCCACCCATCCCTTCCCACCCATCTAGGTCACCCCAGAGTGCTGAGTTGAGCTCCCTGCCCTATACAGCAGGTTCCCACTAGCTATCTGTTTTACACATAGTAGTGTATATATGTCAATCCCAACCTCCCAGTTCATCTCCCTCCTCCCCGCCCCGTGTCCACACGTCCGTTCTCTACATCTGTGTCTCTATCTCTGCCCTGTAAATAGGTTCATCTGTACCATTTTTCTAGATTCCACATATATGTGTTAATATCCACATTTGTTTTTCTCTTTCTGACTTACTTCACTCTGTATGACAGACTCTAGGTCCATCCACCACATCTCTACAAATAACCCAGTATCATTCCTTTTTATGGCTAATATTCCATTGTATATATGTGCCATATCTTCTTTATCCATTCATCTGTCGATGGACACTTAGGTTGCGTCCATGTCCTGGCTATTGTAAATAGTAAGCAATACCTTCTTGACTACTCCCTTTATTAAAACCCCCAAACACTTGCCTTTCCCTTAAACTCTTCTCTCCGTGCCCTACTTCCCAATTTCTGACATTGTAATTTTACTTTCCCATTGTCAAGGCTGGTAAAGTTTACATTCTGTGTTGTAACCATAATTTGCTCTTACATACCCCATCTAGCTTGAATCTAAAAGGTGAAAATCTCGGCGTGGGGTGGGGCGGGGGGCGGGGGGGAGTGGAGAGGAGTGAGGAGAGAGGTTTAGTAGTTCCCTTGAGACAGGGTCTGACCTGAAGGGGCCACCTGCACAGGAATAAGGGGCTTTTCATTAAAGGGCTTTATTCGAGGACCCAGGAAGTGAGTGGGAGCTGAGTTATCACCTGCCGAGCGGTGGTCATTACCGGCACAGGGGGCTGTGCTTTGAGAACTTCTCTTCCACAGTAGGCAGCACCTTACCTGCAACCTGATGACTCCGGTCCATCCCTAAACCTTTGTGCAGCCCCTATTTGACTTATCCTATATGGCTCACCCACATTTCGTAACATCCTGGGACATCAATAAGTCCCCCAAAGGAGGCTTAAAACTCATCAGGGGAAACCCCCTGCATTGGCCCTGGAATTTGAGGGAGTGCCCAGGTACCAGCTTCAGACTCCCCGCTCCCCACCTGCTTTAGCCATTGGCCCTCCTCCCCTGGTCTGCAGCAGACTCCTTGCTGGGAGGCCAGTCTCCATGGCACTTCTACACATTTTATGATCACTTTTGTCCAGACAACCTTTCAAAATTGTTTGCAAACATCCTTGGAAGCTAGAGATAATGTCTCTGTCTGGGTTGGAGGACCGTTTTGTTTCTGACCAGTGTAATAAAGGTACTGGCTTCCCCTGGGGCATAGGCGGGGCAGGGCAGGTTCGCTAGTGGTTTCCTTAAAGGGTTGGCAGGTTTCCTCAGCTCTGTGTAGGCAGCATTCACCCTGGCCAGCTCTGCATCGCACCCTGAGGTTTGGGGTACATACAGGCGGATCCGATGCAAACAGGGCTGCCACCGTGCCATGAGTAATAAACTATCTATGGCTCTTTGGACTGGTTGTTTCCTTGCTGTCTGTGAAATGAGACAAGGCAGTAGACTAGCAGCTGTGCAGTCATTGCTGTTTAGGCTTGTCCACCTGGATACAGACCCTCTATGGAGCTGCAGGCTTCCTCCTGGGAGTCAGAGCCTCCCCATTTATTCAAGGGAGAATCTTCCTCTGTTCTCACACCTCCAAAACCTCTTCACAGTGGATGCCTCTGACTGTCATTCAGATGAGGTGTCAGGTTTGGGGGGTGGTAGATTATTTATGTGTGTGCTCAGATTACCTAATTGGGATAGAAACTCTATTTGCATTTCTATATAGACTGAAGAAAGAATATGGAGAAAGCTTTTTGAGATGTCAGTAGCTTTGTAAATATCATACAACATTCTACTTGTAAATTGCAAAGCGTAATGCACCATAAAGAGGGATGTTTTTGCTGATTCCAAATCTCTCCCTCCTGCATGGCTTCTCAGATTTTCACCATAGGGATCAGCAGAACCTTTTACAGATCAGAGGCTAAGCGGTGTTTTTCAGCAGCAGCAAAGACGGGAAAGCAGGGAGTGATGCGTTCCACGGCGAACCTTGGAGGTGGCCTGGTGGATTGGTTCATAGAACACCATTCCACATGTTCTTGTACACAGGAGCGGGAGAAGCCTACAATTACTAGACTCCTGTGCAGCTAAGGTTCCTCAGACAGCTCACCCAGGTGACGTTTCAGGGTGCAAGTGAGACCCTGGCTGAGGGTGAGAGGACTGCATCTTTCGGAAAGCACCACTGTGGACATTTTCGGTTCTTCTGGAACAGCTGTGATGGGGTTTCTGTTGTTTAATATCTGATGTCATGGGCATGGTTACTGCTCACACATATAGCATCTTGGTATTAGAAAAAGATACCTATTGCTCCTAAAGCACTTTAATTCCTTCAGTAAAAAAAATTGTCATTAGTATACTGAAAAAAATTCTGTAACTGTGTATGGTGATGGATGTTAACTAGACTTATTGTGATGGTCAGTTGACAGTACATGCGAACATCCAATCATTATGTTATACACCTGGAACTAACACAATGTTATACGTCAATCATACCTCAATAAGAAATGCTTAAAAATTGTCAGTAGTATACTGATATATTAGAATCAGACACCTGCTGATTTTACCATCTGCTGAAAATTGTAGTAAACAAATCTAAGATGTCTATAATGTGAGTAGAAAGCCCTGGGGATTATAAACAGAATCCTGATTAGAGATGCTTAGTGGCCTGTGGTGGCAATAGTGAGGTTATTTACAGGGGTGGTTCCCTAGGCCAAGGTGGCTTTTCTTCCTAGGGAGTGTGTATAAGTCTAGCTAATACCCTTTAATGAATCTCTTTCTGCATAAACTAGCTAGAGAGGGTTCTTGTCGGCCACTAACACTGATCAAGGCATACACAAAAGACAGACAAGGTACCAGCAGTGTGGAAGGGAAGAAGAAAATCGAAGGAGGCTTTGGGGTCTGTAGGGAGAAGAAGGGCCCCCTAGGAAGAAAACCAAAAGTGGAGAAGTCAACTTCCACTTAACTGCTAGGAAGGCAGTGAATTCCTTGAAAAGAACTCATAATATACACATATAGGAAAGAGTTATCGGTTCAATACAGGAGAAGAAGTGTATTTATTTGAGAAATGAATTCACTAGAGATTTTAAAATCAGCAAAATATCCCTTCTTCAGATGCACCATGCTTTGCAATGTACTAGTTGAACGCTTTTGACATAAATAAACATGCGATCCCATCGGTTTACCCCTTTGTTGGAAAGGAAGTAGCTGTCTGATCCACGCCACAAAAGGGTATGTGCTGATAAAGCAGAGATGCGGAGTCTGGAAGAATGTCCGTTAGAGGGGCCCCTGGGGGTGCGGGTTGGAGATCTGGGAGTGGCTTCTTTCCTCTCTTTACCAGCTTCTCTGCTGGTTTTCCTTCCTGTCGTGAAAAACCTCAGTTTAGAAATGTCTGAGCCAGATTGCCTCATCTTCATTTGCTAGCCACCCTCTAAATAATCTTTTGGTTCTCACACTTCCGGTCAAAACTAGGTGGGGAGAGGGGCTAAGTCCTTGATTTTGTCATTGATCTAAAGACTGTGTCTCCACATACAACAGCGTTGGCTACATGCAGGTGGAAAACTATAGGTCCCTTAGAAGATGATAAATAAATCTTTGCCTTCACTTTCTCCCCCGTTGGATTTCTTATCTCCTCTACCTCTGCACCATGGCTGTTTCTTTCCTTCCCACCTTTGCCCTCTCCCTCAGTTTGAATTCAGTCCCTCAGCTTCCTCTGGTTCTTTCCTGGATGGATCCAGGGCTTTGGGCCAGGAGAGTGCTGGGGAAAGGAATGGAGAGGCCTCTACAAGTCCTGCCCTCGGGACTGGAGGGAGGGATCCCAACCACTGACACTTCTGAGCTTAAGGGGGCTTTAGGTTATTATGTTAAGAAGCACATCTGCCTCATTTTGTTATTCTGATCTATTTTGTATTCAACCCCAGCGGGAAGAAAGGTAAAGGAGAAAAGTCTTTCCTGCTGCATAAAAAATATCGCAGATGCTAAGTGATGATTACAAAAGACGACAAAGCAGGCCAAGAAGTATTATGGGGGGCGGGGTGCAGCCTGAGTGCATGTTCAGGGCAGGTGCTCGGGAGATAAAATTACAGAGAAGGAGGTTGTTGGTGCCATCCCCCCAGCCCTGCTCAGTAGGGCTGCGAGTTATTTCAAGCCAGTGGGAAAGAGAACGAGTCCGCACTATTTGTCTTTAGGAGACACTTAATTTTCTTCCTTGCTTTGGAAAACGACACCCAGCTCTGCATGTCTGTGGGTGCCTTTTCCATGAAGTGTTACTGGGAGACTCAAAGTAAGGAAAAGAGGTAGATGGGCCTGGTGTAGATTTTGTCTCTTCTGCAGCCATTCTGCCTCCTCTGGTAACAGCCTTGTGATTGTGTGTGGGACCATCTTTCCTCATTCCCAGTCCACGTGGTGAGTGAGACTCACCCTCACCCGCTCCAGGGCCCCTACTGTAAGCAAGTGGTCACCGTGATCGTAATGGGATGTCCACGTGACTTGTTAGGGTGATGAGAGCCAACCCCAGGACTTTTGCTATCACTTTCGTGAAAGAGGGGCTTGCTTTCTGCTGCAGGCGCTAAATGGCTGGGATATAATTCTGAAGTGGCTCCTGGCTTGTTTGGTGAAAGCTTGCCTGAGAAAGGGGTCAAGTAGAAGACATCCAGTTGTGTGATGAAGAGAGAAAGCTCTGAGGATGTAGTCTGAGCATCTGCAGCTGGAAACTGATGCTACCCCAAGACTTTGTAGTTACGTGCACCTGTAGTTTTCCCCTTACCCCTCTGTTTTCGCCATTTTGCACTTGGGTTTCTGTCACTCGCAGTCAGAAGGGTCCTACCTAATACAAGTGGCTTCAGAAAGCTCGGGAAAGCGGCTTGTCGAGGTTACCGTGGGTCAGAACAAAATGAGTGCTATTGCTGTGCCGTTGCCTCTTGTTATGCAGCTCTTGCAGAGGATGAAGCTTGCAGGCTTATTTCCAGGTCATATTCGACTCGGAGGACACAACCGCCTCTGAGAAAGATTGCCAGTCAGGAGTCGGCAGCCAGAACTCAGCTGAACAATCAACATGTTCAGTTCTGTGCCGTTGTACAGCGGTGTTCTCTGAGGACACTCCTGAACAGAAATGAATGTCATAAAGGTCCAACATGTGTTCGGAAAGCCAGAGGCTCCACTTACACCCATGCGCAAAGGAATAATTGTTCTCAGATCCTCTGGAAAAGACTGCTCTTGGCTCACTGACATGAGCTGATGTGAAAATGTTCCTTGAGTGGAAGGCAGCAGGAAGCAGCTGTGAAGGGGATGGGCAATTAGAAAGGAGAAGCCACTTTAATATTTATTTGTTTGCTCTGCAAACATTAATGGAGTGCCTTCTATTGTTCTAGGGATAGAAACACTAATAAAAGACAAAGTTCATACTCTCAGGAAGGTTGCAGGTGGGTCAGGGAGTCAGGAAAAAAAAAAAGTGATGGACTAGTAATGTAATTCATGGTACTTTCAATGGAAATAATAGAAGGGTGATGCCAACTCAGCAGCAGCCTTCTCTTCTTCCTTAGTTCACAGAATCCTGATTTTGTTCTAGGGAGCAAGGTGCTCAGGCAGGTGAACCCTTCCCCAGGCTGAGGACGAACCACGTTTCGTCCTAAGCCAGTGATTTGAAAATTTTGGTATGCGTCAGAATCACTGAGAGCATTCAAAACTCAGAATCCTGGACCTCATCCCCAAAGTTTCTGATTCAGCAGGTCTAGGTGAGGCCCTAGAATTTATATTTCTAACAAGTTCCTGGGTGATGCAGATGCTCCTGGCCTGAGGACCACTTATCTAAAGCAAACATGATTACTTGGTTCATCTGTTCTGGTGTTTGGTTTACAGTTGGCCACACCACCAAATTCTGGCCAACGAAGTAAAAGAGGAAGGCTATGGAGGACTCCCAGGAAGAATGTTTGCTTCCTCGGGAAAAGTACAGTGGTGGGAGCCCTGCCCTTTGATCCCACTTCGAGTGCAGTTATGTGAGGAGCTGCTGTGCGGAGCTGCTGTTATCATATTGTCGCTGTGTGGACGTGGCAGAACGACTTACAGAAATCCTGACCCAGAGCTGTGACATTGTTGAGGAGTTAACCACTCACCTTCAGACTCTTTGTTGTGTGAAGTGATTAAATGCTGTTATTCCTATTTCACTTAGAGCTGGAAGTATCCCAACTGATTCAGAGGCCACCAGTCTGAGCCTGAGTGGGATGGAGTATCAGGAAAGGCTTCCAAGAGGAAGTATCTCATTCTTGCTCCCCAGCTCTTCAGGGAGAATGGTTCCCATTTGTGCTTTGGCAAAATGACAGATGATGACACTTTATGGACTCACTTTATACAGTAACTTTTGCTAGCTAAACTAGTTTCACGTATAAAATACTGCATGGGAACAGAGAATGAAGAAACCATTAAATCTACCTGGGTGAAGTTAAGGAAAAATTTGTGTAGGAAGTGATGCTTGGGCCAGGCCACTTGGAGCTGATACTGGGGTGGGGGGGGGGAAGTGTTGGGCTACAGCCTGGTGTATAGTGTGTACCCATACGTTTCTGGGACTTAACTGATCTTAAGAACACATCATCCGGAAGAAATGGCACAGACGGTAGTCCAAGGACATGACAGAGTTTGGCGCCTCTGGGTAAGAGCACATAGTTTGGTATGATGACCTAGAGGCAGTATGGGTTAGACTGTGCCATGATATAAAAAAAGTTGAACCTGCTGTATAAAAAAATAAATAAAATAAAATTCAAAAACAAAAGTTGAAAAGCAATGGATTAAATTAGAAAGAAAAAAAATCAACAATTAGATCAACCAAAAAAAAGAAAAGGGGTGGGGAGGGTAATATCCCAAGCCTCAAAGTCTTCTGAAACCCAACACTCTGAACCTTCCCTGCCTCAAGAGGGGTACCTGAGGCAGTTCCTCTTTTGGAGTCGGAATTATTTCATGCCTTACTTCTTACTTTACTATGCAGTAACTACAATCTAAATGCAGCTTGGCCTGGAGTAGAGCACGGTGGGGCAGAGAGGGTGTGAAAGGAGCCAGGAAATGATAATAGAAGATGATGAGATTTCAACAGATGAGATTGCTTCTAGCTGGAGGTGACCAGTGTAAGGGCTCCATTCACCCACCCAAACACCGCAGCAGTGAGGGGAACAGTAGCTCTACACATTGGGTAATCCATTGCTTATTTACATTAAAAAAAATCCCAGTGATGTTTCTGAGAATGAATTGGAGGATGGTTAAACAAGGATGATGGAACATAGTGTTAGTTTGGGCTGATATGAGGACATGAAGTAAAGTACTTGAGGCAAATGGGAGAAAAATGATTTAAAATTGTTTAAAAATGGACAAGATTTAACAGCAGATTAGACGTGGGAAGTGACAGAAAAGGAAAAGTCAAAGATGACTTCTAGTTCAGGGGGCTAGGTGGATGATGGTCCCAATAACTGCAGTAAAGAACACAAAAGGAAGAGTAGATTTTGGTGGGAGAGAGGAAGATAAAGGGTTTTGTTTCCTTTTCTTTGCTGTTCAGTGTGGCACGTGGCATCTCAGTTCCCCGACCAGGGATTAAACCCGGGCCTTGGCAGTGAAATTGCGGAATCCTAACCACTTGGCCGCAAGGGAACACCCCAAGGGTTTTGTTTCTGATGTGCTGAGTTTGGGATGCATGTATCATGGAAAGGTCAGAGGCCAAGAGACAGTGGAAATATAGTCTGGAGATCAGGTGACAATTCAGGTGGTATAGATTTTGGAGTTTTCAGGATATGGATAGCAGTGAGAAAGAACATAGGGTGAGAATAGGGCCTGAGACAGAAGCAACATTTAATGGTGGAAGGTAACAAAGCAACGATAAAAGAACAGGTAGATCTAAAGGAAAAGTGAACATGGTAACCACGCAGTTAGTACAGGGAGACGAGGGAGGATGTCTGAGCCACACAATCACTCCTTTCAATAGGGCAAACAAATTAAATATTGGAGATAGCTGACCTATTCTTCATAACACGTTAGCTAATACTCTTGACAATGATAAGGAATGTCGTTGAGCAGATGGTGAATTTGCAGCATTTTACCTACTCATTTGCCTGATGATTCCGTAAAATCAGTGACTTGAACTTGCAAGATAATTGGATAGGTTGGGTTTGGGACCAAGGTCCAGAATGAAGTCACCAGTTGCATGAAACTTCCCCTTCTTTGCCGAAATGTCACAAAATCCCTCTTCCCCTGAGTATCACAGGACAATTTGCAACCAGGTTCTTTTTTTTTTTTTTTTTTTTTGGTACGCGGGCCTCTCACTGATGTGGCCTCTCCCGTTGCGGAGCACGGGCTCTGGACGCGCAGGCTCAGCGGCTGTGGCTCACGGGCCCAGCCGCTCCGCGGCATGTGGCATCTTCCCGGACCGGGGCACGAACCCATGTCCCCTGCATCGGCAGGCGGACTCTCAACCACTGCGCCACCAGGGAAGCCCTGGTACTAGTCCTTTGATATTATCTTGCGCCATCTTTCCTTTGGTGCACTCTACCACAGCCACCGTGGCCTTCTTCCAGTTCTCAGGACACGCTGACCTGGCCCTACAGCAGCGTCCTTGCGCTTGTCATTTCCTTTGTCTTGGAACGCTTCCTCTGCTTCTTTGCACGGCTGGCTCCTCTCCTCCAAGTCCCAGCTTAATGTCACCTTCAGCTTAACGTCCTCAAGGAAGGAGCAGTCTCCTTTGACCGCCTGTTCCATTAATCTCTGTCACAGCACCTTACGCATTTTTCTTCATTGCCCTAATCACAATCTATAAGGTATTGATTTGTTACTGGTTTACTACCCTCCAGAATGTTTGCTTCATGAGGGCAGAGACCTTGTCTGTCTTGCTGTCTGTTACATTCCCTGCCCCTAGCATGGTGCCTTTCCTGTAATAGTTGTTCAACAAATACTTGTTAAATGAATGCCGAAGGATAATTTTCTAAGAGTTAAAAATCTGACTCTCATTAAACATATAGTGAGCTTGTGTCAAATATTTATTTAACTCGCTCAGTGAAGGAAGCAGCAAAATAACAAAACTGGTCCAAGGAATACTCTAAGAACAGAGGTTTTTATAGAGTCAGGAGGTGTGCTGAGATAAGTTAGCTTGGTTAGAGGTAAATCTGGTTAATATCCTACGGGGCAATAAACTGTCATCTTTGGGGTTGTCTTTTCCACTGAATAGGAATCATTTGTATCTCTAACAGAAGAAAACCTATAAATTAACAGGTAACTTCACCGAATCTGGACCTTAATAATAATAATTAACAAGTCAAACAAAAATACATTCTTTTTTTTTTCTTTTACACTATTTTTTTTTTTTTTTTTTTTGGCCTCGTGGCAGGCAGGATGTTAATTCCCTGACCAGGGTTCGAACCCGTGTCCCTGCAGAGGAAGCGCCGAGTCTTAACCATTGGACCTCCGGGAAAGTCCCAAAGGTACATTCTTTAGAGAAATGCTGCTTAGGTAGGTCAGTTAGGCAACACTCCAGCATGACATTGAAAAGATATGCAATTATCTTTTTTCCTTAATTCTAAGTTTTGGACAATGTAAAAAAAACCCCACCAAATGAATGAACAAATGTTGCAATTGAAAGGGGGAGGGCTCAGTCAGTTGGAGAGCAAGGAACTAAACATCTGTTTCATCATATCCTCCCGCAAGCCATCATCATTTGATCTAGCATCCATTTTAAGAGTCAGCCAGTGTTTCACATTCTCTGTGAAGTCTGCCTAAAGTTTTCTCTCATCCCCTGTCAGGCAAACTAAGGTACTCAATCCTTGCTGTTAAGACGGTGGTTGTTATCGAGGCCCTAGATTTTTTTCCTATGACGCGTTTAGCCCTGGTTTATGCCAAGACACCCTGCTCCCGTTGTAATCCTGGTTTCCCAGCTCGTACTTTTGTTTTGTGGATATACATGAGACGCTCTCTGGGGAGTCCCAGAAATAATTGAGGTGGGGTAGAGAGGAGACTTCGAAGGTGGGAGTCCCATCCCTGCCATCAACAGGTGAGGGCTGGGCAGGGGTCAGGACAATGTAAGCAGAAATGTAAAGATAACCTCGTTCATATCCCACCCAATGAAACCAGCTGCACACTGGTTAGACAAGTATCAGAGCTGTTTCCTCACAGCTCTCTCAGTCCCATGAGATGCTACTCTGTGAAACAGGTCCAGAGTGTAGCCTCACATGTGTATCTTTCTCTGGTTTTAGAATTGACTTTATTGGGGGGGGGCGGTCTAACAATTTTAGGGACCAAAGTCCTGAGCATTGAACCAGGGACTATCAACTCCAAGGCAAATAATGACTCAACCTAAGCTGAAACAGTCCCCTTAGTAGCTCAGAAGGGACCTTTTGGCAAGTGGCATCTTGCCAGGAAATTGACTCAAAACAAATCTCTAGCAGCCCAGAGGTGCTGGAGGAGAGTTTCAGAAACAGTCAGCACGGAGACGACTGTGCAACAGCTTACAAGAATTGCCTCACTCACGCTTTGATGTTCATCCTCTGCAGAGCTCTGCTCATCTCTGTGGCTTCAAAACGGCGCCCAGAAAAAAAAAAAAAAAAAAAAAAAAAAACAGTGCCCAGGAAGCAAAGCCAGTTACATCAGGAGGAGACCTTGGAGACCTGCTATTGCATCTCTTTCATTGTACAGGTAAGGAAACCGAGGCACAGAGAGAGTAAAGGATTTGCCCAAAGCTACACAGCAGAGAACTGTGAACAGAACCTGGATCTTTTGCTTCATAGTTAAAGTATTTCCAATCCATGGTATCTTATATATTATTTGGGTAGAAGGTGTGGCGACCACATGCATTTGCTTTCTTGCTCATATATCTCTATTCCTGGTGCAGAGCTCAAGCATCAAGCAACAAACAGTGGGAAGAGATAGACGTGGCCTCCGTGTATGGGAACAGCATGTGACAGTGTGTCAGCACAGACATAATTTAAAGCAGTGCTATGGCAACCAGCATTCACTCTGGCCCCAGACAGCGCTGTGCGCTCCGGAGTGTAATTGAAAATGGCTTCTCACGTGCTGAGAGGAGTGCGTGCTCAAGGTTCTGTTTCTCCTGCAGTGAGTGACCCTAAAATAGACCAAGTGCTGAGTTCAGAAACAGGACCCGTCCAGCTTCTTTACCGAGGGTTGGGGGGTTTCTCAGAGAAGAAATAAACTCAGCAGCCTTGGGAATCCCCAGGAATCACTGTGTCTGGCAGTATGGTTTTGTTTCCTTTTAGAGACAATTTCAAAGTGTGTTCCTGGAACAACAATGTTCCAAAGACATGCCCTAGATGATGAGGGACAGGTAAGGGGGAGGGACACCACCGCTGGTATCTTCCTTACACACTGAAGGTTCTGCTGCTACCCCCACCCCCCACCAAAAAAAAAAAAAATCATGAACCAGAGCAGCAGACCAGGAGAGGTCTGGACTGAGTTAAACTTCACCAGTAGGATTGATTATATAGGCCATAGTACTGAGACGCTGACACCTTCTTGATTTTAACTTGAATGCTCATGTAATCTGTCAGTGGAACTCCTGAAACAGGTCATTTGGCATCCCCCAATATATGATCGCCCTTCTTTTTCTGAGTTTCTAATTGGGCACATTGGAATAAAGACTTCCAG
The DNA here is from genome assembly GCF_003031525.2 of Neophocaena asiaeorientalis asiaeorientalis. Classification (NCBI taxonomy): domain Eukaryota; kingdom Metazoa; phylum Chordata; class Mammalia; order Artiodactyla; family Phocoenidae; genus Neophocaena; species Neophocaena asiaeorientalis. The sequence continues at coordinate 2,343,136 of NW_020174273.1, forward strand.
CTTCCCTGACACGTAAGCATGGCCCTGTGACCAGTTCTGACTACTGCTCTGCGAGTGGAGGTGTGGCTTTCCAGGTCCCTCATCCTGGGACCTGCCCCTCTTCTCTTTGGCTGGTTTTCCATTGCAGTGGTGACAAGCCACGTGGGCCATGAGGATGAGGGCAACCCCACAAGAATGGCGGAGCAATCAGACATACTTTAATGGTAATTCAAAAAGCTACTTATTTGATCACTACTAAAAAAAAAAAAATTAAGTGGGAGGTACCCAATGTGTTAGGTAGGTGAAGCTTGGTTCTGGGCAAAGCTCTTGAACCTGAACTGCCCTGCCAGCCCTCTCTCTATATATGTACTTAAATTCTTTCTGTGTTAGCAGCGGAACCAATATGCTATAACGCCCTTACCAAAACTGCCAATGCTTGTGCTAAAAGTATTATTTAGGATGCTTTGGGCTATAAGTATCACTAACATGCAGTCTTGCTGAAAAGTAGCTTAAGAACATAGGAATTTAAAAAATGATGTTGGGGCTTCCCTGGTGGCGCAGTGGTTGAGAGTCCGCCTGCCGATGCAGGGGCACGGGTTTGTGCCCCGGTCTGGGAAGATCCCACATGCCGCGGAGCGGCTGGGCCCGTGAGCCATGGCCGCTGAGCCTGCGCATCCAGAGCCTGTGCTCCGCAACGGGAGAGGCCACAGCAGTGAGAGGCCCGTGTACCGCAAAAAAAAAAAAAAAAAAAAAAAAAGGTGTCATTTCACAAGAAATCCAGAGGTAGGGAGTTCCCAGGGTTGGTTCATCGTTAGGTTGCTGTTGACAAACTGCTGCTATGACAAATTATCACACACTTGGTGGCTTAAAGCAACCAAATTTATTCTCTTACAGCTCTGGAGGCCAGACGTCTGAAATCAATTTCACTGGATTAAGGTCCGTTGGCAGCGCTGGTTTTTTTCTGGAGGCTTTAGGAGAGAATCTGTTTCCTTGCCTTCCTTAGCTTCTGGAGGCCTCCTGCTTTCCTCAGCTCATGGCCTCTTCCTTGAATCACTCCACCTCTTGCTTTCTATTTCTGTAATCAAATCTCCCTCTGCGTTCCTCTTTTATGGACCCTTGTGATTACCTTCAGGACCCGCCCAGATAATTCAGGATAACCTCTTCATCTCAAGATCCGTAACTTAATCACACCTGCAAAGTCCTTTTCCTTACGTAAGGTAAGATTTACAAGTTCTTGGGATCAGATCATGGATATCTTCAAGGTATCCTACTTGAACACTCAGTGTGCCACAGTTGTTAAGCACCCAGGCTCTTCTCATTTTCCTGCTCTGCCATTCTCAGTGTTTTGGTGCTATCTCCCTTCATGGTTTTAAAGTCACTTTGGGTTCCAAGCATCACATCCTCACCAGGCCTTGTCTCCAGCAGCAAGGCAGGGGTCTTCCCATCCTGCCTCTTCCGTTATTAAGGAGGACCTGCTTTCTCAGAGCTTCTCAGCAGAAGCCACAGCAGGTCCCAAGACTAGGTCACCTGCCTGTGATCTAGCTGCAAATGAACCTGACAATTTGCTGGCCTGGAAGTTTAACATCGACAGCAGGACATGGGTGCTGCTTCCAAGAGGGAGAATAACAGCTGGGGAGGCAACTACTCACTCCTGAAGGTCCTGCACGAGTTTCCACAAGCATGCGCATCACCAGAGAGCCCTTGTCTCTGGACCGCCATGAAAAGCACATGTGCCGAGAAGATAATCACGTTTACTGTATCTACAAAGGAATATTCTATTTAACCGTCAACCATGAATGGAAGAAAAGATGTTTAATATTGGTGTGTGTGTGTGTGTGTGTGTGTGTGTGTGTGCATATACGCAAAGCACAAACAATGTCTAACAATTTTGGTCACTAAACACAAGGATAAGTTGTGACAATCAAGTTGTCCTTTAATTGATTCAACCAACATTTGAATCACCTTCTCTGTGCCAGACTTCTCCATCAAGGGTTGAAGTTACAAATATGAATAAGAAAAGATCCCTGGTGTCAAGGAGGTCCTGGATCATTGTGAGAGAGACAGACAATCTAAGTGAAGGAATAGCACAGCTCTGATGGGGACAGGAGATGCTGGGGTGATGCACAGTGATGATTTGTGGAACCCAAGTGTTGTCAAACTTCAAGACGTATGGAAGCAGGAAATGAAGTATCAGGAACCAGGACTGGCAGGTCATTTCTCACTTTCCCATTTCATGGTTTCTTCCCTCCATGCCTTTTTTCCCTTTCTCTTTCTCTGTCCAGCCGCCTTACAACTAATGGGCCCCCCTACAGTGGGCTGTCCCACTATAGTGTGGTGAGGTCATACTATACTATAGATGCTACAGCCAAAGCAGGAGGCTTGAAAGGCACCCACAGGTACCTCTCAGAGATGATGAAAGGGAAAGAGGAAGTGGAGGACAGGCAGAGGCAGGGGTTGTAATCTGAGTCACTTAAGTTAGCTGTCTGTACCCACTTTTAGGCGGCTTGCTCCACTTCTTTGAGCCTGGAAAAGAGTGAAAAAAGACCTTGCTGGGTTTGGAGGAGGAAGGAGCCGCCCACTGCTCTCTCTAGGGGGCCCCAGCAGAGGCTGCCATGTAGAGGCTCAGGGCCAGTGTAGAGATGGGGGCTGGCACAAAGCCAGAGCCTGTGGTTTTTTTTGGATCCAGTAGGAAAAGTTCCTGCCCAGAAATAACAGAGACTGGAGAGTGTGTGTGGGATTTTCTCTTACCCTCAGCGCGTCTCTACCTCCACCCTGGCCTCACTTCAGGAAGGAGGAGGTTGCAGTACTGTTGCTGCTAGCAGGCCACTGTTATTTCTGGAGCTTGTATACAAGTTTCACTTCCAGGACCAATTACAAGGCAAATGCTTTTAGTAGGAATTAGTCTTTTGTGGGTAGACATTTCAGGTTGCAAAGGCCCTGAATCTTTAGGAAAGCTGACCTTTGTCATTGGAGAAGGTGAGAGGGGTAGAAATGGGGACACCATCTTAGCTGTGATTAGCTGGCATTTCTCCCAAAAGCTAACATGTATTTCACCTCAACTTCATTAAAAATGATGTTGGTAAGAATACTTGGGTAGAGTAGATGAGAAAACTTATTTTGTTTTAACATGGAAACATTGCCCCCTTTCTCGGCCGTCAGGAGCATCTCAGGCCCGCCTTACCTGGGAGGGAATTCACAGGGTCTCCTTTCCCCTCCAGGGAGGGAAGGTGAAGCCCTGTGTTTTTAAAAACTGGCTTCTCCCTGCCCTGCGGGGAGAAGCGCTGTTTCTTGCTGTTGTTTAGGATCTTTATTTGAAAGGGTTATGGAGGTCGTTCCTGCTGGGGTGTTAAAGGCAATTTTGAGGAGAATGAAAGAAAGAAAGAAGGAAAGAAAGAAAGAAAGGAAGGAAGGAAGGAAGGAAGGAAGAAAGGAAGAAAGGGAGAGAGAGAGGGAGGAAGGGAATATAAAGAAAGAATGTCTCTATGTGTATAACTGAGTCACTTTGTTGTACAGCAGAGATTGGCCCAACATCGTAAATCAACTATACTTCAATTAAAAAAAATTTTTAAAAAGAAGGAAAGAAAGGAAGAAAGAAAGGAAAAAGAAAATAAGATGTTCAGGGGGCAGAGTTGGGGATTCGGAGGAGAAAATTTGGAGGTAGTGGTGAGAGGAGTGGCTGCCAAGAGGTGTCACGTGAGGGGCCCCCAGAAAAGGGCCATTTGGAGGCTGTTCTTGAGTTCAAGTCTTGCCAGCCTTCCATGTAGCTCATACAGTTTTCACCACACATTCTGGCTTCCTTTATTTTCTATAACAACTTAATTCTAAGTGCCTAATCCTCTGGGGCTTCACACTTAATACCCTGCCGCTTCTACTGGCGCCCGCCATTGTTTTGATTATTTATTTAAATCTGCATCTGCAGGACTTTTTTTGTTTTGTTTTTTTTTTGCGGTTGGCAGACCTCTCACCGTTGTGGCCTCTCCCGTTGTGGAGCACAGGCTCCAGACGCACAGGCTCAGCGGCCATGGCTCACGGGCCCAGCTGCTCCGCGGCATGTGGGATCTTCCTGGACCGGGGCACGAACCCGTGTCCCCTGCATCGGCAAGCGGACTCTCAACCACTGCGCCACCAGGGAAGCCCCTGCAGGACTTTTGATGGTGGCAGCGAAGGCCTGTGTGATCTTCAAGGCCTCTGTCCGGTAGGTGTCTGCCCGGACTGTCCCTCCAACGTGCAGGTTCATGCAGGTTGCCCCTGGGATGCTCCTCGTTTCAGTCCACTTGGTTCCTTCAAGTCCCAGGGCCTTTCCTATGCTATTCTGTGAAGGAATAGGAATCCCCCAACACAGGAGCTTCCTCTCTGCAGCAATCAGGACACAGAGCCTCAGTCTCTGGGCTTCAGGGACATCTGTCCAGTGACAACAGCTTGTCCCTCCTTTCCCCCAGCATGAAGCAAATTTTTTCTGGTGTGGAGCGTCCCCTTCTCCCCCAAACCCACTTCCAAACATTCAGTACCACCATGGGCTTTAGGCTTTCAGAAGCCACTGTCAGGAAGAAGTCTGTCTGTCTCTCATTCTCTATAGCTTTCCATCCTCTCATATCCCTGCCAGATGGCCATGGGCATGAAATAGATTATCTGCCGGAAATGGGGAAGGGGCAAAAGAGAAAAATATGTGGAAAAATTAGTTAAGGCTTCAAAGTATTATTCTGCAAACGTGGAGGTGGGAACCTCATGTCCTCATCCCAGGACTAAACCAGTTGGAACCTCTGGAGTCAGAATCACCTATTCCTGAGTTGTACTTTTTCTCAAGCTGGTTCTGAGCACCATTTAATATGTGTTCAAATCACGCGGGGGTCTTGTTCAGCTGGGTGATGGGACCTGAGATTCTGCATTTTTAACAAATACTGCTGGTGGTCGGAGGACCACACTTTGAGTGGCAAAGTGCTAGGGTGGAGTGCTAGTGTGTGGGTCTGTGTGGCTCCTCTGTGACACTCCTCAAGTCCCTGGCGGCAGTGGTTTGCTTGCACTGGGATTGGACATGGCTACACCCTCATGGATACTGTGCTCTGTGGACTGGGCTTTACCGACTGGTCATCTAGACCCACTCTGCCTCCTTGCTTCACCCTCCCCTCCCCTCACCCACGCCCTACTCCCACCCTCACTGCTACCCCTGCACTGCCTTCAGGGCCAACTCTACTGCTACACCCTGGTCTTCCTCACTCTGTGGGCCTCCTCTGACTGTAGATAAATAACTGAACAGCTCCAGAGAATCTTTAAATGTGCTAACACGATAAAGTCCTTCTTCTTTCTGGGAGAAAAGGGGAAGTGGAACTTGAGCACGCAAGTAAAGGTGAGTCAGGAGTTCTTTTTTTCTCTCTAGGTCCACTGTCAGTGGAAAAAAAATTACAACTTTCTATACTAGCCTTGGCTTTGAAAGAAGAACTGAGCCTGTAGGAACTCCTGCCCCTTTCTGATAGGCAGAGGGAAAAGAGAACTGACCCCATACATGCTTGCATGGCCTGTGTTTGTCCCTCAAGTCCTTGGGGAGTAGTGGGGAGAGTTATAGAATATAAGTGGTGAGATTCTTTTCTGCAGCCGTGGGGAACTTGTGGTGTTCAAAGTAGCATGGCTTTAATCTCTGTTACTTAATAATAAGAAAACAAGTCTAAAGTAGAGGGATAGGAAAAGACTGACTTGTGGGGCTCTCCAGACATGGAGAATCATCAATTGCATTGAAAGATCTAATGGTTGGAGTGAAGCCAGCAGTGGCCAGTGGACTGTAATCCCAGTGGATCCAGAAAGAGACCCCTGATATATGGTTGCTGAACTGTGGTCCTGGACCAGAGTGAGAACCCCTAAGGCCTGAGGGGTGGGGTAACCATTAAAGTCACCAGCCCTGTGGCCAGACAAACAAAGAGAGCATTTCTCAGAGCCGTGGCACCCAGACTAGGGTCTTCAGAAAGCTCCATCAGTATCACCAGGGGAAATTTGATAACAGTGACCTCAGTGCCTACCTTAGAGAGGCTGATTCAGCAGGGTCCAGTAAAGAATATTTTTAAAAATACTGTTTGGGCAATTTTTGACATGCAGTCAGTCAGTGCCTTAGCACGCGATTTGCCAAATTCTTAGCAGAAAAATTCATTTACTAGATACGTACTTATTGAACAACTACCGTAGGTTCTAGAAGCCCATTCAGGAGGAGTTAGAGGAGTCGAATGCTGGGTCTGGTGCAGTACAGGTTGGTGGTTTTGGGGACTAGACATAACCTTCAATGCTAGCCCACCAGACACCAGGATACAGGTCTTGATGGTAGAGAGCGCTCCTAGAACAAGTCTCATAGGCTCCTGTTGGGTGGATGAGGAAAGTATCTTCAGGAGAAGCAACTTAAAATTTACATGCTGTATGAAAATGCATTAGGAGGACAGAAGGTGTTTTTAAGCATGAAACGTTTGGCTCATTGACGGGAGTAAAGGCCTACCAGTGCGTCGTTGTAATTCCACTTTCTGGATCCTGATTGCCTTGGGGTTTTCTCCTGTGGTTGGTTCTGACAATGTGCCATTTTACTGAATGTGTCACTGTCACTTCCAAGCTGCCACATATGCTCTGCTACACATCTGGGATTATTGCACAGGTTTGCAAAACTGATTAAACAAAAAAATCTTTTGAAGTTTACCTTCAGTGTTTTGCAAGGAGGTTGCTCACCATCTGCTTGTTTATACTCTCTAGTGATTGTTTTGTACATTATCAATGACTAGCATGCAATTACATCATTATAATGACAAGTAGTAAACTGAATACCCAGCAGGGTGTTTGTGGGGGAAGATATGTACTCTCTCTCTAGTCCTAGTGCCCTGAGGAGACTCCACAGTTAGACAAGCCAGTGGCTTCAAGGAGATAAGGGTCCTGTGGTCAATTGCTAAAGCCTGGGGAATCTAGGGTCCTGTGGTCAATTGCTAAAGCCTGGGGATTCTAGAAACCCTCACCAGGCCATTAGGCAGCAAATCTCAAAGGCTGATGGGACTGCCAGACTGAGGTTTGCCAAGAGGACCCACCTGAATGTCTTGCTACCCGTATTTCTGACCCAAATTATTCAAGATAAACCTCCTTTCTGGAATTGACACTGAATTAAAATGATCCCAATGATATGGATATAATTAGAATCTGATTTGTTCATTCATTTTTTAAAAACAGCTTTATTAAGATATGATTCATATACCATAAAAGTCACCCTTTTAAAGAGTACAATTCAGTAGTTTTTAGTAGTTGTCGTTTTTAGTTTTAGTAGTTTTCCTAACCCCTGGAAACCACGAATCTACTTTTTGTCTCTATGGATTTGCCTCTTCTGAACATTTTAGAAACAGAATCATGCAGTAAGTAGCCTTTTGTTACTGGCTTCTTTCACTTGGTCTAATGTTTTAAGGATCATTCATGCTGAAGCATGTATCAATACATTTATTCATTAAACATTTAAAAAAATTGTGGTAAAATACATTTAACATAAAATTTACTATCTTAACCATTTTTTAAAAATGATTGTATGTTTTTTTAGATTTATTTATTATTTATATATTTTATTTATTTTTTGGCTTGTCAGGTCTTCTTTGAGACGTGCAGGATCTTTGTTGAGGCATGTGGGATCATTCGTTGCAGTGTGCGGGCTCTTTGTTGTGGCACACGGGCTTCTCTCTAGTTGTGGCGTGCGGGCTCCAGAGCGCGTGGGCTCTGTAGTTTGCAGCACGTGGGCTCTCTAGTTGAGGCACGCGGGCTCAGTAGTTGTGGCACGCGGGCTAAGTTGCCCCACACCATGTGGGATCTTAGTTGCCTGACCAGGGATTGAACCTGCGTCCCCTGCATTGGAAGGCGGTTTCTTTGCCACTGGACCTCCAGGGAAGCCCCCTATCTTAACTATTTTTAAGTGTGTTGTTCAGTACTATTAAGTACATTCACATTGTTGTGCAACCAACCTCCAGAGCCCTTTTCATCTTGCAAAATTGAAAATCTACACCCATTAAAAAGCAGCTCTTCATTCTGCCCTCCTCCCAGGTCCTGGCAACCACCAGAAGAAACCGACCACCAGAAACCATTCTGCTTTCTGTCTCTATGAAAATGACTACTCTAGGTACCTTATATGAGTGGAATCATCCAGTATGTATCTTTTTGTGACTAGCTTATTTCACTTAGCATAGCGTCCTCCAGGTTCATCCATGTTGTAGCATGTGTCAGAATTTCATTCCTTTTTAGGGCTGGATAATATTCCATTGTATGCACATACCACATTTTGTTTATACATTCATCCGCGTTGATGGACACTCGGGTTGCTTCCATCTTTTGGCTATTGTAATAATGTTGCTATGAATATGGGTGTACAAATATCTGTTTGAGCCCCTGCTTTCAATTAATTTGAGTATATACTCAGAAATGGAATTGCTGAATCAGATTTTTAATTTTTTGAGGAATCACCATACTGTTTTCTATATTGGCTGCACCATTTTACTCTTCTGCCCATATGCACAAGGGTTCCAGTTTCTCTTATATGTCTCCAGCACTTACTATTTTTTTGGTAGTAGCCATCCTAATGGGTGTCAGGTGGCATTCATTCACTCTTAATGAACACCTGACATATCATGCAAGGTGGGTGGGAAGGGGGCTGTCAGTAAAGAAAACATGTGAACAAGATAGTAAACATAGTCCTTGCTTCAATCTTAGAATCCATTTAGGGAAGTAAGATCATAATTTTAACTTCAACAATTTTAAATTACTTACTATGTGCCAGACACTGTGCTAAGTTCTTAATGTGTTTTATCTCATTTAGTCCTTTCGACAGCCCTGTGAGGGAGATATGATTGCTGCCGTCTAAGAGGGAAGGAAACTGGGACACCCCAGTGATTCGCCAAATGTTTCCAGGCCAGAGTTCAAAGCCTAGGTGAGCTACCTCTCACTCTGGAGCCTCTTTGTTAACCAGAGGATGAGGTTAGCCTGATCTTGCAGGGCTGGAGGGACTGGCCTGGCCTTCAGAGGTGAAGGACAGACAGTGCCAGGGCCCACATTTGACACATTAATTGTCTGCTGTAATACACTTTTATCCCACTATCTAGAACTAGAGCAGAATTTATTTGTAAGTAGGTAGGGATGCAGAATTCACCTAGATGCCCTCCATTCTCTCCATTGCTACTTTTGCAGAGGAGGGAAAAGGACCCCAGGTCTCTAGCTTGTGTCTTAACCAATGTCATATAGATACACACAAGGAGAGGTGGGGAACCAGGACCTAAACGTTGGCCTATTGATAAGGCTGATTCTTGCTTAATCTAGGATTGTATTGTTGATTCACGCTTCTACTGATATATATGTATTTACCCTGTGAGCCATTTCCTTCCTTCTTTGGTCAGCTACCACAGAGGTACCCAGAGGTGAATCATGATGGAACCCATTTCCCTTTCTCAGGATTAGACTAGGGTTGGGTGTGTGACCCAATTCCAGCTGAGAAGATAAAGGGGAAGTCTGTTGATGGGCACCTGGCAAAAATAATTTTTCCTTTAAGAAAAATATTGGAGCCTATCTTGCAAAACTCTTTTTTTTCCTCATGCCTCTACTTTCCTTCTCAGAGCACTAGTGTGAAGATGTAGAGCTTGGAGTTGTAGCAGCCACTACATGACAATGAGGTGACAAACCTAAGGACAAGAAGCCTAAAGGATGTTAGAAAGAGGATGTGTCTTGATGACAGCAGATATCACTGAGCCCCAAAACCAGCTCCAGGACTGCGGACTTCCAGACTTCTTGTTACTGCAGATAAACCAAGGTCTACAAGGCTTAAGCCGCTGTTGCTCAGGAATTCTGTTACTTGCAGCCAAATATATCCTAACTGAATTATTCCCCAGCTGGGTTTTAAGTTCCTTGAAGCAGGGATACTGTTTTAAATTTCTTTGTATCTGTCATAATACTATGGAAGGTTTTCATCCATAGGGTAGGCACAAATGTATTGAATTAATACATGAATAGACAGAAGAATAAATAATAGCTATCGAAAATGCTCCCTCCTGAAATATGGGTCAGGTTGGGCATGGATTGGGTGGGGCATCCTGTAGTCAGAGGCCACGTGCCAACGCGCTAATGGAATCAAAGAATCTTAGAGCTACAGATCACTGGGCCTACCCCTATCATTTTACAAACAAGGAAACTGAGGCCTAAAGATGTAAAATGCTTAACTGACATTTGTCAGTGACAAATATGGGGCTAGGTTGCCCTGCTCCCAGAATAGCGGTCTTTCTGTTCCATTGTATTTCTTATCTTGGCTGGTGAGCCCAACCCAGGCCCCTTCACCCCAGAATAACTCCAGGCTCCTCACAGTGGCACTGCAGTAATTTTTGGCCTAGAATCACTTGAAGGCTGTAGCTGACTCTGCTGACTTTGAACAAGTGACAAAGGCTAGCAAGCCCACATGCAGGAGGGGTTTATGCAGGCTTTGTGAGCACTTGGGAAGGAAATGGGGGGGCTCCAGTAGGACTTGTAGTTGTAGAGCAGGCTTGAACAAAATGGCAGTGGAGGGACTTCCCTGATGGCACAGTGGTTAAGAATCCGCCTGCCAATGCAGGGGACACGGGTTCAAGCCCTGGTCTGGGAAGATCCCACATGCCGTGCAGCAACTAAGCCCATGCGCCACAACTACTGAGCCTGCGCTCTAGAGCCTGTGAGCCACAAATACTGAGCCCACGTGTTGCAACTACAGAAGCCCGCACGCCTAGAGCCTGTGCTCTGCAACAAGAGAAGCCACCGTAATGAGAAACTCGCGCACCACAACAAAGAATAGACCTGCTTGGGGCAACTAGAGAAAACCCATGTGCAGCAACAAAAATCCAACGCAGTCCAAGATAAATAAATAAATAAATTTATAAAAAGAAATTAAAAAGATGGCAATGGAGAAGGCATGTGGAAGGCAGAACCTCCCATTTACCCATGGGTTCCCCAAACCCAGACCATTACAGAGAGGCTCCCTAGAGGCAGTTGCCTGTACCTCAGCTCTGATTCAAGTCCTATTGAATCTAGTCTCATTCCACTAGGTAGGATTGTAGGACTGCCATGATGGTCAGTTTTATGTGTCAACCTGACTAGGCCATGTCTAGGTCAAACACCAGTCTAGATGTTGCTGTAAAGGCTTTTTTTAAATGAATGAATGAATTTATTTATCTTTGGCTGCATTGGGTCTTCGTTGTTGGGTCTTCATTGCTGCACACAGGCTTTCTCTAGTTGTGGCGAGTGGGGTCTACTCTTCGTTGTGATGTGCAGGTTTCTCATCGTGGTGGCTTCTCTTCTTGCAGAGCTCAGGCTCTAGGCACGCAGGCTTCAGTAGTTGTGGCACTCAGGCTTAGTAGTTGTGGCTCGTGGGCTCTAGAGTGCAGGCTCAGTAGTTGTGGCCCATGGGCTTAGTTGCTCTGCGGCATGTGGGATCTTCCCGGACCAGGGTTCGAACCTGTGTCCCCTGCATTGGCAGGCGGATTCTCAACCACTGCGCCACCAGAGAAGTCCCAAGGCTTTTTTTGTGTGTGTGTGCGGTATGTGGGCCTCTCTCTGTTGTGGCCTCTCCCACTGCGGAGCACAGGCTCCGGACGCGCAGGCTCAGCGGCCATGGCTCACGGGCCCAGCCGCTCCGCGGCATGTGGGATCTTCCCGGACTGGGGCACAAACCCGTGTCTGCTGCATCGGCAGGCGGACTCTCAACCACTGCGCCACCAGGGAAGTCCCAAGGCTTTTTAAAGATGTGATTAACATTTAAATCAGTAGACTTTGAGTACAGCAGATTACCCTTCATAATGTGGGTGGGCCTCACCCAATCAATTGAAGGCCTTAAGGGCAAAGACAGAAATTCCCCAAGGAAGAGGGGATTCTGCCTGCAATCTGCCTTTGTGCTCAAGACTGCAGCATCGGCTCTTCCCTGGGTCTCCAGCCTGCCTTCCAGATTTCAGACTTGCCAGCCCCCAGAATTGCATGCGCCAACTCCTTAAAATAAATCAATCTCTCTCTGTCTCTCTCGCACTACTCTTTCCCTCCCACTCTCTCTCCCCA
>NW_020174273.1:2355177-2383012 GCF_003031525.2 Neophocaena asiaeorientalis asiaeorientalis
CACTATTGATTCTGTGTCCTCTGGAGAACGCTGACTAACACAACTACCCTAAAGTCCAAGGATATATGGCTTTTGTGCTCCCAATAACACGGTGTTAGGAAGGATATTTACAGCTGGTGGGAGTGGCTTAGCTCTCAGGCCTGGTCTCACTGGGGACAAGCCTGCAGGAAAAACCAACAGGAGGCATGGAAAGAAATACAATGCACATTGACAGCCCAATTTAAACAGTACCAGGAATGTTTACAGCAGCCTGCAGCAGCCTGCTTTGAAAGAACCTTTTTTTAAAAATCGTGTTCTCTTTCCCCATTATAGCTTTCTGTCTATTCATCCTTCTGATGCTGTTTTTCCCACTCTTGTGGGGAATCCACCATATAACAGTCCCCCTCCCAGACTTATTCATGGGGTAGAGTGTCAAGGCAACAACGGTCCATCTCTGTTCTATACTAGAGCTCATCACCAGGACAGCTGTATAGGAGGCAGCAGGGGAAGTGCTTTAAGGATGCTCAGAGGCCTGGCTTAAAGCAACTTAAATTGATGTTCCTGAGAGGAGAGCTGCAGAGTGGCAGCTGCAGGCAGAATCAGGGAGGGAGGAGACTGGGCTGGCACAGGGGGCGGGAGGGAGAAGATGGGCCTGGCGGGCCTGGGCCTCTTTTTGAGCAATGTGATTACGTTGAAAGCCGTGAGACAGGACACAGGGGCTGCAGAGGGGGAAAGTCTGATAGGCAATCTCTCCCCCTGCGCATCCTTTCTGGTGATAGAGGCGGTTAAGGAGCCATTATCCCTGTACCACCATGGATGCCAGATACACAGAAGTGACACTAATCACTGTCCTGCCTTACTGTGAGCATCTAGTGAAATGACTGTGTCGAAGCACCCGAAGCCATACCAACGCCATCCATTTTACTATTACCTTTGGTACCCCGGGGAAAACTAACTCCTGTCGCCGGATTGCTATAGCAACATACAAACAATACTATCTATCTATCTAATACTATAAATATAGATATGTACTAATGTATCTATAAAGTTCAGGACTTTAAAAAATTACCACTTAGCTGATGATTTCCACTGAAATTCTCTGATTTATAAATTTTGAAAGATTATTAGTTGTAGCTGTTGACATCATTTTTCAGACAAGAAGTGTAGGATGAAGGAACGTTTGTGGTGCGTTTTTGTGCATGTAGCAGTATGTGGTGTTTGGAGGTCTCTCTGAGGGGATATCAGGGCCCCTTACTCTTTCCTCCTCCGCTCAGTCAAAGATCCCATATAATATGTAAAATAAACACTTGTAATGCTCTTTTGGATATCATTTTAGGATGACTAGAATGATGAGTTACTGTTCAGTGATATGTCATCGTAAAGAACGCTATCTCCTTTCTTCGCAGTCAGAATTCACAGGAACGTCCTATAATGGGAAAGTTACTTTGCTTAAGTCAGCTGAAGCCCTGACAACCCCCTAAAACTGGAATTCTCAAGCAGGGACTATTTTGTCGTACCACTCCTGGCGGGGGGATATTTGGCAATGTTTGGAGACTTTGGTCGTCGTGACTGGGGAGGGAAGCCATCAGCGTCCAGTGAGTAGAGACCCGGGATGTTGCTGAACATCCTGCAGTGCACAGGACAGCCTCCATAGCAGAGATTCATCCCGCTCCATATGCAACACTGCCGGGGCTGAGAAAACCTTCCCAAGAACAAATCATGACTCCTTCATAGTGGCCCCTCTTCCCAGTCCCTGTGGGAAACATGAACGTAAAGTGTAATTACAAACTTCCCTGGCTTCTCTCTTTCTCCTGCATTTTTGGCCTCTCTTCTCCTTTCTCCAGGACAGCCTCCTTAGCAGAAACTGCCAGTTTTTAAAAGGAATATAAACAAATACTCCTATTTAGACTTTGATACCTTTAACCCTTATGTCTTTTTCAACTTGCTTTGTTTTGCCACTGAATCAACAAATGAGCCGCCCACAGGCAGTCTGCGGGATCAAGGTCATGTGGGGGTGTGAGCAGCCAGGCTTCCTACGTGCCTCCCTGGGTCCTCAAAGAGAAGTGTGCAAGGGTCCTGCAGGCCCCAGTGCAGGGAGGAATCCATCAGGCTGGGGCTTCCTTTTACGTTTTTTTGGGCTGCGTTGGGTCTTCGTTGCTGCGCGCGGGCTTTCTCAAGTTGCGGTGAGCGGGGGCTACTCTTCGTTGCGTTGTTCTGGCTTCTAATCGCGGTGGTTTCTCTTGTTGCGGAGCATGGGCTCTAGGCACGTGGACTTCAGTAGTTGCAGCACGCGGGCTCAGTAGTTGTGGCTCGTGGGATCTAGAGCGCAGGCTCAGTAGCTGTGGCCCATGGGCTCTGTTGCTCCGCGGTATGTGGGATCTTCCCGGACTAGGGATCGAACCCATGTGCCCTGCATTGGCAGGCAGATTCTCAACCACTGCGCCACTAGGGAAGTCCCCCTTTTACGTTTTATGAAGGCACTTGAACTTTGAGGAAAGTTAACTTAAAGCAAATGGCAGGAGACATCCAGCTTTTGTTTGAGGACTCCCCTGGGTGAGGGGATGCCTTGCCTCATCAAATTGTCTAGACTCAGAAATAAAGGTGTCTGTCAGGAGTCATGATGGGGGGGAGGTTGATAAAGTATACAGCTTAACATATCTTTCTTGACATTGCTCAGGTCTGGGTATACTCCTCAAAGCCTAAGCAAGCCTTGCTTATCTAGAAGTTCCCAGGGCTGGGACCAGGGTAAGAGACAGTGAGGTGTCTAGGGCACAAAATTAATGGAGGCACTCAGTCTCAGGGTCCTGCAAGTTCAGGTTCAGGGCAGCACCAACCTGAGAGTGCCCCAGGCACCTCTCTTGTTTCATTCTAGTCCTGACCCTGAGGTTCCCCAACCTTCACAAGGGGCTGGAGCTGCCTTATGCCATTGGCAGAACATCAGAGGATGCTTATAAGCAGGCTTCCCCAGGACTGTGAGCGATCTCAAAATTCCTTTTGTCCAGCTTTGGAGATAAACCCTAACACGGCTCTCAAATTCTTCCTTCCAGCTCTGACACATCCTATTCTTTGTCCAGGATTATTTTACTTGGTTCCCTAAGATGTCTGTATTATCTTTCCATTTCCAAATTGTTTATACTCCTCTTTCTGACTACCCAAGCAGTATTTCTCTTTTGATCTTCTGAATCCCTGTGGTTCTCAGTTTGTTCCTTATTCAAGGCATTTGCCAATGTTGTCATCCTTTTTTTCTTGCACTTATTAATTTCTAACTTACTGTTTGTAGTAGGCTAAATAATGGCCACCAAAAAAATCTGTGTCCTAATCCCTTGAACCTGTGCATTCTGTTTTACGGAGCAAAGGAAGGGACTTTGTGGGTGTGATTAAGTTATGGATCTTGAGATGGGAGGTTATCCTGGATTATCCGGATGGGCTCTAAATATGATCACAGGTGTCCATATAAAAGGAAGGCAGAGGGAAATTTGACTGCAGAAGTAGGAGATGTGATGGTAGAAGCCAGAGGTTGGAGTGACTTGAGGAAGGGGTTTGAGCCAAGGAATGTGGGCAGCCTCCGGAAGCTAGAAGTGAGGAAAACAAGGAAACAGATTCTCTCCTCAGAGCCTCCAGAAGGAAACTGCCCTGCCAACACCTTGACTTGAGCTCAGTGAGAATGATTTCAGACTTCTGGACTGCAGAGCTGGAAGAGAATAAATCTGCGTTGTTTTAAGCCACCAAGTTTACGGTAATTTGTTATAGCAGCAACAGGAAACTACTACGCTATCCTTGTATTTTAGTAAATAGTTTTACTAGACCATGCACTCAGTGAAGGAATCAGCATAGTCCAGGGTTAAAAGTACTGGTTTGGAGGCAATCAGACCTGGGTTTAAATTCTGGCTTTTGCCAATGTTTGGTCTACCGGGCTTTTGAACTTTCTTCCTAAATAAGGCAGACAGTGTTAGTTGTTCATTTTCCACTTTTCATTACAAGCAGAGCTCTAATTTTGTATATGGTGGTAAATGTGACTCTCTTAAAAATAATCACGTTTCACAGTCTCCCCTGAGGCTACAAGCAGCCTCTTGCCAATGGTCATCTCTGGGAGGGATTTCAGAGAAAGCTCTTTAATGAGCGGCTGGGGGTTGATGTATCTGGCATGCTCCTTTGTCCTTGGACTTATCCTTCTTAGAATGTCACATGCTAAAGTGGACATTTCCAGTGGTGGAGTGGAAAGGTAGACATATCTTGGGTCCCGAATGGGATCATGGAGACAGTGTTCCAGCCCTGGTCTTCTTACCTCCAGGCGTCTTGCTTCGTGAGAAGAATAAGCTCCTTCTTTGGTTAAGCCCCTGTTTCCGTGTTCTCTGTTTCATTAACTCTATGATTCATTATTTCTTCCACTCTTGTGGAACTTATTCATTTCTATCTCTGATTCTAGTATTCTAGTACATTGTGCATGGGTCTCTCACCAGGTTCTAAACAACTTGGAGGAGGCAAATTCCCAGTGGGTAGGAGCACAGGCTCCGGGGTCCTGTAGACCCGGTGTATCGGTTAGGATGAGTGGTGCTAGGTGCCACAACAGGTGAAACTCAAAGTCTTTGTGGCCTCAACAATAGAAGCTCACTTCTTGGTCCTATGAAGCCCTTTGTGATACACACCGTCACTCAGGGAACTAGGCCCTTTTACTGTCTTGTAGCTCTTTACAAATGCCTAATCTTGTTAGAGTGGTTTTCTGATGTGTGTGATTAAGAACTTGGATAGATAGAGCTACTTATTAGATTGAGTTGTAAGAAACTGACATTTGAACACAAAAGTAGCCTACAAATGGCATTTTCATATGATTCTACCTAATTTTACATGTGTGATTTTAAGCAAAAGACTCTCTACATCCATTTCTTTAGCTGTAAAATGAGGCACTAATACTCCCTTCCTCTAGAGAGGTTATAAAGATTAAATAAGAGGGTGAATGCAAAGGACACACAGTAGGAGGCTCAAAGGATTAATTATTTTTTACCCAGTGCCTAGCACAGGATCTCTGGCACATACTAGCTACTCCTTAATTACCTTTTAAAAAATTGAGATGTAATTCACATACCATAAAATTCACCCTTTCAAAGTGTACAGTTCAGTGGTTTTTAGTATATTCATAAAGTTATACAGAAATCATCACTAACTCCAGGACATTTTCATCATCCCCCAAAGAAACATTTTACCCAGTTAGCAGTCACTTTAATTATCTCTTGAATGAATAACCTTTGTCTCAAAATGGCTGAGAATATCTGGCTCATAGGACTCACTCAATATTTATTGATTTTATTGGCACCTACTATAGAGTTAAAGAACAGTCCTTGTTTATTCAACAATTCGATAACCTAATTTAGTGTGTGTGTGTGTGTGTGTGTGTGTGTGTGTGTGTGTGTGTGTACAATCACAAGCATGCCACATTTAAGCTCAGGAAATCAGATTCTCCCACACCAGAATAATAAAAAGACAAAATAGTAAAAACAGCCATAATAATATTGATAGTAATCCTGGCTGTGGATTGAAGACTACATGAGGAAGCTGTCATGATGCTGTGAGGCTTCGGGGCTCTCCTCCTCCACGTCGGGGAGACAATTCCCCAGGGAGGTTGGAAGGAAGAGCTCCAGTTTCTAGATTCTTCTTACCTGCACTGACCTCCTTCTTATTCTCCCGCTGGCAGTCACTGCAGCTCTTGTGGCTGCAAGAGAAGAAACGGAACCAGTATTCAGGAGGGTACCTCGAAAGCTCCTCAACTGTATTAATCTTTCACTTCAGAACATTTTATAAATAGCTCTGTTTTGGGCACACACAAAGAAGGGCAAGTCAAAGTGAAAATAGCCTACTTCTTCTTCTTAGCTAAGAATGCTTACTTTCCACACCTGTCAGACTGGACAGGATGTGTCACTGGGGGAGTTTGCCTGATTCTGTTCAGAGTGACAGCTGCAGAAGCAGAAGCATTTTTGCCAATTTACATTCTTAAAGAAAGGTCATCCTGGAAAACAGCCCGCTTTAGTATTTATGCTACTCTGCTCTGGTGATGGTTCCAAAAGGTTAATCACTGTCCTATACTTATTTTGGAGACGGTTCATTGCTCTTATTTCAAAACAGCCCAGTTCTCTTTTGCACCTGCTGTGGCTACCAGGGCATCGTTCCGGCTTGGGTCCTTCCTTAAAAGTGCGAGCTGCTGTCACCTTAGAAGGAGCAGGAAATACTGTGCACTGCATGAAAATTGAAATATAAGCATACCTCAGAGAGATTTCGGGTTCAGTTCCAGACCATAGCAATAAAGCGAGTCGTGTGAATATTTTGGTTTCCCAGTGCATATAAAAGTTATGTTTACACTATACTGTAGTCTATTAAGTGTGCAATAGCATTATGTCTAAAAAAACAATGTACATACCTTCATCCAAAATACTTTATTGCTAAAAAACGCTAACCATCTGAACCTTGAGCAAGTCGTAATCTTTTTGCTGCTGGAGGGTTTGAAATATTGTGAGAATTACCAAAATGTGACACAAAGACATAAAGTGAGCAAATGTTGCTAGAACATGGCACCAATAGACTTGCTCAATGCAGGGTTACCACAAACCTTCAATTTGTAAGAAATGCAATATGTGCAAAGCACAATAAAGCAAAGTACAATTAAACTGGTTACGCCCGTAGTTCCATTATCTTAACACCTGGTGCCTGAGAATGAACAGATACAACAAAGAAAACTTTAATTGTGGATGTGACCAGTCTAATGGCAAAACATTAAAAAAAAAAGGTACAATCAAAGTAAAACTTACACACCAAACAAAGAAGCAAAAGTGAAAATAAAAACAGCCCGTGGTGGATCCAGCCAACTGGTTACACAGTTGTCTGGAATCACACGGAATATGTCGTCTGACCGTTGACAGAGCAGGAAATTGAGGCTCAAAGGGGTGAAATGACTTGCCCTCTCCCTTTTCTGGTCAATATCACTTTTGGCCTCTGGACTCGGCTCTTTAGCATTTTTCTGTCACTCTATACAGCTCCCCATGTATCAATTCTGAGTGCCAATAACACAGAGTTTGGGTACCTGTAACCCTTCTTACCTTGAATTCAGCTAGCTTAGTACTTATATTCAGCTGATGAAGCCTGGAGCAGCCCTGAGTAGGGTTGGGAATCAGGTGGCAATAAAAACCCTCCTTGGTATCATGGACTATGTGTTATGCTTGATATTTGGGTAGAGGCAATTGAGATCTAACTCCAGCACCTTTGCTCACCAGTTGCGTGATGCTGGTGTTTACGTGTCCTAGAGTTGCCAAAAACAAATTACACAAACTGCGTGTCTTAAAATAACAAACATTTATTCTCTCACAGTTCTGGAGGCTAGAAGGCTGAAAGCCAAAATCAAGGTGTCGGCAGAGCCATGCTACCTCTGAAACCTTCAGGGAAGAATCATTCCTTGCCTCTTCCAGCTTCTGGTTACTTCTAGCAATCCTTGGTGTTCCTTGACTTGTAGATGTTTTATTCCAATCTCTGCCTCGGTTGTCACAAGGCTTTCTTCTCCATGTCTCTATATACAAATTTCCTTCCCCTTTTTCTTATAAAGGCGCCAGTCATTGGACTTACCTAATTTAGGATGATTTAATCTTAACTTGGTTACATGTGCACACACCCTATTTCCAGATGAGGGCACATTAACAGGTACTGGGAGTTAGGACTTAAACATGTGCTTTTTGGGGACACAACTCAACCCACAAACTTGGGTAACTCCTTTTGCCAACCTGGCTGCCTTTCCTTTCTTTGTATAAGGGGATAAAATACCATCCTTCCCGGGGCCGATGTGAACACTCAATGAGATAACATGTGTAATGTGCCTGGCACATAGTAGGTCCTTTATCAATGACACCAACTTCCCATCAGGCCTCTTTGTTCCTAAAGTCAAGCTCCATGACTAACACATAGAAGGTACTCAGTAAGTTTACTAGCGTTTGGTTTTTCAGATCAGAACGGTTAATTCCTGGTAGACTAGGCACCAGAGGGCCTGAAGAAGGACCAGCCATTCATTCTCTAAGTGTCTCTTCACAAAGCATGACTCTCCTATTCCCTCTTGGAGAATTGCTGTTGAGACACATTTTCTGGTTCTACATCCTTTCTACATCAGATCACAATGGAATAAGATCCTTTTTGCAAATCTAAGGTTCTGCTTGGATTTGGCAGCAACACTTTGATATTATATTATGAGGAAGAAATCTCCACTTTCTGTGTAGAGCTGACACAAAGACATTTGCACTATTGAGTTAGGGCTCCTAATTTGGCTTTATAGGTGAGTCTAGGTTCAGAATACTAAAGAATTAATTTAAATTGCATAAATTTTAAAATTGCATAAATGACCTAAAGAAATGTGAATTAGTATAGTGTTTAAAATGGGCAAATTTTATTAGAGAACTGTCCTGGAGAAGAACTGTTCAAATTCATAGATGAAATATCTCATTTTAAAAAATGATCTAGATCTTCAGAGCAAAGAAATTAGTAGTCTGAGTAATGAGTAATCTGCTAATATTTTAGCAGAATCTAATATTGTAAGATGTCTCTAGAAGTTCGTTTGGAGGCAAATTTTAAGCAGCAACTAAAAACAAGGAAAAGCAGAAAAGTAAAAGTGGAGTAATAGAAAGGAGAATTGTTGAGGAATTTGTTTCATAGTTATGACAGTTGATGTTCTTTTAGAGAATACATTTAAAAAATTATCTGGGGAGAAATTATTTACCAATGTTTCTAAACCATTTAAAATAGCTTTTTATTATTTATCTAAAATTTAAAAAAATTTTAAATTTATTTTATTGAAGTATAGTTGATTTACAGTGTTGTGTTAATTCCTACTGCACAGTAAACTGACTCAGTTATACATATATACATTCTTTTTCATATTCTTTTCCATCATGGTTCATCCGAGGATATTGAATATAGTTCCTTGTGCTATACAGTAGGACCTTGTTGTTTATCCATTCTATAAATAATAGTTTGCATCTGCTAACCCCAAACCCCCAGTACATCCCTCCCCCACCCCTCCTCCCCCTTGGCAACCACAAAAGTCTGTTCTCTATGTCTGTGAGTCTGTTTCTGTTTTGTAGATAAGTTCATTTGTGTCATATTTTAGATTCCACATATAAGTGATATCTTATGGTATTTGTCTTTCTCTTTCTGACTTACTTCACTTAGTATGATACTCTCTAGGTCCATCCATGTTGCTGTAGATGGCATTATTTCTAAAATAGCCTTTTAAATAGGGTGAGAAAAATCATTCATGTTTTTCATCAAAAATAATTAAAACAGAGATGACTGTTGATTTCTTCACCTTGCTATGTCCCTCTGTGTGTAGGTCCATGTTTTCCTAATTGGTTCTATATCCCAGTCTGACTTAGACATACTTATACTTGACTTTCCAAATTCAGCATCATTGGGGATATAAAGCCTAGATCCTACTGTGGAAGAACAAAACTATTTAGGTCTTGCAGTCTAAGCCTGGTAATCTAGCAGAAGTCTCTGAGGGATAAGGATGTCCCTGTAAGGTGCCACTAAAAAGTAGGCCTTTTAAAAAACAGACGTGAGAAGCTGTACACTTGTCTTGCTTGATTAAACACAGCTAAATTTTTGAAACTGAAAGTAATAAGCTGACTTTTTCGAACAACACATGTTTACTAAAGAGACAGTGATGTGAAAAGACCACAGTTCTGAATGAGATAAAGTGGCATTGTCATCTTGACCCTGGGCTGTTGGTGTCTGTGATGGTCCAGAGTCAGATATCCTATGTAGCTATCCTGAACTCCAGTATTCTGAGGTGTTGTCAGATTGGGCTTTTTTGAGTTTTCTCAGCACAGGCATCATTCAGCCCTGAGGTCTCCGGTTACGTGCCTTTGCAGGGCTGTTGGTGGATTGAGTTCTTGTTTCAGCAGAGACCACGACAGTATTTGATTGTCTTTTTAATCACTGTGCCTAACTTGTTGGCTGATATAGTTCATGCTGTGCTTCTGGACAGTCTCCCTAGGGATATGATGGTTACCCAGCCAGGTAAATCCTAGCATTGGGCCCCAGCTAAAGAGGAGAATGCTTGGATTCGATTTTCATATTGGTTTCATTGACTGTCACAGGCATAGCAACATAGGATGTATGTTAAGTTTTGAGCACTCCAAAAAGCTTACCTAAGCAAGATGACATCTAAATGGACTGTCCTCCACGGTAGACTCTTGGGAGGTTGTTGAAACACTGATAACACATTTACAATCACCATTTGTTTTTTGAATTGCCAGCAGGGCCATTAATGATCCATATAAAAATATCATTTTATGAATGTCTTAATTACTTGTATTACTGATCATGGATCTGAGAAATTTTTTTGCTTTTTACAAATATAAATTGACCTCAAAAGCTAAAGATTTCCTGTCACAGGTGACATATAAAAAACCATGTGGGGGGCTTCCCTGGTGGTGCAGTGGTTGAGAGTCCGCCTGCCAGTGCAGGGGACACGGGTTCGTGCCCCGGTCTGGGAAGATCCCACATGCCGCGGAGCGGCTGGGCCCGTGAGCCATGGCCACTGAGCCTGCGTGTCCGGAGCCTGTGCTCCGCAACGGGAGAGACCACAGCAGTGAGAGGCCCACGTACCGCAAAAAAACCCCAAAAAACAAAACAAACCATGTGGGAACATATGTATATGTATAAATGATTCACTTTGTTATAAAGCAGAAACTAACATACCATTGTAAAGCAATTATACTCCAATAAAGATGTTTAAAAAAACAAAACAAAACAAAAAACAACAAAAAAACAAAACCATGCCTCAAGCTCTGACAGCTATTCTTTTTTTTTTTTTTTTTTTGCAGTACACGGGCCTCTCACTGTTGTGGCCTCTCCCGTTGCGGAGCACAGGCTCCGGACGTGCAGGCTCAGCGGCCATGGCTCACAGGCCTAGCCTCTCCGCGGTATGTGGGATCTTCCCGGACTGGGGCACGAACCCATGTCCCCTGCATCGGCAGGCGGACTCTCAACCACTGCGCCGCCAGGGAAGCCCCCTGACAGCTATTCTTAAAACAGAGTTCTGGGCTTCCCTGGTGGCGCAGTGGTTGGGAGTCTGCCTGCCGATGCAGGGGACATGGGTTCGTGCCCCAGTCCGGGAAGATCCCACATACCGCGGAGAGGCTAGGCCTGTGAGCCATGGCCGCTGAGCCTGCATAACTTTGACCAATGTCAGAGTCATTGCGATGATTATATAGCTTCCAAGAAGATGACTTTTGAAGAGGAAAACACTCAGCTGGATGTAAGTTATGGCATATGTTCTAGAAACTAATTATATTGTTTTATTGAACATTAAAGAAGTCAGGTATAGATAGTAAGATGAGTTATGCTATTCACCTAGTAAAACTGGTATGTTTATTTTTGCCATTATACAATGCATTCTTCTATGAAAGGTGACAATGAAAGTTGGATCTAATGAAAGTTGGATTAAGGATAGCTCTACTACCAAGTTCAGAAAAGTCACCCTAGGGGAAAAATGCTTAGCAGTTTGTATTTAAATAGCTTTTTAAAATATATTCCTGTTACTCATTGCATATGACCTTACATATAATTCATGTTTATTTATAATTACTTGAGTGAGAAGGAGTATTAAACTTTTGGAATTACAAATTATTAACTTTAATAGTGTATTATGAAAGTTAATTTCAGCAGATACATAGAAGGCCTGCAGCAGCTTGTTTGATAAGAAGGGAATTTTAGTGAGTAGGTCGTAGCCCTGCCCGTTCAGGAGCAAATACAGCCCTTCCTTCTCCTGTCTCATTCATATCATCTTGTTCATTTTGATCTTCAGATGACCAGCATTACCTATAGCTGCTGACAGAGGAATTTTGCTCTCTTTGCTTTTGATTGCTATGGCCCATTGAGTTGAATTGTTATGTCCCATTGAAGCCAAGCCCACATAACACCAGGTAAATATTCTTGCTGATTCCTCCTTCCCATTCTGTCTCTAGGCCTAACTCTCCAGACTTTTAGCAGGATAGGAAAGGGAGATCTCCCATCTCCTTTAAAGCCTGTGAAACATGACTTTTTTCCCTTAGCTTTTGCTCACTTCACTGTGTCTGAGGAATGTAAATCATACCCTGCAAAGATAGATGCTTCCTTTTTACCAACCCCTTTACATTGTACCTCTCCCTTCCCAACTCTTGAGAATCACTGCACTGGAGGGATGCCCAGGGCTCCCCGTCGTTTGTTTTCCCATTTGCATGTAAGATCCAGTTGGCCCCATCCTAGGTGTTCCCAAGACCTCTAGACTTCCAGAGCCACCAATCCTTTAATATTCAAATGGAATGATTGTTGTTTCCACCTCATGTCCCATGGGACCTCCAGCATTCTCCCTTAGTTTTCCAAAAACTTTTTGGAGAGAGTTAAGATCTGGTCATTTGGTGCTATGGTCTGCTTCCCTGTTTTAGCCTAAGTGAGGGGCTACTGGCCTCCCCCTGTGCCCACACCATCCCTCGCACACAACACTGCCCCTCTTCCTTTATTTCTTGTTCTCTCCTCTTTGTAGATTTCAGGTGTGGCTCTCATGGTACAAACTCAGGCTGAAGAGAAAGGTGACTTTCTTAATTTTTCTACGATTGTGTCTCGTGATCACCATTCTATCTAGTCAGAAGCTTCATCTTAGCCCATTTCAGGTTAAACTCATGATTTATCCCCTTCTGTCTTTCTCCCCTTTAAATTCTGGGCAGGGGTGGAGTGGGCTTAGATGGTGTCAGAGCTTCGAGGGTGGTGGTGGGGTGTGGCCTTTCTTCCCCCATCTGTTCACACTGGTCTTCACTTGAGCTTGTCTGGTTTTGTCCTTCTTACTTCTTCACCCTGGCGTTCGCTGAGATGTTCTTTGTTCTGTTCACTCTCTTCAGATCAAAGCTGGTGAGATCTCCTTGCCCTGACTGCAAATCTTCCAGGTCTGCTGCTTGTCGGTGCCACATCTTTGCTACTCTTGGCCAGTGAGGAAGATAATTCTGCTGAGTCCTGCAGCGAGGAGTCCCAGGATTCAGTGAGGCTGCCTTAGGCTTGGCATCCTTGATGTGTCACATAGACATCTCTACCCACACCCTGGGGTTGCAGAGGACCTCTAAGAGGGTGCCCATCTGGAAAGCAAGGCACCGGTTCGCTTTGCTCCCAATCCCCAAGCTCTGCGGGGATCTTCTCCAGAGCTGGTCTGGAAACAGGGAGCAGAGATGTTTTTCTTTTCTTTTTTAAAATATTTATTTATTTTTAGCTGCATTGCGTCTTCATTGCTGCGCGTGGGCTTTCTCTAGTTGCGGCGAGCAGGGGCTACTCTTCATTGCAGTGTGTGGGCTTCTCATTGCGGTGGCTTCTCTTGTTGTGGAGCACGGGCTCTACGTGCACACCCTTTGGTAGTTGCAGCATGTGGTCTCAGTAGCTGTGGCACGTGGGCTCTAGAGCGTAGTCTCAGTAGTTGTGGTGCACAGGCTTATTTGCTCCGCAGCATGTGGGATCTTCCCGGACCAGGGCTCGAACCTGTATCCTCTGCATTGGCAGGAGGATTCTTAACCACTGAGTCACCAGGGAAGTCCAGAGCTGCTTTACAAAGGCACTAAAGAAAAGTTTCATTTCTCTTCTCTCTGACTTTCCCTTTCCCTAGTCCAGAGAATAGGGAAAATCTCGAAGTGGGAGTAGGGGCAGAAGGAATAGAATTTGACTAATTACATGTTATTTAAAATCTATAATTTATGCCTGGAATCCTAAGATTTTAAACGCCAAAAGCCAAGAATCTGACCCCTTTGCTCTGCTCCGACATCCTTCTCTTTGTGTAATGCTGGAGCTGAGAATGTGGGGATGTGGGAGGAGGAAGGTCAGAAAGGAGGAAGTGCTGGAAATGGAGCCACAATGGGTAAGGTTTCAAAACAATATCCTGCTGCTTGTATAAATCTTTTTCTGAACTTTTGGGAGAAATGAGTAATGGAGGGTGTTAACGGCGCAGTGAAGGGCAGGGAACCACTTAAAAGTCCCCCCAACCTCTCCAGGTCTCCAGGAATTTCTCGCTAGCTGTCTCTTCCTCAAGTTCTGCTCTTTCACAGTTCCTGAGCTGTTGCCCTCACTCTTTTTCTTCTCCTCCCATCTCTCCAAGCCACCTCCCTTTCTGGTCTACCTACAGATACTCCAGGTTCAATTCATTTACTTAGCCTCCTTTTTGTATTATTCACTGCTTCCAGACCCAGTCCTGGATGGGGTGGGGATGGAGGGGAGTCCTTTCACATCCAAAGATTCCCTCTAGGAATTTTCTGTAAAAGGAGCAACTCCCCACCCTCATCCTCTGCAAATGCTTGTGAATTACGCCTCGCTCTTATTTGAAAGCAACTGCAGTCCTATTTTGCTGTAAATAAAATTTCCCCTTTCTCTTTCACTCAAATGTAAACCTTTATTTTTGTTTAGTTTTTGAATTATATTTACTTAAAAGTAATGGAAATCACTTCTGAACAAAGATTTGCTAATAGTTTCACCAAGAACCACAGCCCAGGAAAACGGAGCCAACTAAATTTGCATGCAAAGCATCACCTCTCCCTGCTTCTAAAAATTCATACTTCCTTAACCGTTCTCCACCTCCTGGGGCTCAGAGAATTGAAACCCAAACCTACCACAGGCACACCGCCCAGTTCCCTCAGTGACACAGAAACTGAATGAAAACTGCTGTTAAAGGGGCAAGAGACGGAGGCGCCGAGGACGCTATATTCATTTACGTGTTCTTGGTTTACCTCGAATGTTAAGCATGATTTTGAAGTGGGCCAGATATGTCACCCTAAAATATGCCTTAACATTGATATCAACGTTATTTTGAGCTAAAGGCACTTTAAAAACCAGCAGGTACAAGAAGGATACTCTGATCCTCCCTCCGCCTTTTCTTTCTAAAAGCAGGGGATAAAACCCTCATATGGAAGATGTCTTTCCCATACCAGAAGGAAAGTAGCCTACCTGTCATCAAGCCTGGAAATTGAGACTGAGAAAATTCGTACAAATAGACCTTGTTCAAATAATTCTTATCTTCCTTTAGCCTCTCCACGTAATTTAGTTATTTTGCCACAATTACCCCTAATTCAACCTCGTATAAAAGCATATAGATCTTGCCACTTCCTTGGGTCTTCAGTTCCTTTTGAGGGGTTCTGTGTCATGTAAATCGTATGCTAAATAAATGTGTATGCTTCCCTCCAGTTTATTTATCTTTATTTAATTCTCAGGCCCAGTGAAGATCCTAAGAGGGTGGAGGTAAACTTTTGCCTCTCCTACAATTTCTTTAGGTAGGTGCGTGTGTGAGAGAGAGGTGAAGGTGTGCAGGCCAGCAGACCAGCTCAATGTTTATTTCACGGCGTTTTTCTTCCCTATTTCTTTCTTTCTTTCCTTCATTTTTTAAATTGAAGTATAGTTGATTTACGACATTGGGCCAGTCTCTGCTCTACAGCAGCAAATGACTCAGTTATACACATATAGACATTCTTTTTTTTCATATGCTTTTCCACTATGGTTTATCACAGGATATTGAATATAGTTCCCTGTGCTATACAGTAGAACCTTGCTGTTTATCCATCCTATATATAAGAGTTTACATCTGCTTATGGTTACTTTATTTCATTATGATTCAGCGTTTCGCGAAATATGTTTTTTAAGGAATTAATTTGTATTTTTGTCTGCATTTATTCTTTTAAAAGTCAACTAGCTCTAGAAGGGGAAAGAGTCTAGGGAGGGATGTTTTCACATTAATATTCAGACTTCGACTCAGTCTCCTGCAAGTCTATTTGCCCCTCTATCTCTTCACACATACCATCCCCTCTCTGACTTCTCCAGAAAAGATACAACTCCCTTTCTCCTATGCGGGTGGGGTGGATAGGCGCCATGGATCTAATTGCTCCATATGTAGACTCAGTTGTTCACCTCTTTATTCACTCACATCCCCTGCACCTCCCAGACTTCCACGCTTCTCAGGATTCTGCTTCTACTTTGCCAAATCCCTAACCATCCCTCTACCTGCTGTTTCTCTTCATATTTTGGGCTTCTGCACTACATACATTTACTGCTATAGTGGCCATGAGAAGGCTCTTCTTGTATCTCCCACTGCTGGGAGTGAGATTGATCCAGGGCGTGGTGGTCACCACTGAACACTGTTTTGACCAAGTGTTGTCCTGCTGGGGTCCACGGCCTCCTCTCTCTCCTGGGTATGGAGTCCTCTCTTGTTGCACACTGGGGCTTAGGAATTTATTTTCGGTGGCCGCCTTGAGCCCACGCAATTCTACAGCTGTGCAGTAATCAGTGGCAAAGAAGGAAGGTTGCCTCGCTCCTCTCTGCATTCAGGCCAATGGGTTTCAAAGCAGATTTACTTGGACCTAGTGGTTTAAGTTTAGAAGAACAGATCTTTCTTTGCCTTTCTTTTTTTTTTTTTTTTTTTTTTTTTTTTTTGCATGGCTCACGGGCCCAGCCGCTCCGCGGCATGTGGGATCTTCCCAGACCGGGGCTCGAACCCGTGTCCCCTGCATTGGCAGGTGGATTCCTAACCACTGTGCCACCAGGGAAGTCCCTGAATGTCCTTCTTATATCTGCTGTTTCCTAAGTAATTTTAATTCAAAATAATCGATGGGCCAAAGTGGCATATTTTAGGGCTGCCTGCAATCTTTATATCACCCAAGACATTCCACACTCACTGTCTTCTTTTTCACATGGGATAAAATCCAAACTCCTTGGACTTCATTTAGGGCCCTTCGCCATCTGGCTTCACCCCACTTTTCCAGATGAATCTCCTACTCTTCCTCTATGCGAACTCTACACTGACAGAATTGACTGCCTCTCAATGTGCCTTATTCATTTTGTGGTCATACCTAGCTCAGAGTTTTCCTCTTTTCCCACTCCAAATGTTCTCTCTCATCTCCCTAGGTCAAGCTTAAGGCTGTTCTCTTCAGAGCATCCTCAGTCTATTCCAATTCAGAGGTCCAGCTCTCTGTGAAGCATTTGATAGCATTTATGGTTGTAGCTTTCAGTTGACAATTATACGGAGTCTTGCACTATTTCATGTATAGCGATACCTCAAAAAACAAATTCTCGGCTGACATAGATCTATTCTTCTGAGCACAGATCCAGCTAGAGGGAAGCTGCGGGATTCCTTGCTGCTAATTAGTAGTAGTAATAGGTGAGGAGGAACAGGTAGTGATAGGTGAGGAGGCGCTGTCTTGGATCTTGGAGAAAGGCCAGAACTGGGCTCCTGTAACTCTGCAGAGCCAGCGCTTCCTGGAGCCTGGGCAGCCCTGGCACTGAGCCTAGGGAGTTGCTGTGTGGGCTCCACCTCTGTACAGCCCGTGGTCTCCAGTGGAGTTCTACATCAAGAGAATTTTCCGTTCTTTAGACTCACCTTAACCCTGGGGTCTTTGCACAGCTGCTGCTTTCTCTGCTTGGAACCCCCAGCACCCAAATTTTACCCTGGCTGCTCTTTTCATTAGGGTCCCTGCCCGAATACTCCCACTTCATCCCTTTCAGATCTCAATTAACCTCATCCCAATACTCTTTACTGCATCATCCTGTTTTTCTTTTATTTCTTATAGCACTTATCTGAAATTACCAACTCTATTTAATTCTTTACTTGCTTATTGTCTGCTCCATGAGTTTACAGTGACCCTGTCAGTCTTGTTAATTCCTGAATTCCCAGCACTTAGAACGGCACTGGCACAGAGTAGGTGCTGAATACATTGTTTATGAAATGAGTGAATAAACTGGGGAAGGACCTTTGGGCAGTTTCCTACACTTGAGTGAAGAGAGTTGTAGCTCTTTCTTGGAAGACAGGGAGAGGAGGTTGTGAGTCACATGACTCCAACCAGTGCCCTGAACTCTGTCTTTTCTCATCCAGCATCCAGATTTCGAGAGAGAACCATATCCATGGCTACCAGGGCCCAGGCCACCTGCTGATCTTCTAGTTACCCCACTGCATGAGCTCATCCAATCAGACACCCCCTACAAAGTCCAAGGGAACTTAGATCAGCTGGCCATAGTCATTGAAGGTGCTTCCTTAACTGCATTTGGGTGTGTAAACTCCAGGCTGGCAAGCTACCATGCTGGAACAGTGGTTCCTGAGTGAGTTTCATCTTTTTACAGTCTAATTTTCATATTTTTATTTTTGACTCTTTCATCTTTCTCATTGAAGTGTATCTTGTATAATGTAAAATGCACAAATACTAAGTGAAATTTTTACATCTGTACATGCCTAACCACCACCCAGACCAAGATTTATTCAGCATCCCCACAGGTTCTGTCATACTCACTCCAAGTGATATCCCCCAAGGGTAACCTGACCTAGATCCCCATGGATTATTTTTGCCTTTTTTGGGAATGTTGTATAAAAGGAATTAAACAGCAAGTGTTTCATTTTTAAAAAGTGGTCATCTAACCTGACACTGAATGAATAGAAGTGGCCTAGAGTATTTGCAATCTGCCTCAGTCTGCAGCAGTGTGACTCAGGCAGTGCGGGGTTTGAATCATGATTCACTCCCTGTATAACCTAGAGCAGAGCTTATTTAAACTTTGTGACCCTTGGTTTCTTCATCTAGAAAATGGAGAGAATAATCATTCCTACGTTGGAAAGTGCTCGTTAGGTTGATAATTATATGTAAAGTGCCTCACTGCAGTACCTGGAACATAGTGAGTGCCTGATAAATGTGTGTTGAATATATATTCTTGGCTATAGTCGGCATTCATTAAATATAGATTCAAAGACTCTATTAGCCATACTCCTGCTTGTAGTATGGATTTCTCTTGCCTTCTGTGAACTACCTTACACCTCCAGGACTTCAGTTTAGGTACCTTTTTTTTTTTTTTTTTTTTGCCCAGCGGCTTTCCGGATCTTTGTTCCCTGACCAGGGATTGAACCCAGCCCTGGCAGAGAAAGTGCCGAGTCTTAACCACTGGACCGCCAGGGAATTTCCCAGGACTTCAGTTTAGGAATGTGTGTGGGTGTGTGGCCAGGGACTTCTGCAAATACTTTTCTTCGCACTTTCTGGCATTAAACGTTATGACTTTGGCTTCCTTCCTTCGGATTTTATTAGCCAGGGTCAAATACCAGAGTAGGGGGTGGCGGGCAAGGATCCTTTCTCGGGAAATGGGCCAGAAGTGTTGATCTTTTTCAGACATTTCACTTTATTACAAGAAACATTTATGGAGCAAGTGCAAAGCTCGGTGCTTGCCATTCATGTTTTATTCGTTCCCTCACTCATTCACAAGTCAAATCCAATCTTCGCTGCATCTCACTTTCGTGGCATCGGTTAAGGATGAGGGGCGGTCCCTTTAAGGCCCTGGAAAGGGTCTCGGTGTTGGTTTCTGCGGGGAGGCCACGCCCCATCACGTGCGCGTGGTCTCAGCGGGGCGGGGCAGGCGTCTCTTTGCTGCCGTCACTTCCGTTTCTCTGTCAGTAGCGAGCGGGCGAGCTGGAGGCAGTTCGGCTATCGGAGCGGAGCGTGAGTGCGCGGACCCCGCCCCCACCCCCTCGAAACCGCCCTCGGTCGGCCCTCACCTTGCCAGCCTGGCCGCTGCGCGCCTGCAACCCCGGTCCCTCTCATCGACGACGGCCGCGGGAAATGGCGGCGCTGCCTGATCTCCCCCGTGCTTCCTCGGCCTTCCCGGACCCCTCCTCATCCCCGACCCCGCGCCCCACGCGCTTCAGGCCTCTCGGGCCCCCGAAGCTGGCCCCCGGGAACGGCCCAGGGGCGGCGGGGGAGGCGGCGCCGGGCGGGGGCGAGGAGCCGTGGGAAGGGGGCCGGGGCGCCCCCGGGACAATGCAGTGGCGGCCCGGGCGGGGGCGCGTGCGGGGCATGCGTCTACCCAAGGTCTCTCCGGGGTCCTCATCCCTTCCCCCAGGAACGGGGAACCGGTCGGAGGAAGGCAGGCGGTGCGGCGGGGGCGACTGGCGCTGGGGGAGTGAACGGCTGCTTTGCTGGGGGGCAGTGAGCTCTTCGAGGGAAGAAAATGGCGCTTGGTGCAAGTCCCTCCTCTCCCACGCCGTCTCCTCCGCATTTCGCCGTCTCCTCCGCATTTCGCCGCCTCCCACGCCCCCTCCGACCGACCTGTCTCCCACCGCCCAAGGCGTTGTCAGCCCCGGGGTTCTGGCGGCTGCCTGGCGTCGCCTGGCCCCCTTCCTCCGTTTTGTTGCTTATCACCCTCGTGTTGTACCGAATTCGCGTGCCTTTTAGTCCTAGTTTATTTTCACCTCTTGTTTTCTAATCCCTCCTTCCCCATGCCTTCATCAGAGATCGGAGATTTTTAAGTTGTGTTTTGTATATATATTCCACACCAGCGCTGTTAGTAGCGCCTCGCCAGAATTGCGAGCCTGCCGCCCTCCCCGCCCCCCCCCGCTTTTTTCCCCTTGAACGGTAAAGGCTCATTAAGTAAAAGTGAAAATATATTTTGTTACAAGTTCAAACATGCTGGCTTTAGTTACCGTTACCTTGTTTTCGTGTCGGATGGACTTATTTGGGTTAAACAGGAGGTGGTTCTTTGAAATGATCTTAGGCCCCCAGGAACCTTTCATGAACAGATGGTATAGTTATGCCTGACCGTTTCAAAGTGAAAAACAGGGTACGTTCAGTTGGATTACCTTTAAAAGAAAAAAATGCTTCTTGGCATTATTAGCTAGCATGAAAAACAACTAAATTGATTTTGGAGATAAGGTTGGAAAGCGGAGCAGTAACAGGATTAATGTATAAAACGTGGCTATAAATGTTGCTTGCTCCCCTCTGAATTTACTACTCTTGGCATCAAGAAAGTGCCAGATAAAATCAACATGGCTGGCTTGGGCATGGTTTGAGCTTTTTGAATTTAGTGGCTAGGCTAGGGATGGCCCATTTCTTTTACCTTGACTTCCTGTTTCGGGATGCATTCAGTGCCCTTGCTAATAACAAGTTTAGTCGAGATCTGGATTATTTATGGGTTTTTTGAAGTCTTTTTTTCCGCTTATTTCAGCAAACGTTATAGTGTATGTTGTGTATATTGGATCCTTTAGGGCATACAGAAGTTAATAGGACTCAAGTCTCTTCTGAGATGGAGGTGGAGAGAGCAAAAGATACTTGTTTTGAAAATAAGCATTTTACCACTTGGTATTATAAGTGCTTTGAAAAGAGGTACAGCGTGAAAGTCCTTGAATTTTGGGAAACATAGAAGCACAAGACTCTGCCTTGCCCTGTAAACATCCACAGGGAAAGCAAGGTACTGGCCTATGTGCCTCTGTCTGGGGGGACCTGGGGAACTAGGGTCATAGTAGGAGTTGGAGGAAAGGTTTTGCCCCTCCCATAAGCACATTCTTCAAATTTTAGTTGTATTCCAGAGTAGAAAATCAGTGTAAAATGTAAATGAACTGTGAATTATGTATAACTTTGATTCAGTACTTGCTCCTTTGATTGGCATGGTCAAAAAGCCAAAAAAATTAAGAACATATACAAAATATGAAAAATAGGGTTAGAATGGTAAAATTAATTAAATACCGACATCTATGTAGTACAGTTGCTCACCATGCTGTGTGTAAGTTGGTATCAGTTCCGGCAGTGAGTAATTGTACATAAGTCTCCTCAGTGGCAAGTATAAAGCAGTACTGAGAATTAATTCATATTTCTTCTTGGTTTTAACAGGGATTGCTGTCAGCTGCCTTTTTGCAGTTTACCCTAAACATAAACATCTAACCCTGCTAAAATGAAGTATAAAAAACCCCATTGACTTTGAGAAAGAGAGAGGTGTAGGAGTATGAGATGTGTATGGCATTTAGTTCTTCTTGCTGGGTTCAGAACTCTTCACTTTGCATGTTAAAGAGCATAGATTAAGAGCATAACTTCTGTGCTCAGTGTAACAACTCCAGTACCAAAAATGGTAGAAAGAACTGTGGAACTTCTTGAATCTTTGATTGGGGGAGAGTTAATTTGAAGGTAGTAGAGCAAATTATGAATTATTTACATAATGTATTTTTCTTTCAGAATGCCGAAGTCAAAGGAACTTGTTTCTTCAAGCTCTTCTGGCAGTGATTCTGACAGTGAAGTTGACAAAAAGGTGATATACACCATGTGACTTTTGTGATACTTAATTCAGTATTGCCCACATCCAGTTCTGAAGTACTGCACAGCATATCAGAATCTTAAAATGAGAGCCTGGATGGGTGTTTCTGAAAGTGCAGATGGCCCCTGAACCACTTGACTAAAGTGCCTAGGGTGCTTGGTGTACACGCACACGCCAAGCCCCGATGTCAGACTTGAGCAAGTCTTCTGACATTAACGAGCTTCCTGTTGTGGCTTTTTAGGACTCGTAAGGCTTCCTAGGGGAATAGCACTAGATTTAGACCAAAGCCACTATTTGCCATTATTTAGTAATCTTCCTAATCTGTAGGTATTCTGTGTAGTTGTTGAGCCAAATTATCTGAACTCCTTGAAAGCAGATGTCAGTTTGACAGTCTTCTCAGCCTTGTTGTTTATCTAGCCTTCAAGGATTACATAAAATTTGGCTTGGTACATTTTAAATTAGAATGTTACTTACTCTGGTTCCCTCCTTTTAATTAAATCAGCACCCAGCAAAGCTAACATGAAAGTACCCATTTTGATAGAAGAGGCTTTTTCTGCATTAGGTGATAATTGTGCTATAAGCTTAACTGTGCATTCTGCTTAACTGAGCATCTCACACTGTAGTCAGGGCTTCTTCCACGCAGAATTGTCCTTTATCTCCTAAAACCTTACATAGTTGTGTCTCTGAGCTCAGTTAGCAGTGTTAGTTAAAAGAAAAGAGAGCTTATATGAGAGTCTTGGAGGAGATGGACTTTTATAGGAAAGTACATAGTGTAATATCACCTGGAAGGTTGAAAAAAAACTTCAAAGAGCATGCATGGCTATATTCAAGAAGGGAATGTCTCTTAGTTCTTTAACTTGCACATAGTATAGCATTTGAATACATTGATTTAACAAGTTTTTTATTGAGCTTTTATGTGCCAGGTATGTGCCATTCCACAAGGACTATATAGACCCTGATAAAAAGAATAATTGCTTTCTGCTTATTGAGCTGAGGTAATTTTTGCTATTTATCCCAAATAATACTGTTAATCCTGTAAGGACTTATGTTAAATGAATCCAGTCTTTCAGTTTGTGTACATAAATACATACATTATATCAGTATTTTACCTAGCATCACATAATTTGGTAAAACATTAATAGTTTATATACCTTCCACTAAGGAACATGACTGCCCTCTACTGTTTGGATTGGGAACTCTACTGGATTTCATGGACTGTTGGCTCATTTTTTAAATAAATAAAAGTAATTAATTAATTTGGTTGCACCGGGTCTTAGTTAGTTGTGGCAGGTGGGCTCCTTAGTTGTGGTTCCAGGGCTTCTTAGTTGCAGCATGCATGCGGGATCTGGTTCCCTGACCAGGGATGAAACCCAGGCCCCCTGCCTTGGGAGCTCAGAGTCTTATCCACTGTGCCACCAGAGAAGTCCCTGTTAGCTCATTTTGAGAATGAAGCTATATGAAAAACTTCTAGAGTAATGCTGCTTTTAAAACATTGTTTTGATTTTGAATGCTAGTGTAACACATTACTGTTTATCTTAAGTGATTTTTTTTGTGATGAGTTGTTGACCTCTGGTGCCCAGTACAAAATACCTTTCTTAGCTTTGCCTACTCATAAACTTGCTAAGACAATTTAAGTCCTTTTTGGAATAGGCAGGCATAAATAATCATAAGTTGGTGGTATTCTTCCTAATTAGTACATTTTCTTTGTAAAAATAAGTAACTGACTAATTTACTAGAGTGGTTTCCAAAAGTTTAAGTTTATTCAAAAGCAGCAGCCCCCATACCTCCATCTTTTTTCTCTCCCAAAGAAATTTTATGAGGGATCCCAGTCTATAAAATAACTTTCTCTGGTGAATACCACTCTAATGCCTGAAGTATCTTTTGGGTTTCTGAGAGCAGTTTGAAAACACTGCACTAGATAGCAGTGCTAGGTTAGTTTCATAGTTCTGTTGTCAAGTGAAACTTGCTTGTGTATATATTTATGATTTTTTTTTTTATTAATAAATGGAGTGTTTTGATCCTTTAAGTCTTGAAAAGTAATGGAATATTTTGAACCTGAGATATGTTTTGTTCTTATGCAGATTTTAACCATATTCTTGTTTTTCTTTCAAGTTAAAGAGGAAAAAGCAAGTTGCTCCAGAAAAACCTGTAAAAAAGCAAAAGACTGGTGAAACTTCAAGAGCCCTGTCATCTTCTAAGCAGAGCAGCAGCAGCAGAGATGATAACATGTTTCAGGTAAAGTGGGTTATTTCCTTAGTTCCAGAGGAAGTATTTCCTGGCTTGATCTAAAGAATGTTAAAAGTACCTTAATCTGATAATGCATAATAATCTTTTATGTATGTTACAATTCTCTTGACTGAGGATATTCCTTGAAATATAAGAAGAAGTTAGTAGAAATGAAAGCAGTTTATATGATGCTAGATGATTGTTAAAATCTAGAATTCTGTAGTTTTGCTGTATTTAAAACAATGGGAATTTAAAAGTTAGAGAAATGCAAAAAAAGATTGAGAACTGCACGTTTAGAGAGCAGCTTGGAGGAGATAGGTCTAGTATTGGGCTGTGAAGTATGGATAGGATGTTACTGGAGGGGAAACAGCAGTATGACCTGCCCAGTTTTGGCTTGATAACAGAAAGGGTGAATGGGTTTACTAAAATGGGCCCTCAGTTTATTTGTTGTGGGGATTAAGGTTGAGTAGTGAGGTAAAGTGAGGGAAGTTCATTAGAGGGCTTTGATGAAATTACTCAGGACTGGCATAGCTTCTTTCCTTGGGTTTCTTATCTTGTTTTAGGGAGACTTGTTATTGGCATCATGGTACAAGAAGGATTTATGGGAGAGGCAGTGGGGATAAATTATGTGAGGTGGTAAGCTTAGGTGGTTTTCCCAGAAGATGAAATAGTGATGATTAAGATCGCTGGTGAGGAAGAATGGACTAGAGGAATGAAGCAATCAATGAAGACTGGTTTTAAATTTGAGAGACAATAGAGATGAAGGTTTCATTGATAGATAAGAGGAAAATAAGTTAGTTTTAATGGCAGAGGTGGTTAAGTTTGGCCTTTTGGATCTGATTGTAAGTGTGATAAAGTGTCTCTGCTTTAGAACCTAGAAGGCTTAGTTGGGAACTGTTCATGTGGGTCATTAGTATGGTTGACTGAAACCTTCCACTGAAGTAAGTATAGACAGAGGTAGAAGAGGAGGTGACTGAGGACATGCCTTGTGATATTCAGGATGGAAGGGAAAA
Organism: Neophocaena asiaeorientalis asiaeorientalis; assembly: GCF_003031525.2. Classification (NCBI taxonomy): domain Eukaryota; kingdom Metazoa; phylum Chordata; class Mammalia; order Artiodactyla; family Phocoenidae; genus Neophocaena; species Neophocaena asiaeorientalis. Next base: position 2,380,470 of record NW_020174273.1, read on the forward strand.
AGGATATAGGTTAGAGAAGGTGAAGGAAAATAGGAAGAGTACAGTAATGGGAGCAAGAAAAAAATAAGTGCTTTGTGGGAGCATAAACAAGATAAGCGTTTCAAGGAGACATTAGTATTAGTCGAAGTCAGAAGGTTGGACAAAAGGAAACTGCAAACATTTACTTGACTAGAAAGTAAGGCTTGTGTGTGTGTGCACTTATTTTTTTTTTTTTAAAGCTTACTGATGTCCTTGAAAGACAGTACCAGGATTAATGTGAGAATGGGAAAATAGAAGTTTTACTCAATTTTGTCTTGTTATAGCTCTAGATAAAGAAATAGACACATGCTAGCTGTGCTTAATACTGTATTGAACGTTGGAGATGTACTAAGTAGATTTTCAGGCGCACTGATCATACAAAAAATGGTAAGGATAAGGAGATGATATGTTAGCTTGAGTGTAGTAGTCTTTCACTCGGAATATGTACATTGAATCATGTTATAAATCTTAAATACATACATTTTTTAATTAAAAATTATGTAAAAAAAGTGACAAAATGCAGATGGATTTTTATGGGTTTTAGTCTTCTGAATATTTTAGAGGAACTAGGAGCAGATTAGATTAATTTGACAGAATTTGCAGATGCCTTGAAGTGCTAAAGAGCTTGGATTGTGTAGGAATTATGAAGCCCTTGTGCCTGGAGCCTAGAAAGTTGGCTGAGGGTGTAGGTAGGAGGTCTAGTTGATGAGGAAGGTGAAGGCCAGATCTTTCAGGGCTTTCCTGTTGGGAGACCAGTTTTAGGAGTTTTAGTTTCATTCTAAGTGCAGTGGGAAGCTATTTTAAGGGGCAGAATGAAATGTAAAATCTGCAAGAAAGTATCCCTTCCTTTCATAGACTTTCCTCCTATATAGAATGAAGGACTGCTTTGGAATATTTCAACTTAATGTTTGTACTAAAGGTAAAAACTTTCAAGTATTTGCTTGGCAGTTATCTTGGGCTTTTCTCTGATCAATTCTGTTCACTGTATGCCTGCTTGTACTTGGATAATAGAGCATCTGTGGTCTATTAATGGATTTCATCTTGTCTCCTTTACTCCTGATTGTACAGATAAAGAAACTAGGGCCCACATTTAGAGATTTTATTCTATTAGAGCAGTTTTGGGAAACCAGTTCTTTTTTTATAGGGAGGTTATCTCACCAAAAGAAGTGAGTTCAGTTCTTAAGCCCTCATTTGGGAGGTTCCCAAGCCTCAAAGGCTGTTAGACCCCTCACCCTTTTGAAAGTGCCTTTAGGAGGATCATATAGGCCTGATTTTCAGAGTGACTTTTCACGGACCTAGTGAATACATTGGTTATGTAATTTAAAATGAGGATTTCATTTTTATTAGTAATAATGGTTTGATAATTTAGGAAAGACAGGTGAAGGATGGGGTTTTTGGAAGGAAAATCAGTTATGCTCGTTGTGTTCTGTAAAGTTTTTAAAAAATCTATTTATTTAATTTAAAAAATAGAGATACATATTTCCTATATTTTTCATTTACCAAGAAAATGCCTTGAAGACAGCTCCCAGAGTGGAACTTTTTTAGACATTGCTAGTATCTTTAAGGACCTGGGTTATCAGGTATACTTTACCAAAGACAAGTCTAAAATCTAAATTAAAGTTGTTTGAGTATTGCTTAGCAGCCATAAGACAGGGTTTTTTTTTTTTTTTTTTCTTTAACCTAAATACCCATCTCTTGAGAATAGAACTGGAGGAAATGATCTTAAATTTTGGTAAAGCAGTGTGCATCAAACATAAGCGGCTCTCTAAATGTAATATTTGAAGAGAATTGTGCCCAAGGAAAGTCACTATGCTAATCTTTTAAGCTGTGGAATGATTTGGGCAGATTCCTGAGTAGAGAGGGGATACTACTAGATGCTTGCTTTTTTGTCTGGTTTCTTCAGCTCTGAATTTTGAGAATTTGGTTCCGAAGGGATATAATTTACCTGAGATGACTTATGTCATGTGGATTGGAGAACTATCTTGTAATTACTTAGTACCTGTGTCTTAAAAGTTCAGAATGATTGAGGCGGGGGACTTTGATCCCTATTCTTCTTCAGAGGGATCCCTGTTCGTCTTCAAAATTCAGCACAAAGGATCAGTAATACTGCTTTAGTTGATTTGATGATTTTAAGGATAAGCCTGTTACTTTTAAATTATGTTACTACTGAGTCAGGTGTTCTTAACCTGGGGGTTTATTTTGGGAGTCCATGAAATTAATTTTTTTTTGGATTTTTTTGTATTGAAGGGATTATTTATAACCATCAGTACCCCAAAGGGGACAGGAAATCAAAAAAATTTAAGAATCACTCTTCTGTATGACGTACATATTATTTTTCTCTTGTTAATCTCCAGATTACGTGTGTGTGAAAATACATGCATTGTTGTGTCATTGTTTTCTCCTATGACATGTAAGTGCAGTGATCTTTATTTTTTCTACTTTTAATTATATCTATACTACTACCTCCTCATTTTTCTGTGGTAGTTTTTTTGCTTTTTTTTTTTTTTTTTTTTTTATTTTTTTTT
>NW_020174273.1:2383206-2519313 GCF_003031525.2 Neophocaena asiaeorientalis asiaeorientalis
TTGTTTTTTTTTTTTTTTTTTTTTTTTTTTTTGGTAAGAATTTGTCAGCTTTATGTCTCCTCAAGGAAGAGGTGACTATTGGGCAAGTTCTTTTCTTTTTTTAAAAATAAACTTTATTGAGATATAATCCATATACAATAAAATGCACACATTTAAAGCATAATTTGGTGAGCTGTAAAAAACGTACATGCTTTTTAAAATTTTATTTTTGTTTTAATTTTTATTGGAATATGGTTGATTTACAGTGTTGTGTTAGTTTCTGCTGTACAGCAAAGTGGATCAGTTGTACATATACATATATCCACTCTTTTTATTGGGTTGGCCAAAAAGTTCTTTCGGGGTTTTCCTAACAGCTTACAGAAAAACCCGAACGAATTTTTTGGCCAGCCCAAGTAGATTCTGTTCCCCTATAGGTCATTACAGAGTACTGAGTAGAGTTCCCTGTGCTATACAGTAGGGTCTTACTAGTTATCTATTTTATATATAGTAGTGTGTATATCTCAATCCCAATCTCCCAATTTATCCCTTTCCTCCCTCCCCCCCACTTGGTAACCATAAGTTTGTTTTCTACATCTGTGACTCGATTTCTGTTTCGTAAATATGTTCATTCGTACCATTTTTTTAGATTCCACATATAAGCAGTATCATATGATATTTGTCTTTCTCTAAACATACATGCTTTTGTAGTGAGGCCGTTTCCATCACCTTGGAAAGTTCCCTCCAGACCTCCCTTTATAGTCCATTCCCTTTCCCCAGGTAAGCACTGATGTAATTTCTGTCCCTAGAGATTTATTTTGCCTGTTCTAGAGCCTCATATAAATGGAATCATACAGTCTGTATTGTTTTGTGTCTGGCATCCTTTGCTCACCATAATGTTTTGAGATCATTCCTTGTTTCAAGTATCAGTGGTTTGTTCTTTTTTATTGCTGATTGGTATTCCATTGTATGATTGTACTACAGTTCGTTTATCCATTCATTTTGGGTGGACATTTGGGTTGTTTCTAGTTTGGGGATATTAGGAATGAAGCTGCTGTGAATATTCTTGTACAAGTCTTTTTGTGGACATTTTCGCCTTTTGGGTAAACACCAGATGTATTTGCTGGGTCATAGGCCAAGTGTATGTTTAACTTTAAGAAGCTGTCAGACTTTTCCAAAGTAGCTGTACCATTTTACAGACCCACCAGCAGTGTATGAGATTCCAGTTGCTGCACATCGTCACTGGGTATTACCAGTCTTAAAAATTTTATCCACTTTAATTAATGGATGTGTAGCTCTACTTTGTATTTCCCTAATGTCTGATATTTTTGTTTGAAGATTCTGTTCAGATCTTTTGCCTATTAAAAGGTCATTTGATTTATTGAATTTGAGGGATTTAAAAAAATATTTTAAATAAAAGTCCTTTGTCAGATACAAGTATTGTGAATATTTTCTGAGTCTGTGGTTTACTTTTTTTATTTAAGTATCTTTAAAAAGCTTTGATTTTGAAAATGTCCATTTTAATCAATTTTTCGCTTTTTTGGTTAATGCTTTTTGTTTCCTGTTTAAGATACAGTTCTCTACCCCAATGCCAAAAACAAAAATTTTGCCAATGTTTTTTTTGCTACACTTTTTATAGTTTTAACTTTCATGTTTAGGTCTCTAATCCATATAGAATTCGTTTTTTCTGTGTATAATGTGAGATAGGGGTTGAGACTCATTTTTCACCCCTGTACAGATAATCGAATTATTCCAGTACCATTTGTTCAAAAGACTATTCTTTTCCTGTTGAATCACCTTGGATCTTTAAAGAAAATCAGTAAATATACAAAATATTTATCTATTTCTAAACTCTGTTGTAGTCCATTGATCTCTACGTCTGTCTTTAGTACCACACTTTCTTAATTATGATTTTATGGTGAGTCTTGAAATCAGGTAGTGTAAGCCCTTTAACACTGTTCTTCACTTTCAGAATTATTTTTGCTATTCTATGTATTTTGTATTTTCATACACATTTTATAATCAGCTTGTCAGTTTTTATCAAAAAGTCTACTGGGATTTTGATTGGGATTGGGTAAATCTGAAGATCAATTTGGGAAGAGTCAGAACTTGACAATATTGAAGTTCCTGTTCATGAATATGGTATCTCTGTCCATTTATTTAGATCTTTTTTGATTTCTCTGTTTTGTGATTATTCTGGTATATCTTTTGCTAAATTTATTCCTAAGTATTTTGTGTTTTGATTCTATCACAAATGTATTGTTTCTTTTTTTTTTGACTTATTTTATTTTTTTTTTAACATCTTTATTGGAGTATAGTTGCTTTACAATGGTGTGTGAGTTTCTGCTGTATAATAAAGTCAACCAGCTATACATATATCCCCATATCTCCTCCCCCTTGCGTCTCCCTCCCTCCCACCCTCCCAATCCCACCCCTCTAGGTGGTTACAGAGCACTGAGGTGCTTTCCACTAGCTATCTGTTTTACATTTGGTAGTATATATAAGTCCATGCCACTCTCTCACTTCGTCCCGGCTTACCCTTCCCCCTCCCTGTGTCCTCAAGTCCATTCTCTGTCTTTATTCCTGTCCTGCCCCTAGGTTCTTCAGAACCACTTTTTTAAAATGTGTTGTTTCTTAACTTCGTTTTCCAGTTGTTCATTGCTAAACAGTATGTACGATATTACATGATATATGTAAGTATACATATATATTCTATATTTTATATATTTACATGTTATATATGTATTTTTTAGGACTTCTTAGATTTCTCTGTTGATGACGATTTTTGCTTTTACATCATCCTTTTCATTCTTTTTCTTGCTTTATTGCTAGTATTTCCAGTACAATATTGAAAAGAAGTGGTGAGAGCAGACATCCTTGCTTTATTCCTGATGTTAGGGGCAAAGTATCCTTCTGACTCTTCTTTTTCCTCTAGTGCCTCTATTGCTTAAACTCTGGAATGAATGTGCATACTGTGGATTTGGTGCTTTGGGCTGGGAGAATGAAAAGTCATGGGATAAACGTGGTGCCGTTTTCTGTAGGGCCCATCTTTATTTGAAAATTCATGTTAAAGCTTTTTATGCTAAAATGAACACTGGAGAAAAAAATAAAAAAAAATAAAGTGAACACTGAATATATTAAGGGGCAGTATACAAAAGAAAACGCACAGTAAGTTTTTGGTTACAATAAGGGGTTCAGATGTTGGTGGAGCAGCATTGGTCTGCGTCCTCAGGTTTCCCCTCCTTTCACCCCCACAGTTCTTTGGTGCTGGTGTTCCCTGAATCATTATTGCCAGATTTTAAGAGAGTCAGTTTATTGACCTATAACTTTTCCCTACTTTGTATAATTTCTTATTTATAATAGTCAAACACAAGTTATTTGAAGAGTGATTCGGGACTTCAAATTGTAAATTCACAAAGTTTTAAGTATGTGGATGGTCAGTCACGTTTGGGAGAAAGAACATGCCTCTTTTTAAGTTCATCTGTAGCAAACAAACATTTATACACACCTCATTGAAATTGTGGGTGAGGAAGCTTGTTAGAAGTTTCTAGGGATCGAGGGTAGAAGTGAAGCTAGCTAACAATGTGTTGTGTTAACTGTATTGTACCATGCTTTTTACATAAAATAACTGAGTACTTGTTATTACTACTTTAAGACTGATAAAATGCCGTTCATGTACTTACACTGTTTTTTAAAAAAAGGTTGCTTTCAGTCTTGATCTTTAACTTTTTTTCTAGTGAAATTTTAAAGTTGTAACCCTGTTTTTCTGCTTCTGGTTTTTTTTTCTTTTTTGTCCATAGTTCAGGGACCTATAAAGGCTTCAGAATTCTCTTCCTGGCTTTTCAAGTCCTTTTCAGTATAGCTCCATCTATTCAGCCTTTTGAATCTCATCAGTATTGTATCTTTCTGCTTTCCTTGGTCTATGTCCTCATCACTTTTTTCTCCCTTTTGCTTAATTAATGGCCTGTCATTTTTCAAGGTCAAATTCCACCACCCGAAGTCTCTTGCACTACTCAAGCCCACACTGAATGCTTACTTGACTTACCTAATCAGTATTACTCTAGTAGGTTTTCAGTGTATTTTAATTTTATCTATTCATCTGTCACATGGGCTTACCTTAAAAACCAAAATGAAACAATGTTCAGTTCAGTGCTATAGGTGCCTAAGATACTTAAAAATTTGTTAGGTATTAAATCAGTATTATAAATCACTATTGGGAGTTTCACTGTGATAATTATTTTGGTCTTATTTATTTAGTTCATCCATTAAAACAGTTTGCTCGGAACCCGGTATGACAGGCACTAGGGGACACAAAGGACTGTAAAAAATAAGCCGTTAAAAATGACAGTAAGATCACTGGTGACTTTAGCATAGGCATTGGGAGTTTAATCAATGGAAACAGCTATTCTTGCCTTTCAAAGATTAGCAATAAAGGGAGGAAGGAAACATGAGGAAAGTTATACAATGCAGATTAGGGAAGATGCCTTATAGAAAGAGGAGAATGAGCATGTTTGGAAATGGTAGATAAGAACCAACAGGAAGGGAAAGAATGTACAGTCGACCCTCAAATAATGCAGGTTTGAACTGCCTGGGTCCACTTATACACAGATATTTTTCAATACTAAATACTGCATGGTTTGTGGTTGGTTTAATCCTTGGATGTGGAGGGCCGAGGTATAAACTATACTTGAATTAACCTCTGAGTTGTTCAGGGGTCAGCTGTATACGCAAGAAATGGGATACAAAAGGTAAAGAACTTAAGAATTGATGAAGATGTGGGTAAGTACTGAGAAGAGAGATTTGAAGGCACTTAACCATACCTGATGGACTGTATTTTCTCCATAAAGCATGAGGCATACCCAGCAAATAGGGGGCACACTAGTGGGATGAGAAATTTGAGAACGAAAATGAACAAGACCTGAGACAAGAAAAAGCAGCCTGAGAGGACATAGGCAAGATGGAAGCCGTAAATGTGTACTTGTATCAGCACAACTGTCCTTCTACTATAGCAATACTTGATATCCCAATAAAAGGGATTATTTAATCATTAAGGGACCCAGGTTTATAGGGAAAGCAACTTTTACATGATGATGTGTTTCAAGCACAAGATCACAGCTAGTATTTAAGTCAGGAAGATTGAAGAGTAGGTTTAAAGTGAGTCAGATAGGTAGAGGTAGAGGTTTTGATCAGATATACTGGAAAGTGCTTATAGACACTTGGTTGAGTAAGCCTTTTCCTTCCCTGTGCAATCTGTAGTTTGTGTTAAGCAGCAGTAGAAGGTTTTTGAAAAATAGTTTTCTGTGGACAGCTTTAAGTTCTCAGTTTGCGACTGTAAGTGGAGTGTATTAAAGATGTTATTTGAAATGAATGTCTAAAAGGAAAAGCCATCTCATGTTACTGTTGACTGGAACTTTGGATTCTTATATTCAGAATGGTTGCTAAAGCAATGTAGCTAGCTGAGTCTATGGATTCCTACGGTTGTGGTTTGTGCAAGATTTTGCTTTGTAATGATCTTTATGGTAAAAAAAAAACACTTAACATAAAACTTATCATCTTAACCATTTTTAAGCATACAGTAATGTTAAGCATGTTCACTTTATTGTGAAACAGAGCTCCAGACTATTTTCATCTTGTACATAACAACTCCCCTTTTTTCCCGATCTCCCCCCAGCCCCTGGTAATCACCATCCTACTTTCTATCTTAATCTGACTATTCTAGGTACCTCGTATTTTTTTTTTTAAAGCATACGAAATTTTAAAAAATTTATCTATTTTTTGGCTGCATTGGGTCTTTGTTGCTGAGCGGGGGCTTTCTCTAGTTGTGGCGAGCGGGGGCTACTTTTTGTTGCGGTGCGTGGGCTTCTCACTGCGTTGGCTTCTCTTGGTGCAGAGCACAGGATCTAGGCACACAGTCTTCAGTAGTTGCAGCACGTGGGCCCTAGAACACATGGGCTTCAGTAGTTGTAGTGTGTGGGCTCAGTAGTTGTGGCGCAAGGGCTTAGTTGCTCCGTGGCATGTGGGATCTTCCTGGACCAGGGATCAAACCCATGTCCCCTGCATTGGCAGGTGGATTCTTGACCACTGGGCCACCAGGGAAGTCCCTAGGTACCTCATATTAAGTACTGGAATCATCCAGTATGTATCTTTTTGTGATGAGCTTATTTCACGTAGCATAATGTCCTCAAGGTTCATCCTTGTTGTGAATAGCACGTGACAGAATTTCCTTCTTTTTTAAAGCTGAATAATACTTTGTTATGTATGTCCCAATTTAACGTAAAAGTGATTGGAAACGTGAGATGGGCTTTTTTCATCTTTTTAGAAACATTCTAACAGTGATAGTTCCTTTGGTGTAGTTTTGATATTGAGAATAGTAATTATTTTTGTGATTAAAAGTAGAGTGAGTGTGCAGCAAGTGTGAATATAAATATGGATGCCATTGTTGAACACCATTTTATGTTTTGTTTCTTTTGCAGATTGGGAAAATGAGGTATGTCAGTGTTCGGGACTTTAAAGGGAAAGTCTTAATTGATATTAGAGAATACTGGATGGATCCGGAAGGTGAAATGAAACCAGGAAGGAAAGGTAAGATTTAATTTCCTGAATTTGGTCCTGATGTTGGGACTAAATTTAAAATTATCTAAGCTTGAAATTGTTTGGACTTTATTTGAAATTGAAATAATGTTGATGGTGCATAGGGCATGGGAGATCCTCCTTGAGTTGATTCTCTTTATCTTCTGTAGCCTTTTTTGTTTTTGTTTTTTGGCTACACTGTGCGGCATGCAGAATCTTAGTTCCCTGACCAGGGATGGAACCTGTGCCCCCTACAGTGGAAGTGTGGAGTCTTAACCACTGGACCACCAGGGAAGTCCCTGTAGCCTTTTTGGACAAGACACTTAACTTATTTTAATGAAATGTCTTAAATAAAAGCTTGTTGAAATATCTCCCTCCCTCCCCCCAATAATACCCCTAATATCACTTCAGTTGGCTACTAATTTACTTGAATATACCTTTAAAAAGATTACATCAATTCTGAAGTAGAATGGGGGCCCTGGGAAGGTGTAAAATCAGGATTGGAAAATTCTGGTTTACAGTGTTTCCTTTTGGTTCATCTCCAAACAGATATTCTTTAGGGTGGTATCCTTTAAGTGGGTCTTTGTCCTCCTTCCATTTTTGCTTCATCCAGTCCCAAGCATGTCATCATCACAGAAGCATGCTTTATTCATTCACCAAATAGCTACAGAACATTTGTGTACCAACAGAAATTCGTATATTTGGCTGGTTAGCTGCTTTAGATGGATCCTTAGTTAATGAAAAAAATGCCTCCTTATTTTCTTCTACTCTGCCTGCATGTCATTTTGAAAAGTACCACTTGTTCGCTTCATGTAATTTTTGACTGTATTAAACTTAACATTTATATGCTTTCGTGCCCTTTTCTTCTTCAGGCTACTTCTGGAGTGATCATTCAAGTTGTCCCAGTGTAGCCAATGCCAGATTTCTTTTCTTTTTCCTGCAAACATTTACTAAAATGATTTGATTAGCCCTTCCTAAGTATTGCCCTAATATATTCTCCTCTTTCCTCTCAACTTCATGGCCTTCCAGCAGTTTTCTGAGAAATTCATTAATCTTCCAATTCTAGTTTATTTCTGTGCTTATAAGGGTCAGGCATTAGAACATTGTAAATTTAAAGCACAAAGTACTTTCTGTTCATACTTTTATGTCTTAAATAGGAACATGTCATTAGCTAATGTTTTAAATGTTTATGTGTCTGGTGATAGGCTGAGATTTTATTCACATTAGCTAATTTAATTATTCACAACAACCCTTTGAGTTATAAGCAGCATTTTACTGATGAGGAAACTGAGGTTTAGAGGTAATTAATTTTTTAAAGACCATAGAGTTAGTGACAGTGAGGCTGGGATTTGAACCCTGGCAGCATGACTCCAGAGTGCACTCTTTTTTTTTTTTTTTTTAAGCAGAGGTCTTAGAAGCCCATATGATTTAAATTTATTTCCTTATTTATTTATGGCTGTGTTGGGTCTTCCTTTCTGTGCGAGGGCTTTCTCTAGTTGTGGCAAGCGGGGGCCACTCTTCATCGCGGTGCATGGGCCTCTTACTATCGCGGCCTCTCTTCTTGCGGAGCACAGGCTCCAGATGCCTAGGCTTGGTAATTGTGGCTCACGGGCCCAGTTGCTCCGCCGCATGTGAGATCTTCCCAGACCAGGGCATTGGCAGGCAGACTCTCAACCACTGCGCCACCAGGGAAGCCCCAGAGTGCACTCTTAACCAGTATGCACAGTCTAAGAAGTCCTGTTTGGATCGTGTCTCGGGGATTTTTCCAAAGTGAAGTGAGTGCTTCTGGAAGAGCTCAGCACAGTCATTCATGCTGAGTTCCTGTGGAAATTTTGAGCAAATGTTGGAAACAACTGGTTGTAGAAATGGGGTGTCACATACCAAATCTGGGTCTGGCCACATAGCCTGCCAGTTTGCAAGCACTTGTGACAGAAATCTTCAAATCATCATTTGCGCTCACTGGGTATAATAGGCATTATGCAGGATGCAGTGTTGAAAGTAAAACTGGGTATAAGATTTACCTGCTAAGGTAATTGTGATGAATGTGTAATTAACAAACGTAAGGGATTTGATTTTTAATGTACTATTGTGCCATTCAAAATGGCAATTTAGATAAAACAGTATTTTAGTTGGAAGTATGAAAATCCTCAAGAGAGCTTAAGTAGATATTCAATTTTTGATTTATAAACTTTTTTTTAGGTATTTCTTTAAATCCTGAGCAGTGGAGCCAGCTGAAGGAACAGATTTCTGACATTGATGATGCAGTAAGAAAACTGTAAAATCAGAGCAACGTAAAACCTGTACTGTTTTAGTTGTTTTAATCTGTCTTTTTACATTGGCTTTTGTTTTCTAAACATTGTTTTCCAAGCTATTGTATATTTGGATTGCAGAACAATTTGTAAGATGAATACTTCTTTTTAAATGCGCATTATTAAAAATGTTCTGAGTGAAGCTAATTGTCAGTTTTATTAAGGAGGATTGCTTTTGTGTCCATCATGTAGTGTAAAATAAAATCAAGTAATACAATCTTAACTGTTGTGGCCTTCTTTGATCAGAAAAGTTGGTACTATTTAAGGCCGAAAGTAACAGTTTATCGACCTTTTAGTTTCAACTCAGCTTTTACGTTCAAAAGGATTAGCATCGCATTGAATTTAGAAAATTTTGGTTTGTGAAATTCATGGTTAATCTGTTTCCTTCTAGTCAAATATCTGGACTTGTTTGATTTTTTTTCTTTTCCCCCCACCCCAATGATATTTCACTTTCCCCTTTTTTTCTTCACTTCATTTTCCTTTTAATAACTTGTTATGTTCAGTTTTCGTTTCGCTTTTTGCTCTTTTTCTTGAGTATATTATGCTAATTTGGAAAGTCTGAAACTGTCAAAATGTTACTTATCTCAATAAGGTACTTGTAAGTAAAATATTATATGAGAACTACAATCACTAATTCTACTGTATTAAATATTAGGAGATATAGTTTGATAAACAACATGGCTTGTACGAAAACTCCGAGCAAGTAAATGTATGTATGTCATTACCTGTAGTGTTCTGTGTAGTTGTTATCTTATTGCTTAGTCTGCAGAAAATAATGACTTAGATGTCTGATTTGCTTTCACTTATTAAACATATTCACCATGGGATGATGTCTATAAAATCAGATATTGTTAAATTAGACTAGGATTTAATAAAAATTGTGAAAGCTTACTGGCCTAACATTTTATTTTATGACATTGAGTATGGATTATATATAGCCAGAGATGTCACTGAGCTTAACTGTCATAGTAGATAATGTGGTCAATTTTTAGGGGAAAGAGCACAAAGAGCACATAGTTGTGTTTTTTAGCCTTTGCTTCAGTAGACTTGGTTCTTTTGCAGTTCATGTATGGGACAATGGCATTCTAGACTTAACGTTACTAAGTTTTAGCAGGCACTCTGAAGTGATTTTCATTGAACCATAATGATGAAGCAGACATAGGTTGAGGCACAGATTTCAGGGGCTTTGCAGCAATAAATAGGACATGGTGTGCCTTAGGAGAAGAATGTAAAGAAACTATAACTGAAATTACAGAAGGTGGCCGTGAAGAGGAAGGAATTCTCTTCACACTAAATGATAACACATGATACCTTGATCACATTGATAGGACACAGTTCTAGATAGAATAGTAAAAAGAAAGGTTTAAAGACATGTAAAAAATTCTTGCTGACATTTGGTAGCTAATCTCAAATGGTTCCTACCATATCAGAGAGTTGCACTATTATAACAAGTTTGATTACTATGTCTAAAACATTTTATAGCAGAGTTGTCAAGGGCTTGATTTCAAAACCATCTGCCAGGTCACAGAGTTATCAGTTTTTTTTCTGGCAGCTGTTCTAAGTGTTTCTTTTACATTTTTAAGATTTTTAAGAAGTGTTTTTTTAGCAGTAACCCTAATATGTGCATAATTGGGGAAATAAATCCTCTTTTCTGGTATTTTAGCCTTCATCACATAATAGATATTAAAGTATTCAGAATACGTATTTTAGACAAATCATACTTGTTTGAAAACTTTCCCCTTATTTGGGAACATATTAACTGAATTGGGTAGATTTGTAAAGTCTTCCTTATTGTATGTACAGAAAGGGTAGTTAGAACACAGAACTCTGATTTTGGTGTAGATGAAGAGGGAGTAATGGGTAAATTTCCTAGGTTTATGTGAAATTACAAGGTGTATGCATTTTGAAACAATATGCTAATACAGAGATGTGCTGCAATCTGTTACCTAGGCATTTTCTAGCTGTTTAGTATTATGTCATTCAAACTTTGAAATAAGGAGTGTTTCTCTGGCAGACTTTGGTAATGTTCTTGGTTAATTCATTTCAGTACATTACTGGATATGTAATATACAGAAATTATTAATCGTGTGTGTGTGTAGAAAAGGATGAGAACTGGGTTAAAAGAAGAGACATTTTAAAATAACTTGTGCTGGAAAGAAAAGATAGGGTATATTGTTTTCTATTTAAACTTTACCTTCTTGGTAAGATTTCTTCCAGGAAGAAAGTGTGACATTTTCAGGCACTGGTTTCTTAGCCTGGTAATGCCAAAATGAATTTAATTCACGCCAGCCCACGAATCTGCAGTAGCAGGGCCTTTCTAGTGGATTTTTGTCTTTGTCTTTTTAAAGTACAAGCAGCATTTGACCAATTTTTAATGCTCTTGGCGTTTAAAGAACAACCACTAAAGAAAAACTCATAATTTTATTCTTTTTTATTTTGCTTCATAAATGCTTAAGAACTTCTTTTGAAAGAAGAATATTCCTACCTCATTAGCTAGTCAAGATGCTGTGATGGTCAGCCTATTCTTCATAATGTGTTTAGGGAAAAAGACAGGAAAAGTAAGTACGTTCTGGCTTGGCTATTGAGGGGAAAAGAGAAAGAACTGAGTATTAATTATTTAAATGTTCCTCATGGCGGTATGTTAGAACTATAAAAGTTTGAAATTTTAGAAAAGTGCTAATATTTAGGTATCTCTCCTTAAATTCTTTGCAACTCACTTTTTTGGAAAATCCAGTGAAACACTCAAAAGTTTTTGCTTTTTTTCTTTAAAGTGGTGTTTTTCCAGATAAACTCTAGGGGTAAACATTCACATAGTAACAAATATGTAATTCTGTAATTGTGGAATACCTGTCTGCTTTGTTTGGTACATCTTCCATGGAGATGTCAATGAATATACTGCATCTGTGAATATTTTAAATGTTGAAATAAAAACAAGAAATGTGCCCTGTGTGTCATCCCAGTTTCACAAACCCAAAGATGAATCGCTAAGTTATCTCTTGAATGGGTTTTATTAACAAATAGGATACCTTTCTTTGTGAATGCTTTGGAATGTGAATTAGCCTTTGAGTGTTAAATCTTCTGAGGACCTCTGGGACTGGGTGCTGTGGCCTCATTTTTTTCATCTACTTGATCCAAATGAAAAAATGCAAATATTAAGCTGTACGTGGCCTCTTTTACTTTACCTGTATGAGTGCTTTGTGGTCTGATTATTCCTTGTTAAAATTAATGTATAAAGTCTCTATTTTTCCCTTCTTGATTAGTAGTTTTGCTTATTAGTTAATATTGAGATCTCTCATTGTTCAAATTTCTATTTAGGGAAATTTACACAGGGATAGAGAGATCCATGGAAGGTTACTTATAACTCTTGTTTTGTTTCACTTTGAATTTTAGTGAAACATATTGACTTAAAAATCTAGTCAAGAAGAAAATAGTACTGGAATTTATACAGTTAACCACTGACGTTCCAATTTTGTTGTATGGTTCAAAGGAGTTACGGTACGGGATGGAAAAGGAGTTTGAAAAGTGTGAAACATTAAAAAAATGATGTGAAATTATTTACTATATAACATTTTATTCAAGACTTATGGCTATCTGTGTCAAAGATCTTGCTACACAGACATTCCCCTCTTCCCCCACTCACTTTGTGTAAATTCATCACAGAGTTCAGACCTTCCCAGACCTCCTTTTACAGCCATTTAGTCCTGGACTAACAATGACCTAATGTTTCTGCCTAAAGTGAAGCACTGCTCTTATTTCACTTTTTGGCTCTTGATAGAGTTTAAATAGTATATCTTTCTGCTAGATAACTTATTTTAGCATGGAAGTGATATAGGCCGCTTCCTTTTTCTAAACTCTGCTAGAAAAAAAAAGCACTTATCTTGAATCTCAACAGTTGGATCCTAAAACCTACCTTGGTAACAGAATGCTTTATGCAAGGGGCTTCTCCTACCAGCCAAGCCAGAACTTAACTAAAATTGTGTGTGTTTTGGAAAAAGTGGTGTGAAGTTCCAGTTTGGCCCTCTTCTAATTAAGCCCAGTGTACTGATAGCTCCCGCTCTGGCTTTGTTTCTCAAATGAGTTATTGCAAGAATGATACAGAGAATTCCCATATATCCCTTCACCCAGAGATTCCATTCAGATTTTGCCAGTTGTTCCAGTAATGTCTTTATAATGAAAAGCTTCCAACCAATTTCGTTGTTAGTCTTCACTCTGACACAGTTCTTCACTTTTTCCCTTGCTTTTACAACACTGACGTTTCTGGTGTCTTGGAGGTTCGAAGGTCATGAGTGATGCTGACAAGGGTGGACAAGGCCTAGAAGCTGGTTGACTGTGGAGTTGTTAACTTAGCTGGGTTGTGAATGAAAAGTGGGATGGCAGCTGTGGAAGCATGTGGGATCAAGGGCGGGTGTCTGATTGAAAGAAACACAGTGTGTGCAACATCTGTGACATGCAGAGTTGGCTGCGTTCAGTACATGTTTAAATTGACCTTTGATGTCAGCTACAATTTCAATCACTTCCCACTTTAGTTTTCTGGTGACTTTTTCTAAGTGCCACCTGAACTGTGAGTACTTTTAATAATTTTTTTTCAACATTTAATTGGAGTATAATTGCTTTACAATGTTGTGTTAGTTTCTTCTTTATAACAAAGTGAATCAGTTATATGCATGCATATATCCCCATATCCCGTCCCTCTTGCATCTCCCTCCCACCCTCCCTGTCCCACCCCTCTAGGTGGTCATAAAGGACCGAGCTGATCTCCCTGTGTTACGCAGCTGCTTTCCGCTAGCTATATATGTCAGTGCTACTCTCTCACTTCGTCCCAGCTTACCCTTCCCCTTCCCCGTGCCCTCAAGTCCACTCTCTACATCTGCGTCTTTATTCCTGTCCTGCCCCTGGGTTCATGAGAAGCTTTTTTAGATGCCATATATGTATTAGCATATGGTATTTGTTTTTCTTTCTGACATATTTCACTCTGTATGACAGACTCTGGGTCCATCCACCTCACTACAAATAATTCAGTTTCTTTTCTTTTTATGGCTGAGTAATATTCCATTGTATATATATGCCACATCTTCTTTATCCATTCATCTGTCGATGGACACTTAGGTTGCTTCCATGTCCTGGGTATTGTAAATAGTGCTGCAAAGGACATTGTGGTACATGACTCTTCTTGAATTATGCTTTTCTCAGGGCATATGCCCAGTAGTGGGATTGCTGGGTCATGTGGTATTTCTATTTTTAGTTTTTTAAGGAACCTCCATACTGTTCTCCATAGTGGCTGTATCAATTTACATTCCCACCAACAGTGCAACAGGGTTCCCTTTTCTCCACACCCTCTCCAGCATTTATTGTTTGTAGATTTTTTGATGATGGCCATTCTGACTGGTGTGAGGTGATACCTCATTGTAGTTTTGATTGGCATTTCTCTAATGATTAGTGATGTTGAGCATCCTTTCATGTGTTTGTTGGCAATCTATATCTTCTTTGGAGATATGTCTGTTTAGGTCTTCTGCCCATTTTTGGATTGGCTTGTTTTACTGATATTGGGCTGCATGAGCTGCTTGTGTATTTTAGACATTAATCCTTTGTCAGTTGCTTCATTCGCAAATACTTTCTCCCCTTCTGAGCGTTGTCTTTTCATCATGTTCATGGTTTCCTTTGCTGTGCAAAAGCTTTCAAGTTTCATTAGGTCCCGTTTGTTTATTTTTGTTTTTATTTCCATTTTTCTAGGAGGTGGGTGAAAAATGATATTGCTGTGATTTATGTCAGAGTGTTCTTCCTGTGTTTTCCTTTAAGAGTTTTATAGTGTCTGGCCTTACATTTAGGTCTTTAATCCATTTTAAGTTTATTTTTGTGTATGGTGTTAGGGAGTGTTCTAATTTCATTCTTTTACATGTAGCTGTCCGGTTTTCCCAGCACCACTTTTTTTTATTTTTAATGTTTGTAAAGCTTGTTTATTTTAAAATTTTATTTATTTATTTTTAGCTGCGTTGGGTCTTTGTTGCTGCGTGCGGGTTTTCTCTACTTGTGGTGACTGGGGGCTACTCTTCGTGTGGTGCGCGGACTTCTCATTGCAGTGGCCGTTCTTGTTGCAGAGCACGGGCTCTAGGCACACAGGCTTCAGTAGTTGTGGCTCATGGGCTCTAGAGCACAGGCTCAGTAGTTGTGGTGCACGAACTTAGTTGCTCCGCGGCATGTGGGATCTTCCCTGACCAGGGATCAAACCCGTGTCCCCTGTAGTGGCAGGCAGATTCTTATCCACTGCAGCACCAGGGAAGCCCCCAGCACCACTTACTGAAGAGGCTGTCTTCTCTCCATTGTATATTCTTGCCTCCTTTATCAAAGGTAAACCCACACACATATGTTCACCTTTTCTCTGGGCTTTCTATCTTGTTCCATTGATCTGTATTTCTGTTTTTGTGCCAGTACCATACTGTCTTGATTAATGTAGTTTTGTAGTATAGTCTGAGGTCAGGGAGCCTGTTTCCTTCAGTTCCGTTTTTCTTTCTCAAGATTGCTTTGGCTATTTGGGGTCTTTTGTGTTTCCATACAAATGGTAAAATTTTTTGTTCTAGTTCTGTGAAAAATGCCATCGGTAGTTTGATAGGGATTGCATTGAATCTGTAGATTGCTTTGGGTAGTATAGTCATTTTCACAATGTTGATTTTTCCAGTTCAAGAACATGGTATATTTCTCCATCTAAATAGTATTGTCTTTAATTTCTTTCATCAGTGTCTTATACTTTTCTGCATACAGGTCTTTTGTCTCCATAGGTAGGTTTATTCCTAAGTATTTTATTATTCTTTTTGTTGCAATGGTAAATGGGAGTGTTTCCTTAATTTCTTTTTCAGATTTTTCGTCGTCAGTGTATAGGAATGCAAGAGATTTCTGTGTATTAATTTTTTATCCTGCTACTTTACCAGATTCATTGATTAGCTTTAGTAGTTTTCTGGTAGGATCTTTAGGATTCTCTATGTATAGTATCATGTCATCTGCAAACAGTGATAGTTTTACTTCTTTTCTGATTTGGATTCCTTTTATTTCTTTTTCTTCTCTGATTGCTGTGGCTAAAACTTCCAAAGCTATGTTGAATAATAGTGATGTGTGGGCACCCTGTCTTGTTCCTGATCTTAGAGGAAATGGTTTCAGTTTTTCACCATTGAGAATGGTGTTGGCTGCTGGTTTCTCTTATGTGGCCTTTATTATGTTGAGATAGGTTCCTTCTGTGCCCACTTTCTGGAGTTTTTATCATAAATGGGTGTTGAATTTTGTTGAAAGCTTTTTCTGCATCTATTGAGATCATATGATTTTTATCCTTCAGTTTGTTAATATGGTGTATCACATTGATTTGCGTATATTGAAGAAACCTTGCATTCCTGGGATAAACCCCACTTGATCATGGTGTATGATCCTTTTAATGTGCTGTTGGATTCTGCTTGCTAGTATTTTGTTGAGGATTTTTTTTTTGCGGTACGCGGGCCTCTCACTGTTGTGGCCTCTCGCGTTGCGGAGCACAGGCTCCGGACGCGCAGGCTCGGTGGCCATGGCTCACGGGCCCAGCTGCTCTGCAGCATGTGGGATCTTCCCGGACCAGGGCACGAACCCGCGTCCCCTGCATCGGCAGGTGGACTCTCAACCACTGCGCCCCCAGGGAAGCCCTGTTGAGGATTTTTGCAACTATGTTCATCAGTGTTACTGGCCTATAGTTTTCTTTTTTTGTGACATCTTTGTCTGGTCTTGGTATCAGGGTGTTGGTGACCTCGTAGAATGAGTTTGAGAGTCTTCCTCCCTCTGCTGTATTTTGAAAGAGTCTGAGAAGGTATTCGCTCTTCTCTAAATGGTTGATAGAATTCACCTTTGAAGCCATCTGGTCCTGGGCTTTTGTTTGTTGCAGATTTTTAATCACAGTTTCAATTTCAGTGCTTGTGATTAGTCTTTATATTTTCTATTTCTTCCTGGTTCAGTCTTGGAAGGTTGTGCTTTTCTAAGAATTTGTCCATTTCTTCCAGGTTGTCCATTTAATTGGCATATAGTTGCTTGTAGTAATCTCTCATGATCCTTTGTATTTCTGATGTGTCAGTTGTTACTTCTTTTTCATTTCTAATTCTGTTGATTTGAGTCTTGTCCCTTTTTTTCTTGATGAGTCTGGCTAATGGTTTATCAATTTAGTTTATCTTCTCAAAGAACCAGCTTTTAGTTTTATTGCTCTTTGCTGCTTTTTCCTTCATTTATTTCTGATCTCATCTTTATGATTTCTTTCCTTCTGCTAACTTTGGGGTTTTTTTTGTTCTTTCACTAATTGCTTTAGGTGTAAGGTTAGGTGGTTTATTTGAGATGTTTCTTGTTTCTTAAGGTAGGATTGTATTGCTATAAACTTCCCTCTTAGAACTGCTTTTGCTGCATGAGATAGGTTTTGGGGTCATCGTGTTTTTATTGTCATTTGTCTCTACGTATTGCTTGATTTCCTTTTTGATTTCTTCAGTGATCTCTTGATTATTTAGTAGCACATTGTTTAGCCACCATGTGTTTGTATTTTTTACAGTTTTCTTCCTGTAATAGCTAGTCTCATAGCATTGTGGTCGGAGAGGATACTTGATATGATTTCAGTTTTCTTAAATTTACCAAGGCTTGATTTGTGACCCAAGATATGATCTATCCTGGAGAATGTTCCATGAGCACTTGAGAAGAAAGTGTATTCTGTTGTTTTTGGATGGAATGTCTTATAGATCTCAGTTAAGTCTGTCCTTTTTAATGTGTCATTTAAAGCTTGTGTTTGCTCATTTATTTTCATTTTGGATGATCTGTCCATAGGTGAAAGTGGTGTGTTAAAAGTCCCCTACTATAATTGTGTTACTGTGGATTCCCCTTTTATGGCTGTTAGTATTTGCCTTATGTATTGAGGTGCTCCTATGTTGGGTGCATAAATATTTACAATTGTTTTATCTTCTTCTTGGATTGATCCCTTGATCATTATGTAGTGTCCCTCTTTGTCTCTTGTAATAGTCTTTATTTTAAAGTCTATTTTGTCTGATATGAAAATTGCTACTCCAGCTTTCTTTTGTTTTCCATTTGCATGGAATATCCTTTTCCATCCCCTTACTTTCAGTCTGTATGTGTCCCTAAGTCTGAAGTGGGTCTCTTGTAGACAACATATACATGGGTCTTGTTTTTGTATCCATTCAGCCACTCTATGTCTTTTGGTTGGAGCATTTAATCCATTTACATTTAAGGTAATTATCAATATGTATGTTTCTATTACCATTTTCTTAATTGTTTTGGGTTTGTTATTGTACATTTTTTCCTTCTCTTGTGTTTTCTGCCTAGAGAAGTTCCTTTAGCATTTGTTGTAAAGCTGGTTTGGTGGTGCTGAATTCTCTTAACTTTTGCTTGTCTGTAAAGGTTTTAATTTCTCCATCAAATCTGAATGAGATCCTTGGCTCGGTTATCTTGGTTGTAGGTTTTTCCCTTTCATCACTTTAAATATGTCCTGCCACACCCTTCTGGCTTGCAGAGTCCCTGCTGAAAGATCAGCTGTTAACCTTATGGGGATTCCCTTGTGAGTTATTTGTTGCTTGCTGCTTTTAATGTTTCTTCTTTGTATTTAATTTTTGATAGTTTGATTAATATGTGTCTTGGCGTGTTTCTCCTTGGATTTATCCTGTATGGGACTCTCTGTGCTTCCTGGACTTGACTATTTCCTTTCCCATGTTAGGGACATTTTCAACTGTAATCTCTTCAGATATTTTCTGAGACCCTTTCTTTTTCTCTTGTTTTTCTGGGACCCCTGTAATTCGAACGTTGGTGCGTTTAATGTTGTCCCAGAGGTCTTTGAGACTGTTGTCAATTCTTTTCATTCTTTTTTCTTTATTCTGCTCTGTGTTAGTTATTTCCACTATTTTATTTTCCAGGTCACAGCCGTTCTTCTGCCTCAGTTATTCTGCTATTGATTCCTTCTAGAGAATTTTTAATTTCATTTATTGTGTTGTTCATCATTGTTGGTTTGCTCTTTAGTTCTTCTAGGTCCTTGTTAAATGTTTCTTGTATTTTCTACATTCTGTTTCCAAGATTTTGGATCATCTTTACTACCATTACTCTGAATTCTGTCTCAGGTAGATTGCCTATTTCCTCTTCATTTGTTTGGTCTGGTGGGTTTTTACCTTGCTTTTTAATCTGCTGCATATTTCTCCATCTTCACATTTTGTTTAACTAACTGTGTCTTGAGTCTCCTTTTCGCAGGCTGCAGGATTGTAGTTCCCGTTGTTTTTGGTGTCTTCCCCCAGTGTGTGAGGTTGGTTTAGTGGCTTGTGTAGGCTTCCTGGTGGAGTGGACTGGTGCCTGTGTTCCGGTGGATGGGGCTGGATCTTGTCTTTCTGGTGGGCAGGGTCACGTCCCGTGGTGTGTTTTGGGGTGTCTGTGAACTTAGGCCGCCTGTCTGCTAATGGGTGAAGTTGTGTTCCTGTCTTGCTGTTTGTTTGGCATGGTGTGTCCAGCACTGGAGCTTGCTGGCCGTTGGGTGGAGCTGAGTCTTAGCATTGAGATGGAGCTCTCACTGATTGATATTACGTGGGACCTGGAGGTCTCTGGTGATCCAATGTCCTGAACTCAGCCCTCCTATCTCAGAGGCTCAGGCCTGGTAGCAGGCCAGATCACCAAGAGCTTGTCAGGCACACTGCTCAGAAGAAATGGGAGAAAGAAAAGGAAAGAAAAAAAATGAATAAAAAAAATTATTCAAATAGAAAATAATAAGAATAAAAACGAGAGCAATGAAACCAATAAGGAAATCCACCAATGATAACAAGCGTTGATAACTATACTAAGATAAACATAAGAATCAGAAACAAATCAGTCACAGACAGCAAACCCCAAGTGTATAATTTCTCCCAAAGTCCACTGCCTCAATTTTGGGAATGATTCGTTGTCTACTCAGGT
Organism: Neophocaena asiaeorientalis asiaeorientalis; assembly: GCF_003031525.2. Taxonomy (NCBI): domain Eukaryota; kingdom Metazoa; phylum Chordata; class Mammalia; order Artiodactyla; family Phocoenidae; genus Neophocaena; species Neophocaena asiaeorientalis. The sequence goes on from NW_020174273.1 coordinate 2,402,991, forward strand.
ATTCCACAGATGCGGGATCCATCAAGTTGATTGTGGGGATTTAATCCGCTGCTCGTGAGGCTGCACAGAGAAATTTCCCTTTCTCTTCTTTGTTCGCACAGCTCCTGGGGTTCAGCTTTGGTTTTGGCCCCTCCTCTGTGTGTAGGTCACCCTCAGGCATGTTTTCCTGCCCAGACGGGACGGGTTTAAAAGCAGCGGCTGATTAGGGGGCTCTGGCTCACTCCGGCCCGGGTTGGGGGCGGGGGAGGGAGGGATATGGTAGTTAAAATTGGAATGATGGGCAAGCCTGCGGCGGCAGAGGCCCGCGTGATGTTGCAACAGCCTGAGGCGTGCCGTGTGTTCTCCCGGGGAAGTTGTCCCTGGATCACGGGACCCTGGCAGTTGGCGGGCTGCACAGGCTCCCAGGAGGGGAGGTGTGGATAGTGACCTGTGCTTTAACACAGGCTTCTTGGTGGCGGCAGCAGCAGCCTTAGCGTCTCATGCCCATCTCTGGTGTTCGCGGTGATAGCCATGGCTCACGCCCGTCTCGAGCTCGTTTAGCCGGTCCTCTGAGTCCCCTCTCGCGCACCCGGAAACAATGGTCTCTTGCCTCTTAGGCAGGTCCAGACTTTTTCCCGGACTCCCTGCAGGCTAGCTATGGCGCACTAGCCCCATTCAGGCTGTGTTCACACAGCCAACCCCAGTCCTCTCCCTGGGATCTGACCTCCAAAGCCCGAGCCTCAGCTGCCAGCCCCGCCCGCCCCGGCGGGTGAGCAGACAAGCCTCTCGGGCTGGTGAGTGCCGGTTGGCCCAGAGATCCTCTGTGCGGGAATCTCTCCTCTTTGCCCTCCTCACCCCTGTGGCTGCGCTCTCCTCGCGGCTCCGAAGCTTCCCCCTCCGCCACCCACAGTCTCCACCCGCGAAGGGGCTTCCTAGTGTGTGGAAACGTTTCGTCCTTCACAGCTCCCTCCCGGAGGTGCAGGTCTCCTCCCTATTCATTTGTCTCTTTTTTCCTTTTCCTTTTGCCCTACTCTGGTACGTGGGGAGTTTCTTGCCTTTTGGGAGGTCTGAGGTCTTCTGCCAGCGTTCAGTAGGTGTTCTGTAGGAGCTGTTCCACATGTAGACATATTTGTGGGGAGGAGGGTGATCTCCACCTCTTACTCCTCCAGCATCTTGAAGGTCCCCTACTTTTTTTTTTTTTTTGGTCCCCTACTTTTAATAATTTTAAGGAAAAATTTATTACCTACTTTACCCTTTTTTAACATCAGCAATCTGATCATTTTGGTTCTCAAACCACTCCCTGCTACTCCCCAACATACACACACACACACACACACACACACACACACACACACACACACACACTTCAGACTTCTTAATTTTAGACCATGGACTTGCCCAACACTGTGGGCAGCTGTGTGGTCATGTTTGGTGTGTGAGCCAGTCATGAGCCTCCCCAGTTTATTGTTTTTTAAAGCATAAGCTCTGTTGCCTCTATTCACTATTGGCCTTGGAAGATAGAAAGAAAACATTTTCATTTATTCACACCTGAGTGATCCAAAAAGATGAAAGGGTAGTGAGAATATATATAGCAGAAATCTGAGGATTTTGAAGAGTTTAAGAATTTCAGCCCTCGATCTAGGATCGTGGTGGTGAGGTTTGAAGACTAACTCTTTTATTTTTTTTTGTAAATATTTGTTTATTTATTTTGGCAGTGCCGGGTCTTAGTTGCGGCATGTGGACTCTTAGTTGCGGCATGAATGTGGTAACTAGTTCTCTGACCAGGGATTGAAGCCAGGCCCCCTTCATTGGGAGCGTAGTCTTACTCACTGGACCACCAGGGAAGTCCCTTTTAAAATTATTAATTGAAAAATAATTTTAGAAGCCCTATGGTTTTCCTTAAAATTCTTGGTTCAGAAACAAAGGTCTTTTGGTATCCAAGCACTCATAAATAGGATCTTTTTTTTGTGGTACGCGGGCCTCTCACTGTTGTGGAGCACAGGCTCCGGACGCGCAGGCTCAGCCGCTCTGCGGCATGTGGGATCCTCCCAGACCGGGGCACGAACCCGTGTCCCCTGCATCGGCAGGCAGACTGTCAACCACTGCGCCACCAGGGAAGCCCCTAAATAGGTTCTTTTTTGATCTGTAACTTTTTTTCCTGAATATGGAGAAATGCTTCTTGCTCACTGCAGAGTAGTTAACTGGTAGGCAGAGAAAGCTCTTAGAAACAATTGAGAACATTTCCAACACTTTGGAGTCCTGTAACAATGGTTCTTGAATTTTTAAGTTGAAAGAAAGCTATTACGTGTTGTAAAGAAGTATTCAAAACAGTGTTGTCAGCAAGCCACTTCCATTAGAAAACTGCCTCCAGAAGGTTAATGGGTGTGATAACTTTAAAAGAAATTAAAAAATACTTTATAGTCTGTGTTCTGCAGCCTTTTTTTTTTTTGCGGTACGCGGGCCTCTCACTGCTGAGGCCTCTCCCGTTGCGGAGCACAGGCTCCGGACTTGTAGGATCAGCGGCCATGGCTCACAGGCCAAGCCGCTCCGCGGCATGTGGGATCCTCCCGAACTGGGGCACGAACCCGTGTCCCCCTGCATCGGCAGGTGGACTCTCAACCACTGCGCCACCAGGGAAGTCCTCAACCTTTTTTTTTTTTTAATTTAAATTTATTTTTGGCTGCGTTGGGTCTTTGTTGCTGCACGCAGGCTTTATCTGGTTGCGGCGAGCGGGGGCAACTCTTCGTTGCAGTGCATGGGCTTCTCATTGCGGTGCTTCTCTTGTTGTGGAGCATGGGCTCTAGGCATGTGGGCTTCAGTAGTTGTGGAATGCGGGCTCAGTAGTTGTGGCTCGTGGGCTCTAGAGCACAGGCTCAGTAGTTGTGGCGCACGGGCTTAGTTGCTCCACGGCATGTGGGATCTTCCTGGACCAGGGCTCGAACCCATGTGCCCTGCGTTGGCAGGTGGATTCTTAACTACTGAGCCACCAGGGAAGACCTGGGTTTTGCAACCTTTTAAACTCTAGCAATCTCTAAGGGGGGAAAAACTAGAGTGCTTACAACTCTTTCCTATAATTGGAAAGGATTTAGGTTAGACCCTCCCATGTTTGAAAATTTTTTATCTTTTTTATCTTACTGTACTGTAAGTTTATTTAAACCATCCCTTATCGTAAACTACCCAGTGGAATAATAACTCCCATTTGTTGAGTGCTGAGGTGGAGAAGTGTCGACGGTGGCAGATATTGGGAATTTTATTTATTTTTCCATTTAATATTCATCCTATGAGGAGGTACTCTCATTACTCACATTTTACAGGTGGAAATGGAGGTTTCCAGGGAATAGTTGATTTGTCAAAGCGACACAGTAAGTTGAAGAAGCAGGATTGGAATCCACATCTGGCTGATTCCAAAACCTGAGGCTGTGTTTACCTCACTGTGTTCCTATGGTATATACCTTGGACAGTGGCAGAATTCTCTCGTGGTTAACTGATTCAGCAATGGACCCTATTGGAAGTAACCCTCACCCTGATTTCCCCGGTGCTCATAAGCTAGAATTAGTGCCTGACCCAGCACTTCTTGTTGAGTTTCTCAAAACCATTTCCCCACATTCCCAGCAGCAGCAGAAGGGGCTGTTGTCCACACCTGCATCCTCAGCACCTGGTAGCGTGTCAGGGTAGGTTAATTTGCTGAACCCTTTGATCAAGGCTAAACACCAAGAAAGTTGGTGATGGTTTGCTACAGTTAGATTTTGCCACTAGCCACAACTCCTGAAACAGGTTGAATTCTTCTTGAGTATAGTGACTAGGATTTCCTTTTGGCCACCAACTTAAGGTACCACAGGCCTTGTGATTGTGTAGGAAAAGCTTAACTTTTATGAAGACACTGGGAAAGAGAAGAGAATTATGTAAAATCAGACTTGATTCTCTTTCCTCCCAACTTTTTAATGGTTATAATGAAATTGGAGCCTAGAGGCTTTGTATACCGTATGTGGGCTGTCTTCTGGGCACCTTCAGATCCACTCTCCACCCTCCCGCTCTGGTTGGCTGGCCTGGATGGACATGGCAACAGGCTCCCCTGCTTTCTGGCTCCTGGCTGGCTTTGGCCAGTGCAGAGCCCCACTAGGAAATTGGAGAGATGGAGGAACGGAGGTCAGATATTTATTCCTCTGGCTCTCTCCCTTCAAGGTCACCTTAGGCTGGCTGTGTCCCTCAACTAAATATGGCCTCTTAAGGGGGCCTCTACCCAATTCTCTTCTGATTTCCAGTAGTCACACCCTTCCCTGTCCCTTTGAGCCTAATGTATTAACTATCCCTTTGGTTTTCCTATGCTCATATTTGTAATTGGTCTCATAAAGTCTCCTCAAGGGCTTCCCTGGTGGTGCAGTGGTTGAGAGTCCGCCTGCCGATGCAGGGGACATAGGTTCGTGCCCTGGTCCGGGAGGATCCCACATGCCGCGGAGCAGCTGGGCCCGTGAGCCATGGCCGCTGAGCCTGCGCCTCCGGAGCCTGTGCTCCGCAACGGGAGAGGCCTCAACAGTGAGAGGCCGGCGTAACGCAAAAAAAAAAAAAAAGTCTCCTCAAGTCGTGATTTGTGTGCCATCTGCTTCCTGTTGATATTGTGACTGCTACAGTAATAGCACCAGAGATGGCCCCAGGAAACGTCAGAGGGGGCCAATGGGACACTAGTAAACTGTGGTATATGGTGGTGTCACAACCACTTAAGCTAATTAGTGTGGTAGCGTGGAAGGCTTCCAGTTGGAGGGCAAGACTTCGATAGACCAAATGGCTGTGGCACCTCATCCCGATGGCTAGTTGTGACTATAAAGATTTTGCAGACACCTCGCTTTTGACAGTCCTGAGAAGGCACCTGGGGAAAGAAGAAGTAAAAGCTGTGAACATAGAAGAAGTAAGACACATGAGGACCTAGAGAGCCCCTATGGCAGCTTTGAAGGGGTCCCTCATACGTGGTCACGGCAGTTCGGGGACAAGCCCAGGCTTGGTAGCAAGGGCTGCGTAGTTGTAGCACCAATTAAATGCTCAGTCCTGTGAGACCTAAGTGTGCTAGCTGGGAAAGGAGGTGGCATTTGGGCTCCAAATCTCCCTGGGCCTCTATTGCCTGCAGAGGCAGGCCACACTACCCCTACTGCCTCTAGTTCCATAACTCCCAACATGTCCCGGTTAGACTTACAGGGCCTGCTCCCGGAGGAGAACCTATAAACAGAGGAGGACATTTGAAGATTTCTCGTCTACTGGAGGAGCCTAGAGAGCCTTTGTCGGAGTAGCTGCTAAGTGTGTGAGATCAGGGGGGTCATAGGTGGGAGTGGCTCCTTACATCTAGTGACCACTTGAAGAGTGTTTGTTCCATCCCAGTGACCTTAGACTTGAATATCTCTCTCCACATATTTTATTTTGAAGGTTTTCAAACCTACAGAGAAGTCAAAGAATAGTAAAAGGAACACCCTTATATCCTTCAAGTATTAATTGGCAACATTCTGTTTCCCTTTTTGCTGAACCGTTTGTAATGATGTTTGGGTTGCAGTATGTGAAGAAAATTCAGCCTCCCAGAAATATGTAGTTGGAAAAGGGAGGAGTATTTTAATAGACTTTTCAGATAATTGTGGATACTCTTTGATAACAACCACAGAACTTGACAAGTGGTAGTTTCTCAAAGGTCAGTTGCACTATATAATTTTTGCTCCAAAGCTTGAATTACACCATTGGCAACAAATGCTGTCAGTTGTTTTCCTTGAAGTGAGGAGTTCAGTTTGTTCCTTTTTGAGAAATGTGTGCTAATTCCACAAGTCAGAGTAATCATAGTTTGTCAATTGTTCTTGCAAATAAAAGTGGTGCTCCGTAGAAAGAAACAGTAGTTCAGTTCGTGTTCCAGGCAGCTGTGTTTTCTTTTCCTGTGCTTAGGCTTAGGCTTTTTCAGCCATTGAACTTCAGTGTCTTTCCCAAGAATCAAGACATTCTTCTACTTAATCTATTAGCACAACTTGGAAAAATTCAGTAATTTTATCTAATAATCAGTTTGTATTTAAATTTCCCCAGTTGTTCCCCCAAATGTTGTTTCTTCCCCGATGCAGTATCTAATCAAGGTTCATGCCATTCATTTGGTTATTAGTCTCTTTTAATCTAGAATAATTACCTACTATTTATGTTTTCCGTAACATGACTTTTTAGAGTCCAAGCCAAGTATCTGGTAGGATATCCCACATTCTGGAGTTGTCTATTTCCTCATGACTCAAGTCAGGTTAAATGTCTTTTGCAAGAATACTACAGGGGTGAGGTTCTGCACTTCTTGCCTCACACCAGAAGGCACATCAGGCCAGGTTGCTTCACTCTGTTTGATCACTAGGCTAGTTAAGGTGGGGATTGCCAGATCTCTCCATTTTAAATTAAGATACCTTCTTCCTTCATCCTTTTTATTAAATTCTTTGAACATGTGAGTTTTGGGGACTTAGTGTGGAGGGGAGGAATGGTTCCAATGAATTGGCAGTGGAGATTACCTGCTGGCTATCTTGTGCTTCTCATGCCACTGACTAATAATAGGCAGAATAGGGAGGTTTTGTATAAATTGAATTGATTGATCTTGATTGTCTCGAGGAAACTAGGCTGTGGAGAACTATGTTTGGAAACCAGGGATTTATTGATCTTTTATTTTATACTCCCTTGACCAGTTGTCCTGGTGAGTAAAAGACTGCAATGACTCACAGAGAAAAGAATTCCAAGAACACAGACACTGTAGCAATGAAGAGTTTGGACTCCCCATCTGGTAAAGAACCCTGGTACAGTCAAGATGCTGGGAGAGGTTAAGAGGCAGATGGAATGGGCAGTGGGAAAAGCCAGCAACAATGACCAACACAGACCTTTTGATGTCAGGAGTGTCACAACAATGTTTTATGTAACTTAATTGTTTCTTGTCTCCCTCCCTTTCCTCTGAAATAAGTTATATGGATAACAACAATGCTGGCAAAGTTTTAGGGTTTTGTTATGTATTTAGTTAGGCTGCACTGGGTCTTAGTTGTGGCACACGGGATCTTCAGTTGAGGCATGCAGGCTTCTTAGCTGCTGCATGCGTGAGGGATCTAGTTCCCCGACCAGGGATCTAACCCATGCTCTGTGCATTGGGAGCGCGGAGTCTCACCCACTGGACCACCAGGGAAGTCCCAGGTTTTAGGTTTAGATGGGAGTATAAGAAAATTGATACCAATTTGGTATGTGACATGGTAGCTGATAGAACTTCATGCCCACTCTGTGATGGGGGCTCAATCTTTCCATTAGATGAAGGACCAGAAAGGATGCTGAGGGCAAAAAGGCATGGGCGGTATCTCTAGCTCTGTATCTCGTATCTATCTATCTACCAATCATCTCTCTATACTGTGAAGTATATACATACATACACACAGCACACACACATATATGTATATATAGACATGTTCTATCTCTCCAGATCCATTGTACCCGTTCTGTGTCCTGGGAGGCTGCTATGTGTACATTACATCAGTGGCCTGTGCCCTCTCATTTCTGGTTGGGATTGGTCCGTGGTGAAAGGAGACTGAGGTGGAGTTTGGGTCACCCCAGGCTCCTCCTATGTGAGTATCTTGTGTTGGGCTCCAGTACCTGCTCCTGTCCTTCACCTTTCGGCTGTGGAATGGTGACAGTTCCTCCATTATTAGTAGTCCAGGGTTATAGCATGGTTACCCTTTGGTTTTCCTGACTTTTACCCACACTTTTGTCAATAATCTATTTTAATAAACATACTCCTTGAATTAGCTTAATTTGAGTATATCTTTTCAAATTGGGAAACTGGTAATTGGCAAATAGAATGAGCGTAGAGAACTGTTTTGGGGAAGAATCTCTGTTGCCTGGCCCTCTGAGTGTGTCTTCAAATCTCTGGTCTTAAAGCAAAAAAACTTTGTTCACTGATTTTTAGAGTGTTTGTTCCTCTCGTGCTATGTGGCATCTAAAAACAGTCATATACATGACCATAAACATCTCCTAAAATCATCAACCAGAAATCAATCCAAGAAAGAAGAGTTTTTCAAAGTCTAGTCCCCTAATTGAATTAGGCGAACTCCTCTCCACTCCAAAGCTACATACTCTCTTTGGTCCATCTCAGTACCAGAGAGAATCACAGCTGTCAGGGGGAACACGAGATTACTGGCAATCACTAGGGTGACTGCCTGCTGCTGTGCAGGGATAAATGCCAGGGGCTGCCATTCCACTGCACACGTCCCTTGACGGAGAAGCGGTTCCCAGCATGTTCAGCCCCCAAGGTTGGTTGCCAAGTGGCTCAAGCAGATGTGGTCAGAGTTAGATAGGGAGACGAGGACGTTTCTGAGTGCTTGAAAGGTGTGGGAGATGTTGGCCATCTTGAAGCATGGCCAGAGTAAATCCCCAAGGCGGGCACCCAAGTCGGACATCAGAATCCCAGTCTCAAGTGGCAGATCTGGAAGCCTGGATAATTTATTACATGAGGTGATGTCAACTTTTGGCCGCAGACAGGTTTTCATTCTCCTTGTCTGCCACATGGGTACAAGTCTTTTTACAGGGGAGGAATGTACTGAAAGCCAAAGGCTTTGGCAGTTTATAAAGCCCAGCATCCTAACCATTAGGCCACCAGGGGATTCCTACAGCCCTGTATTTTTAAATACAGGAATATTCTGTGAGTGGCTTCTGAGGGAGTGGCAGTAAGTGTTACGGGGAGCCATGATGACAGCTGTTTTAACAGCTTTAGTGTATAGAGATGTTCCTGGGCATGCGGGAGGCCTATCAACAACTGGCGAAACATATCTATATGAACATCCACATCTTCCTTTGTATCAGTCAATCTCAATATTTACAAATGTCCCATGCAAGGGTGACTGAATTGCCTTCTCTATGGGCTTGACAAATAGGAGGGTTCTGACAATTGTGCCAGGCTACACTGGAAACGTTTGTAGCATATGAAGTGCCTTTTTACTTCTCCATTGGAGGTGCCGTTCCAAAGGTCACGCAAGCAGTCAGGGAGGAGATCCTTGGTCACCACCTAGTGGCCATCTAGGGAATGTCGAGGGTGATAGCAGTAATGCTCAAATTATCTGCGGTGAAAAACGTCATTTCCAACTGGTTGTGGACCAATACTTTTGTAAAATACAACAAAAAATTGTTACGAAAGTTATGTAAAAAATACAAAATGCAAATTGCAATTTTTTATTCAATTCAACACAACATTTTAATAAATGTAATCAGAACAAACAAAACACAGGGAAATGAAAATAAAAACTCTACACATAGTTCATTGCAAGTGTAAACAAAACTAAACAGAGTGAAACAGCTCTTTCCCCATGTTAAATGCCTAAATGCAGTTTTGAACAAACACCATATGTACCAATGTTCAAGTTTTCTACCAAGTATTTGATGTAAATATGTATCAACATCTGTTATGTAGAAAGAATAGGTTTTTAATGTGTTAAATGAACTTGTTTCTCCTTAAAATTTATCTAATCTAGATTGCATTGATGACAGTGTTACTGATGGGGGTAATGTATATATAAACTGTTTCTGTGTTTTGTTTTAATAACATAGGTAGTAGAGAAACCAGTTCACAGGAACAGGTTCAAGATACTAATTTTTGACTTTTATGTATAATGAAGCAAGTGAGGCTATATTTCCAAAATTGATCTTTAATTCTTCATAAGTAGTCAATTCTAACAATTTATTCTGTATTGTTGCAGTTAAATTGTATATTGACACGAAAGAGATGAATTCAAGCTACATTTCCATCTTTTGATGAAAAACATAATTAAAAACATTCTATCCTGTATCTAAACTATTGACTGATAATTGTTGTTAAATTATGGTAATGTTATTACAGTCTATATAAATTTTGTTTTCCCAAATTATAACCCTTAGATCTTATTTGCCATTGAAAAACATGTTGCGTGAAAGTATTAAAATCATTAAAAGTACTGAAGCTATCAGGCAAATAAGTAAACATGGCTGTTCAAATTGTATCATTAAGGGCTTCCCTGGTGGTGCAGTCGTTAAGAATCCGCCTGCCAATGCAGGGGACACAGGTTCGAGCCCTGGTCCGGAAAGATCCCACATGCTGTGGAGCAACTAAGCCCACGCGCCACAACTACTGAGCCTGTGCTCTAGAGCCCACGAGCCACAGCTACTGAGCCCACATGCCGCAGCTACTGAAGCCCAAACGCCTAGAGCCCGTGCTCTGCAACATGAGAAGCCACCACAATGAGAAGCCCGTGCACTGCAACGAAGAGTAGCCCTGGCTCACTGCAACTAGAGAAAGCCGCGTTTAGCAACGAAGACCCAGTGCGGCCAAAAATAAAAATAAAGTAATTAATTTTAAAAAATTGTATCTTTAAAAAGTAGAAACCAACTTTTAAAATTAAGAGTTTGTTCCTGAGTTCAAACATTCCTATTTCAGTAACCACCATACTTCAGCAAACAGATATAGTTGTTTATGATCAGCTTCTATATTACCACATACTAAAGGTAATATTCTTGATGTCAAAGCATTAGCTTTTACGTCATTCACAATTTTTGCTCTGTCAATAAACATACTAAGAACATCTGACTTTATATATGTATACACACAAATTTATAAAGTAAACTGGTGAAATATTAAAAATTGGTGAATCTAGGTTAAAGGGTTTATGGGAATTCTTTGCACTATTCTTGCAACTCTTCTGAAAGTTTGAAATTATTTCAAACTTAAAAAAAGTAAAAATAAATGATTATTTGATTGGAGAGTAACCAGACTGCCAAAATTTTGTCTACTATCATGCCTGTAAACATTATTAAATCGTTTAAAATAGTAAATCCTTTAAAATGGTACAAGCTAATAACATAAATTGCTTCACTAGTTTAGGTGGTAATGTAAAACCATAAATTGAAAAAAACCTGATTATAAATGAACATTATTGTAAAAATTACAGTTATAAAAAGAAATGCTTACATTTTTTAGAATCGTATTGGGTGGGCCAAAAAGTGCCTTCAGTTTTTTGGGTTTTTTTTTTTAACATCTTTATTGGAGTATAACTGGTTTACAATGGTGTGTTAGTTTCTGCTTTATTAACAGAGTGAATCAGCTATACATATACATATATCCCCATATCTCCTCCCTCTAAAAATATGGAATGCTTCACGAATTTGTGTGTCATCCTTGTGCAGGGGCCACGCTGCACAATCTCTGTATCGTTCCGATTTTAGTATATGTACTGCTGAAGTGAGCACATGCCTTCAGTTTTTAAAGTAAAAGCCACGTTTTTCATTTTCCGAAGAACTTTTTTGAACAACGACATACCCTTTTGTTCCACTACCTTCGGCCATTTTCCAGGCAACTTCATAATTCCATCTTCCCAAAACTTTTTATCTTGCCAGGTAAGAACTGTTCCAGGTGCCTTTTACAGTCTTCCAGGGAATTGAAGTTTTTTCCACTAGGAGAATTTTATAAAGACCAAAATAAGTGGTAATCGGAAGGTGCAATGTCTGGTGAATACAGCAGGTGAATCAGAACTTCCCAGCCAAGCTGTAACAGTTTTTGCCTGGTCATCAAAGAAACATGTCGGTCTTATCTTGATGGAAGATTATGCCTTTTCTGTTGCCTCATTCTGGACGCTTTTCGTCACGCGCCGCTTTCAGTTGGTCTAATTGGGAGCAGTACTTGTTGGAATTAATCGTTTGGTTTTCTAGGAAAAAAAAAAAGAATTTTTAGGCTGGGACTTTGGGTAAATAAGCTGTAATTTGGGTACTTGAATTCAAGATTTCAGAGATGGCTGAGGAGACGCAGAAAAGTTGCTCTAGATAGTCAGGGAAAGGAGAGACTAGGATATCGAGTGGATGAAGTCATCTTTGATAGTGACCAGGAAGTCTATAACTGACAGTAACATGGAGGCTTGGTGAGGGCCTTGCAGACTGCAATCTGTAGCTTAAAAACCTTTTAATTCTTTCTGAAATAATTTCAGACTTTAAAAAGGTACAAAAACAACACTAAGGATTTCTGTAAGCACTCCACTCAGATTCTTACAGCGTTAATATCTGATACAACCGTATGATTATAAAAATCAGGAAACTAACTGATACAATTATGTAATCTTACAGACATTATTCAAATTGCACCATTGTCCCACCAGTATCCTTATTTTTGGTCCAGGATCCAATCCAGGATCACACATTACATTTTTTGTCATGCCTTCTTGGTCTCCTCTAATTTGAAACAATCCTTCTTGACCTTGAAATTTTGAAACGTAATGGCCAGTTATTTTGTGCAGAATGTCACTCAATTTGGGTTGTCCGATGTATGCTGATGATAAGTTCAAGTTCTGCATTTTTGGCAAGAATACCACAGTAGGGATGTAGCTTTCTCGGTACATTTTATCAGGAGGTACATGATGTTTATTTGTCCCATTACTGGTACCAAATTTGACAGCTTGGTTAAAGTGGTGTCTGCTAGATACTGCCAGGTTAGTTTTTCAAGGGGCGAGGAAGGAAATGTGGTGTGACAAGGGGCATACTTTGGAAGGAGGAAGGAGGACCTCTCCCCAGCCTCTTGCCCCCAAGCTACCTGGCAAGTGAGGGAAAACCCCAGCATCAGTGAGGACGGCTGCAAGGTCATTGTCCTCAGGGGGGCACCACATTCTCACTTAAAATGATTCCTCCCAGATTTTCTGCTTGTTTTCTTGGCCACCATTTTGTTCTTTTATTGCCACTGTTGAACATTGTGTGCTAAAGACATTTTAAAAAATTCATTTCTTTAGGTATTGGAGAAGAGAGAGTCTGTGATCTTGCATTCCTCTTCTATCTTTGCCTTTTAACAGCTTTTTTTTGGTCTGTTGTTGTTGTTATGATAGATGTGGGTGAAATAAATATACAACGTACAGTAAACAAAACTATGGACACTCATTCTAATCAAAGATCATAAGATGTTCATTATTTTGCCAGAAGGTGGTAGCAAAGTTACAATCAGACCTCGGGTAAAAATTTTCAAACTGTCAACACTCAACAAAAAACCAAACCAAATGAAAACAAACAACAAGAACAAACTGGGAAAACAATGAAATGTCACCTACTTATTTAATATTTGATTTTTATCTTATAGTCCTGTTGTAGAACTCAGTATTATTAAAAGAGAAAATGTTATAAAGTAAATACAATTCTTACATTGTAAGTTTGATGAAACAAATGATTATTTAAAAATTCTTCAGGAGTCAGAGGATCTTTATCAAACTAAATTTTCTTTCTTTTTTTTTTGGTTGTGCCATGTGGTTTGCAGGATCTTAGTTCCTTGACCAGGGACTGAATCCAGGCCACAGCAGTGAAAGCGCCGAGTCCTAACCACTGGACTGCCCAGGAATTCCCTCAAACTAAATTTCTACTTTGTCGGTAGTACTCTCCACTGAATTAGGAGGTTGGATATGAAAATGAACTTAATAATAAACCCATAAAATTCATTGCATTCTATACATTTTCACAATGGTATGCTATTTGGTGTCAGATTATAATATTGAACATGTTCTGCAACAGGAAAATGTTGGGAAAGAAATTAAGATCTAGTAATTAAAATGTTCTCTATGGAGACTATCATAATTAATTTATGAAATATTGGAGTAGAGAATGTTGAGAAGAACCTAAACAAATATGTTGTTTTCTTGCTCCTATTTTCTGTCCAGTTCAGGCTATTTTAAGCATTCCCTTATTTCCTTTTCCACTGTTGCCCACTGATGAATCATTCATTCATTCAAACCAGTCATTACTTATCCTTTATTTAAAAATTATTTTTTTAACCATGTCCCCTGCATTGGTAGGTAGATTCTTAACCACTGCACCACCAGGGAAGTCCCACTTATTCTTTATTGAGTTTACTATATGGTAGGCAGTCTTCTAGATGCTAGAGAAGTCTCAGTGACAAAGAAAATAAGGACCCTGCTTTGATGGCGCTTTCAGTCTAGTGCAGCGCTGCCCAACAGTTTCCTGAGGTGCGGGTAATGTTCTCTGTGCGTCCATCACAACAGCAGCTGGCCACATGTGGCCACTGAACACTTGAAATGTGGCCTTTGTGTTGGGCAGATAAGTTCTAGTGAGTGTATTGGGCAGATAAGTTCTAGCGCAAGCTGATAAACAAATACACTGCAGAATTTTGGAAAGTGATAAGCAGTACAAACAAACTGGTTAATGGGATAGAAAGCTGGAAAGGAAGACAATGTTAGTTTCAGTGGTCAGAGAAGGACTTCATATGCACAACAACTGAGGTAAGACCTCATGGAGAAGCCAGTCATGAGGTAAATGGAGAGAAAAAGTGTTGTAGTTCATGAAAAGGTGCTGGATGGAGGGATAATCTTGTACCCAATAGGAGTCACTCCCACTTCCTCCTCTCCCCTCAGCCGTTGGCAACCTTTATGTTTGTTGGTTGTCTCTCCGGGTTTGCTTATCTTGGGCATTTCATATAAATGGAATCACACAAAATGTAAACTTTTGTGTCTGTTTTTTTTTTACTTGACATAAAGTTTTCAAGTTTCATTCATGTTGTAGCATTTATCAGTACTTTATTCCTTTTTATTGCTAAATAATATTCCATTGTATGGATATATGCCACGTTTTGTTTATTCATTTATAAGTTGATTGACATTTGGTTTCCACTTTTTGGCTATTATGAATAGTGCTGTTATGGACATTTGTGTGTAGGTTTTTGCATACATGTATTTTCAGTTCTCTTGCGTTTATACCTAGGAGTGGAATTGTTGGGTCATATAACTCAATGTTTAACATTTTGAGGAAATGCCAAACTGTTTTCCAAAGTGGCTGAACCATTTTATGTTCATGTTAGAAATGTTATGTGGATTCCAAACTTTCCACATCCTCACCAACACTTGTCATCTGTCTTTTTGATTACAGTCATCCTATCGTATTACTAGTTTTAAACAAAGACTAAAACAGAAAAATTTAAATCTAATATTTTCAGAGGATAAGCCTATCACCTAAAACTCTGTGTTAACTAGACTTTTAGAATTTTGTGAAACCTAGTCTCTTTTTGCTGTCAATCAACAAACAAGCTCCTGTTGAAGGCATGATTGCATTCCTCTGTGCTCTAGACATGAGTGCAGGAATCAGTTGCACACAGGGTCTTTCTTTCCTTTTCTGTTTATGGTTTTTCTTCAGAGCTGACCATGTAGTCATGGGGTTAGGCAGAGAAGGCTGTTCTCCTCACAGCCCACATCCTCACACACTAAAGAAACCTCGCCCTGTGCACATGCTCGGAAGTGTGCCATGGACTATAATTTACTTTCTGAGGATTTCCACGAAATTTCCTGACTCTAAGACCTGTGAGATGTAGAAAATTGAAGCTCTGTTGCCAGAGGCATCTGTGGGGCAGACATTGGGATGAGAAATGCCTTTTAGCTCAGTAAAGAGAAAGAAGTCTAGTTGTCAAGAAAAAAAGTGGGCCAGGACTTCCCTGGTGGCTCAGTGGTTAAGAATCTGCCGGCCAATGCAGGGGACATGGGTTTGAGCCCTGGTCCAGGAAGATCCCACATGCCACGGAGCAACTAAGCCCGTGCGCCACAACTACTGAGCCTGTGCTCTAGAGCCCGTGAGCCACGACTCCTGAGCCCACGAGCCACAACTACTGAAGCCCACACGCCTGGAGCCCTGCTCTGCAACAAGAGAAGCCACCACAATGAGAAGCCCGTGCACCACAACGAAGAGTAGCCCCCGCTCGCCACAACTAGAGAAAGGCCCTGCGCAGCAACAAAGACCCAATGCAGCCAACGATAAATAAATAAATAAAATAAACTTAAAAAAAAAAAAAAGTGGGCCAAAGTTTTAGAACAATCTATCTCAAAGGATTACTTTTTAAGACGTACTTTTCTAGCTCCAATGTTCTCTAATTTATGTAAGGCACTTACGGGCCAACCAGCCAAAGCTCACACCCAACCCAGGGATCCCTTCTCTTACCTGCCTGTCAGATCTGTGTTTCTCTGGAACGTTTGATAGAATGGGAGGCCACTGTGACTTCATGACACAATTCTATTCTTGGAAGTGGATACGTCTAAGTAACTCTCTGTATATCAAGCTGAAGTTTCTTGCTCGATGGGGTCACCTAGTTTTATGCTTTGAGATCTAAAAAGGAAGAATCTACGCTTCTTTTGACATGAGGAAACCAATCAACACCCAGGTAAAATCCACCCGGGGGTCCCCAGAGTTTGTGTGGAGGGAGTCTCCACAGAATGCTGGCTCCATTGCCCGTGCCTTTCTCCCTAGGGACCCCCTTACTAATTACAGCATCACTACCTCTTTGGCCATATGGGAGGTTGTGTCCTCCACTTATTGGAGGGGGGCTGTGTCCACCCCAACACTTCAGTGCTCCTGTCCATGGCGCTTATTTCCCCGCAGTACAGACAAAACCAAGAACAGGTCCCTCCCACCATTCATAGGTTTTTGGTAAACACAATGATTTTCAGCAGCGTCTTGTGTTTGCTCCCAGGAGGCCGAGGAAAGAGGGCATGCTCAAAGATTGTATCCCAAGCCCAGTTTGCTTCCAAATTCCATCCTGCTCCCACCCCCTCACAGCTTTTGGCCGAGGCCCAGTGGGAGCCAGCCATTCAAAGGCAAAGGCAGTCAGGTTGACCCAGACCATCGGTTCCCCTCAGGCCGGCAGGCAGGTGCTCTAAGTAGCCGGGTTCAAGGAGACGTGGTAGGAAGCATGGAGGCCAACAGCAGGTCCGTGGCCGGGTCCTCACCAGCCTTCCCGCCACCCACCCTTCTCGGTCACATCCCAGTTGCTGTTTCCTTCTCTTGATTTGTCAAGGACAAGGTGAAATCTAAAACCCCATCACGGCCTAGTTGCTGGTTCCAAAAGGAAAAGAATGAAAAGTTGAAGAAGAGAAGTGAGTAAAGGAAATATTTATGTATTTTCTTCTTACACATGTCTCTCTGGGGAGTGAAAGATCCAGAAGGGGCAGCGTGTTAGGTGCTGTCAGTAGAGGTTTAAATTCGGGCCTGCCTTGGGCGGGAGCAGACTCGGAAGGTTTCTTCTAGCCTGAAAATTATGTCATTCTATTTCCACTGAACAAAATTCCACAGATGCCTTTGGCAACAGAGCTTCAATTTCCAATGTCTCACAAGTCTTAGAGTCAGGAAATTTTGTGGAACTCCTCAGAAAATCAGTTACGGTCCATGGCACCCTTCTGAGCATATGTGCACAGGGTGAGGTCTCTTCAGTGTGCGGAGATGAGAACCCAGGAGAACCAGGGAGAGGCTGTGAGAGAACCAAGAATGAAAGGATGCTTCTCTGTATCTAGGAGCTCATTAAATGTGAATTCTTTTTTTTTTTTTTTGGGGTACACGGGCCTCTCACTGTTGTGGCCTCTCCCGTTGCGGAGCACAGGCTCCAGACGCGCAGGCTCAGCGGCCATGGCTCACGGGCCCAGCTGCTCCGCGGCATGTGGGATCTTCCTGGACCGGGGCACGAACCTGTGTCCCCTGCATCGGCAGGCGGACTCTCAACCACTGTGCCACCAGGGAAGCCCTAAATGTGAATTCTTAGCCCAGCGGGTGGAATGCTGTAAAGGAAGGAGGAAAATAAAACTCTGAAAATATGGAAAATAAAAACTTGGGGAACTGCACATGCTTTGCTTCAGAGTTACAGGCCTCTCTGAAGTCTATAAAGGAAGACTTATCTCCAGGAACTGAGGCCACGGCACCAGGGCCCCGTGGTGGTTGGAGAAGCCACGTGTGGACCTCAGCACACTGTGTGGACCGAGCCTGTCTCGCACACTAGCATGTTGAACGCCTTACAGAACTCATCCGAAGAGCTGCAGTCGTGTTTGCTTTCAGAAATGGCTCCATGTTTCACAACAGGACGACTTTGTTTGCCTGTCCAGTGTTGTCTCCTTATACTGTCCTCACCGTGACATCAGCATAGAATTTGGAGTCAGGAGCCCTGGATTTCAGTCTTAGGTCTGCCACCCGTGAGCAGTGGGCCCGTTATCAAGCTGCTGAACTTCTCAGAGCCTCAATGTTCTCATCTGCGGAAAGGGGATGATATCACTAATAGTACCGTGGAAGTGAAATGAATGCTTTATCATATATGAGCATGTACAGTAAACACTGTACAACGGATTATTCTTGCTTTTCTCCTTCTAGGGTCTTAGGACGACATAGTAAGGCAAGTGGCTGATCCAACCTGCTCATTTTGTGGTACAACCAGCTGTATTCCCTCATGCACCAGTGTGCATGGGCTTGTCCTCCACCTTGGATATTGGTTGGATTTTGTGTTATAAGCATCCAGCAGGGTTTGAGAGGAGAGGTTTGGGTCATGTTTAGAAGCAGAGGGGGAAGTGGAGAACGAGCTTCTGTTGCAAGCATTTGGACAGAAGCACAAGCACTGCCAGCTTTAGGAAATCATAGCAGCCAGTCCAGACGGAGTCATAAAGCAGTTCTTGCTTTGATCTCCTCCCCTCCCTAAGCAGCCGTCTACGCCTTGGGGGCTGTCCGCTCCACTGCCATTGCTCCTTGAGGGTCTCTGCCTTCACTGGCATCCTAAGGAGGCTCTGGGCTCTCTCAGGAAAGGCCTTAAGATCAACCCATCCTCCGTTCGTAGAAACCCTTTCTTTCAAGGGTTTACTTTGTTTTCCAAGCTGGTCTGTAGAATATGTATTAGCACAGTTCAGCCCGGCAAGTGAGGAGGGGCCAATATCTATGCCTCCCAGTTCCCTTCTGTGCTTCCCGTGGTCTGAGGATTTGAAGGCAAGAGGCAAGAGGTAGAGAGGGAAGGCTCTGAAGATTGGTCACTTTTGTCTCCTCTTAAATTTCCGCACTTACATGACATCCTAGTGACTTTCTGTGCACTGATGATGGGGAGTAGAAGAGAGAGGACGAGAGCCTGGGGATGGGGAGTAGAAGAGAGAGGACGAGAGCCTGGGGACTGAATCATTGGGCCTGATCAGCTTCTCTGCTCAGAGGCGGTGAAGTCCTTGTGCTAGAGACGTGCTAACGAATGAGCGCCTGCAATGAAGATGCCTGCTCTGATCCCAAGGGAAATAATAATAGACCAGCACTTGCATGTGGGTAACGAAATCTTTCAATCTTATAACGTCTCTTGGTCTAGACCTGCATTGTCCAATATGCTATTATTTTAAGCAATTATGAAAAATTAAATAAAAATTAAAGTTTGTTTGTGGCCACATTAGCCACATTTCAAGTGCTCAGTGAGGCTAGTGGCCGCTGTCCTGGACCACACAGGTTAGACTAGCCACCTGTGAACATGGGAGGGCGTTATCGTTCTCACCTGGTCCGCTAACCAACATTGGATGCGGATAAGAGGCCACAGACTCAAAGGCTTTCGGGAGCCAGACAGGGAAGGAAAAGGAGTGGGGGGGGGCTGGCTGTCCTAGGGGAGCGGTGGGGATGGGCAAACTGAAGAGTGGACGCGTGGTCCAGCAAGTGGCTGCTGCTTGACTTTGGCCAGAAGTTGCCATTTGAAAATGGAGGCCCAGGGGCGCCAGATCTTTCCTTTTTTTTTGGACATTGATAATGACTTTTTAAAAATTCGACGTTAGATGAGCCCACAACCCCCCAGATTTCAAATTCTGCAGATGGACCAAACACCTGAAGCAAACAACTTTCGTGGAATCACCTTCTGTGTGGAGAGAGGAGATTGTAGGAATGTTGTCTGTAAGAGTCCGGAACTTGGGCGTGAGCTTCTAGAAATGGGCAGACTAAATAAAGGAGATCGTGGCAGGAGAAAAAAATCCCAAACCCTCAGAACAAAGACACAAGCTGCTCTTTTTTTCTTTTTAAGGATCAAAAGTCAGAGAAGTTTCCAGTGTTTGCACAGGCTGATGGAGAACAATGGGGATCGGCCTCCAAACATCAAGGAACCCGAATTATCGTTATTTATTTATTTTATTTTTGTCTGCGTTGGGTCTTTGTTGCTGGACGCGGGCTTTCTCTAGTTGTGGCGAGTGGGGGCTACTCTTTGCTGTGGTGCGCAGGCTTCTCATTGCAGTGGCTTCTCTTGTTGCGGAGCACGGGCTCTAGAGCACAGGCTCAGTAGTTGTGGCTCACGGGCTCTAGAGCACAGGCTCAGTAGCTGTGGCTCACGGGCTCTAGGTGCACAGGCTCAGTAGTTGTGGCTCACGGGCTCTAGAGCACAGGCTCAGTAGTTGTGGTGCACGGGCTTAGTTGCTCTGCAGCATGTGGGATCTTCCCGGACCAGGGCTCGAACCCGTGTCCCCTGCATTGGCAGGCGGATTCTCCACCACTGCGCCACCAGGGAAGTCCAGGAGCCTGAATTAGAGGTGACGACTTTCCCCACTGACCATAACTTTTATGTGTCAACAGTTTCCATACCCCAGGGTAGACAGTTTTAGTTGCCTGCCACACCCTGCAAATCTTCATTGTACGGCTTCAAAATCATAGAACAGGAAAACAACTCAAAATAACAATACAGGGCTTCCCCGGTGGCGCAGTGGTTGAGAGTCCGCCTGCCGATGCAGGGATGCATTGGCAGGCGGATTCTCCACCACTGCGCCACCAGGGAAGTCCAGGAGCCTGAATTAGAGGTGACGACTTTCCCCACTGACCATAACTTTTATGTGTCAACAGTTTCCATACCCCAGGGTAGACAGTTTTAGTTGCCTGCCACACCCTGCAAATCTTCATTGTACGGCTTCAAAATCATAGTACAGGAAAACAACTCAAAATAACAATACAGGGCTTCCCTGGTGGCGCAGTGGTTGAGAGTCCGTCTGCCCATGCAGGGGACGCGGGTTCGTGCCCCGGTCCGGGAAGATCCCACATGCCGCGGAGCGGCTGGGTCCGTGAGCCATGGCCGCTGAGCCCGCGCGTCCGGATCCTGTGCTCCGCAACGGGAGAGGCCACAGCAGTGAGAGGCCCGCATACCGCCACAAAAAAAAAACAAAAAAACAAAACCAAAACAAAACAAACAAAAAAAATAACAATACAGACGTTTCAACAAAAGGAGTGGATGAGGGGGAACAATTTAGTTAGTTATAGAGACATCACTTAACTAATGATCGTCGTGTGTTATGTGATGAAAGTTATTGCATTTCCGATTCAGCCTGTTGTTCTCACTTATAAGGGTTAGAGACAGCCTTCAAATTATCAAAAGTAAAGAGCGTCGTACAGAAAGTATCTGTTTTACGAATTCAACGCTGCAGAGAAAAAAAGCTGTATGTTAAATTTCCAGTCTCTCTAACCATCTGTATTACTAGACTGTGTTTACTATGTGTTTCTAGTTCAGAAAATTTAAGAAAAAAATGGTTTATTTCCATTTCAAATTCCTGGGTTATGTCTTAGTTATGACTCAGATGTTCTGCTGATTGTCTTAAGACTGCTGTTTTATAATGTTTTTCTGACACTGTGCCAGGAATGTTGCAAAAACAAACCAACCAACCAAAAAAAAAAAAAAAAAAGAAACCAGATTGAGAAACCCGAGTCAAACTGAGGCAAACAAGCAACCTCCTCTGAATGTGAAAAGAACTAGCAGTTTTCACCGAATATTTCAAATGGCTGGGTGTTCGTTTTGTGAAATGTCAACGTGTAAGCCAACATTTATTGAGCGACAATTGCATACCCTCTATTGAGGGCCCTGGGGATGGGACATAGGGATAAATTCAACACTCTCATTCCTGCCCTTAGCAAGTTCAAAATTCAGAAATGCACTCATAATATTTTCTTCTGAAGTTCAGTTGAAGTTGACGAATAATGACTGAGGGTCTAGCGTGTTCCAGGCAACATGCTAAGCATTTGAAAGTCCCTACAGGATGCAGACAGGAATACGTAGCTTGCTGAGTAATATTGTAAAAAGCCACCACGGTGTTTACAGATACAAGAATTGATGGTCTCTCAAAATGTGGATGTTTTCTGGAAAAGGAAATGCTGTTAAAGCACAAAGATGCTATCGTCTTTTGATCATGGAGTGCCTTTTGCCCTGGGAGCCTTGGAGCATGTACTGCACTTTGTTCAAACCAGTAGCAAGTTTGTTAGATGCCTCTTTTCCAGGTCCTTGGAGAACTTACAATATCCTGTGAAGATGTCAAGTTTTAACAGGCACCTCAGCAAAAGGCAAGACTTGTTCCAGGAGCTAGGGACCTTGCCTTCTGAATTAGTCTGCTTGGGCTGCCATGGCAAAATACCACAGGCCAGGTGGCTTAAACAACAGAAATTTATTTTTCTTTACAGTTCTGGATGCTAGAAGTCTGAGACTGAGGTGCCATTGGGCTTGGTTTCTGGTGAGTCTGCTCTTCCTGGCCTGTAGAAGTTGCCCTCTAGCTCTCCCCTCACATGGCCTCTTCCCTGTGGGCCTGTGGGAGAGAGATCTCTGGTGTCTTTCCTTTTCTTAGAAAGACACCAGTCCTATAGGATTAGGGCCCCACCCTTATGACTTCATTTGACTTTAATCACCTCTTAAAGGCTCTATCTCCACATACAATCATAGCGGGGGTTAGGGTTCCAACATATGAGTTTGGGGTTCAGTTCAGTCTATAACAACTTCCTTCATTTTCCATATCAGATCGTTTCATCTAGGAAATGGTGTCTGTACGTAATTGTCCCCCACCCCCAATTTTGTTAAAAAAAAAACCAAACCAAACCCAATAACCAGATCATTCAAGGTGAACCCTGGAACGAGAATTTCCTGGAGAAGAGGAACAGCTGGATCTTATAGCTCTGCTGTTTGTCCCCACGTTCCACTGTCCTGGGGGGATCTCTCATAGGCAGCCCCAGCATCACCAGCACCCCCATGGGGGTAGGGGTGAAGGTGGGGAGTATCATTTCCCCTTTGACAAAACTGGCCTAAACAGGGAAGCATGACCCTTCCACTCACGCTCCATAGCACAGCTGAGGTCATGTCACTGGAGAGAGGCTTTCCTAAGAGCTAGGACATGACCAAAGGCAGAGGATCACTGATTGCAACAGGAAGCACCATAGTCCTTTGGCCAAATTGTCCCTGTTTATGGTCCACTGGAGCGAGCTGCCTTGTTCCCTGATTCTCAGGGTATGAGAGATAACTAAAGCTTCCAAATTCTATCCCATGAGAGAATTCTAAGCTCCATTTTTTCTATTTCCCATTGCCCCGCCAGCTGGCTCTCCCAGCAGTGACACCCCTCTGCAGAGGAAGTCATGATGCGGAAATCCCCTGTCAGGAGGCCCCTCAACATTTTGGAAGAGGATGGCCCTTTGCCGGGAGTCATCACCCCTTTGTCTCCGTGGATGTGGCTCCATGGTGTCTCAGGTACCTTCCCAGTGCTCCAGACCAAACACCATGATGTGCCAGGCACCCTTTATGGACTACATTGCTCAAGTGTCATCTTTCTCTCTGGGTCCTAGATAGTCACCACTTTACTCCATCTAAGTCACTCTTGCATCATCCTTCCTTCCAAATGACAGACATCCATGTGCACAATACAGACCTTGCTTAGAGAGTTTAGTTTTCATAATTACTAAACAACCTCAGATAACATGAAAATCCACCCTAAAATCCCTATAGGCTCCCCCAGAGTTGCATGGCAATCATGAAAGGACTAAAAACATATATCTATACCTAGACATTATGTGAGTCTAATCTTTGTGACAACATTCAAAAAAAATACTGTTTTTTATACATGCATTTTAATTACCGAATGAAAATTGAAAGAAAAATTTTCGTCTTGTAAAGGAGAGTTTTAACAGCAAACCACCAAGGTTTCATTTATTTTCCTGAATCAGTTGAAGCTATAATTCTCAGCCTTCTGATATCACTCTTCAAAGCTGGTCCCCGGTCTGAGATCTGGGAGATGACGCCAATTCCCGATTCAACTCCTGACTCTCGTGCACAGGAGTCTTCTTTGAGCATTTTCTTGAAGAACTTAAACTAATTAACTTTCTTAAAGAGAAAATTACAGAAACTTAGAGCACTGTGTTGTGGTCTTAGTTGAGACAAATGTCCAAAAGGAGTTTTTTGGTGGTGGTGGTTGTTTGTTTTTATTTTTATTTTTAAACAGACAATGATAGAAAAGGCCAGGAAGACAGACTCAATTTTTCTTCGAAAATGTTTAATTTCCAGGTTTCCGGTTTTGAGTATTTGGGCCTGGTGATAGCTATGAGCCAAACCTTTTCAATGCGCTAATGTCCTTGAATTAAAACAAGCCTCTCAATCATTCATTCTTACAGTAAGCATTTATCAAGGGCCACCTGTATGGGTAGCAGTGTACCAGGTAGGTCCTGAGGGATGCAGAGTGGGAAGGGGTGCCCTCCTAGCCTTCAAAGGGTGAACTGTCAGGACCTACAGTGGGGTGAACAGTGCCCTGAAGGAGCCCACTTCAGTAGTGCGGCCAGTTTCGTGGCCTTGGTGGGGAGAAGGATGGCTACCAGGTTTAGAGTAGTTTGGAATGATGTGGGGTTGTGTCCCTTAGGACCTGAGCTGCTGGCTGATCCACAGCACTATGAAGCAGGATGTGAGGTTGTGACTAAGCAGGGCCCTATGGGGGCTTCCTGGAACGGACACCCACCCCTCATGTCCTCCACATGCCTCTTGTCTGTAGGAAAACTTTAGCCTCCTAGGCCTTCCCTGAGTTTCAAAGAGTAAATTTAATCAAAGAAGTGAGAAAAGGCAGAAGGAAAGGAAAACAGTCAAGCAAGACAAAATAATAATAATTTAGCCATTAAGCAAAGTCAAGGACATTTAGTTCCTTCTCAATGACTATAGATAATATTCTGAGCCACATCCTTTGAGCTGTTTTGCAGAGACTGAAGCCCTCACCAGGTGGGAGAAGTTAACTGTCTGCTGCCCACAAGCATGTAGACCCTAGACCGGTTGGAACCAGAAGGTTGAACACGTTGACTCCCGATTACCTCACCACCAGCCAATCAGAAGAATGTCCACGAGCTGATCACACACCCCACAAGCCCCTCCCTCACCCTGTCTTGATAACCTTTCCTTGAAAGCCTTTGAGGAGTTCAGGCCTTTTGAGCACTAGCTACCTGGACTCCTTGCTTGGTGCCCTGCAATACATGCTGCACTTTCCTTCACCACCACCTGGTGTCAGTAGATTGGTTTTACTGTGCGTGTGGGCAAGTGACCCAAGTCTGGTTCGGTAACAAGTGGGAGACTGCAGCTTCGTGGCTCCCCAGGTTCAGCAGGGGATTTCAGAAAGAAAGTTATTTAGATGACTCAATAAAGAGAAGAGACAGGAACCCAAACCTCTTAATCAAACATGACTTACTCGCAGGAGGATGGGGCAGGGAGAGAAGAAGTTGGGGAGAAAAGCGTGCATCTGTACATCAGTGCAAAGGCAGAAGAGTCTAAAAGGCAAATGGAATTGACTGGAAATGGAAAACCTCAAAATAAACACCACCAGAGTGAGCTGGTGAACACAGAAATGTTCCGGTATGGGGCCTAGCAGGGCCAGCATCTCTCCTGGAAAACACTCCAAGGCCTTTGTGATACTAGGAAATGAATTTTTATTGTCTATATCACTCTATAATATTTAAAAATCTCTGCCATCTTGCTTCTGCTATTAGTCTCTCTCTCAACCACCCATGGGAATTTCCCCCGTCATTTACATTCCTCTGAGTCTTCAAAGCTGAGCTCATTCAGTTTTGTCTGGGAGGTGGCTGTGTCTAACTCAGTCAGCAGATGTCACTGTCGAGTAGTTACAGAGTCCTCCCCACCAAATCTTAGGCCAGAAGCTTCAGGTTCCCTTGGATGGATTTACTTGGTTGGCTCTGTAAGGTCTAAAACCCGACAGTGGTGTGGCCACCTCTTCATTTCAGATATGACGTTTGGGATGTGATTTGCCCTGGGGTCTGCAATCCCTGGCTTTCACCGGCTGCCAGCTGCAGCACATTGCCTCATGCCCCAAGAAGCCACAGTTGCCCTTCAAGGCTGATTCAATGGCATCTAATAGTATCTAACCCTGGCCCATTGCCCTCTGGACTTAGATCTTGAAGTTGTGGCCAAAATCTTAGCTCCGAAGTTGGAGATGGGATCAGGTACCACAAGGTCCTGAGTGCAGGAGCCAGTCTGAGTGTGTCCTGTCACTTGATCGCAGACAGGCACTCTTCATCAGCTACTCAGGACTCCAGGCGCCAGGAAGTAAGTTGAGGTCAGGGAGTTTGTTTTATCTACTGATTTGGAAAAATATTTAACCTCCCTGGAACAGGGATGTGCATTCCGTGTGCCTGAAGCCATGAAATTTGGCAAGTCCCATATCAGATGCCTAAAACTGTTATACAACTCAGTCTAATTTAGATTGTAAGGCTTCCAGAGGGAACCAGGTCTCTCCCTTGGTCCAAAAGTCCCCTCTGGCAATCCTTAGGGCCCAACACTATCAAATCATAACAATAAAAATGATAATGATAATAATATTCGTTGCCCAGATTTGACCTACAGTTCAAGACACACAGTTTTGGGTAATCAGAAGTTGATCTGGTCCAGAGGGAAATGTGAGTACTTGTGCAATAATTTGGCCATCCTACAAATGAAGACAAAGGTACTGACAGCGTCAGTTGTAGTGAAAACATCTCCCAAGATAGTGCTTCTTCCACAGTTTGCTCTGGCAACCAAAAATGAAAAGCCATCGTGCTCGTAAGTTTTCAAAGGAGAGGTCGTTGCATATCTCATATAATTTTTATTCAGAATTGTCTTAAAAAGATTTAATCCTACTTAGTTTTGCATGGTATGTACGGACCGGCAAGAGCAGGCACTAAAAAAACAAAAAACACCACCTTGTTCTCTAGGAAAGTAACACTTAAAATGGAAACGCAGACTCAAAACCAGAATGTCTAACACTTACCTTCCAAATGATTTAATGGTACTCGTGTGTGTATATGTGCACGGAACCGTAGAAAGAACGTACGTTTTAGATTTAAGTAAATCTGGGTTCAACTTGTCACTCAGCAGATTCTTCAGGTTTCTCATCTTTATGTTCTGTTCCTTATACCAAAGTGTATCCTGCTAATTTTGTAGAATAGGAAAAAAAGATCACAGGAAAGAAAAAGGAACAAAAGTTAATTAAGTTTGGGAGGTGCTGGGTTAAATAAAGTTCAACTTTTTAAAAAAAAATTAATTTTATTTTTATTTTTTTGCCTGCGTTGCGTCTTCGTTGCTGTGCACGGGCTTTCTCTAGTTGTGGCGACTGGGGGCTGCTCTTCGTTGCGGTGTGCAGGCTTCTCATTGCGGTGGCTTCTCTTGTTGTGGAGCACGGGCTCTAGGCGCATGGGCTTCAGTAGTTGTGGCTCATGGGCTCTAGAGCACAGGCTCAGTAGTTGTGGTACACGGGCTTAGTTGCTCTGCGGCATGTGGGGTCTTCCCAGACCAGGGCTCGAACCCGTGTTCCCTGCATTGGCAGGCGGATTCTTTTTTTTTTTTAGGTACACGGGCTTAGTTGCTCTGCGGCATGTGGGGTCTTCCCAGACCAGGGCTCGAACCCGTGTTCCCTGCATTGGCAGGCGGATTCTTAACCACTGCGCTGCCAGAGAGGTCCCTCAACTGGCTTTTTAATTATAGGGTCACTCAGAGCCTTTAATATATTAAAATAGAATGAGACTATCAAAGAGGGGGAGCAATAGATAAATTAAAGCACAATGAATACCCAAGAGTTGCCCAAACTTATCTATGGAAACTTTTTCTCCTAGAGCATCTCATGGAATTCAGGAATTCAGGGGAATAATGATAATATTCCTCAGGACTCTTCAGGCTGCAAATAATAGAGACCAAACATCAACTTAGAAACCATTTGCTCGGGGAACCAAATCAAAGGTAGGACGTGGGTGGAGGTAGCCTCGTGGCCAACTGGAGAAGCTTCTAATAGTTAATGTTTATTGTGGGGTGACCATGTGCCAGACACCATTCAACATGCTTCATGTGCATTAATTTGTTCAACCTCACAACAGCGCTGTGAGCTAAGGACTATTATTATCTTCTTTTTACAAAAGTAGAAACTCAGGTTCGGAGAGGTTGTTTCCTAGGGTTGCCTAGGCAGTCTGTCTCTAAGCCCACACTTGGAGCCACTATTCATTGTGTGTCTCCAGGGACTTAAATGCTGTTAAAGTTTATTCTCTCTGTGTGACTCTTGTGTCCTTGAGTCTATTTCATTCTCTTCAGCTCTCCCCGTAAGATTAGAGACCCGGCTCCCACCTCTGAGCTTGCCCCTTCACCTCATATCCAAGAAAGGGCTCTTCCCCCTTAATGTTCTATTAAAAACCTTCTGCAGAAGAGGTGATGCTGTGGCCAGGAGAGTGGGGAACCGCAATTAGCCGTGTCTGCTCTATCAACATGGTCTTTACAGGGTGATGGGAGCAGCTCTCTGAAGGGTGAAGGTGTGTTTTCCAGAAGAGGCCTGGGGCACTGACATTCTGAGCTCTGACACACCCAGGAACTTTTAGGATCACAGGGGAGATGTATGTAGAGCTGCCCACATAGCTCCAGGCACTGGAGTAGGTTGTCAGTTCATCGTGGCTACTCTTCTATGCAGGTTGCAGAAGAGAAATATTCTCCTTTGAGCGATGATGCTAAACTAAACAGGTGGAAGAACTAGCTGTGAAGTGTGCTTCATATGAAGCCATGGTGTTATAACAAGACGTGTCTGTCAGGTCAAGGTCAAGGTCTCAGAGGTCAGGCCAAGCTGGAGGACAAACAAAACAAGGTTAGAAGTCCAGGGAATGGGACAGCACGAGATCCAAATTTGTCATAAAACACAAACATGCTCAGAGGAAACAGGCCAGGAGTCAGCTTCCAGAGGTCCCATCTCAGTGAGACCAAAAGGCAGCCCAAAGTGAGGTCTGGATGTGCCCACTTGGGCTGCAGTGTAGGATCCCAGGTGGGTGGAGGTCAGGGAGCAGTCCCCAGATGCAGAACAGGGAGACAGAGAACAAGGCTGCAGATTCCAAAGTCTGGGACTCACTGGAGAGCCAAGGGATGCCAGAGAGAATTTCCTCCGATGCCTTGAAGGGAAAGTCAAAACAGACAACGCATTGATTTGTTTCAACCAACTATACCCACTAATTCTACAGGTCACCATGGACTACTTGTAGGAATGGGTTGTCAGATCCCAGATGGTGATCCACATGGGACCCTTGGTGCCAGTGGCTTGGGTTCTGGTGGGCAGTTTTCAGGTCAGTCTCCGCAGCAGCCACTCTGTTCTCTGGATGCGTAAGGAGTCGGGTGCCTCTTCTCTGCGATCCTCATCCAACTTTGTCATTGTTTCGTACCGCTCCTGCGATCAATTACCGTGAACTCCAAGACTTAAAACAACATGAACTTACTATCTCACAGTTCTGGAGGTCAGAAGTGAAAACGGGCTAAAACCACTGAGCTGAAATCAAGGTGTCTGTGTTCCTTCTGGAGGCTGTAGGGGAAGGTCCCTTTCCTTGCCCTTTTCAGCTTCCAGAGGCTGCCTGCATTCCTTGGTTCGTGGCCCCTTCTGCCATCTTCGAAGACAGCAGCCTAGCATCTTCCAGTGTCACTCTAACTCTGATCTTTCTACCTCCCTCTTATAAGGACCTTTGTGATTACCTTAGACCCCAAATCTTCCAGATAATCAAGGATAATCACCTCTTCTCAAGGTCCCTCACTTAATCATACCTGCGAAGTCCCTTCTGCCATGTGAGAAAACATATTCACAGGGTTTGAAGATTAGATATGGACGTCTTTGGTGGGGGGGATTAATTAGCCTACCACAGCTGTCATGTTCACCTTTAAACCTCCAGACAGCTTTGGCTGTTTGTCATGTACATATGTCATTGCCACAGTGCTTCCATTGGTCTGTTGCAGATTTTAGAAGCACCTGCCCGGGTGCCTGCAGGATGAGAGCTGCACGCCCTGGATGTATGAGGTCTCCTTGTGGAGGAGGATAGGGCTGGAAGGGCCATGCTGTTCCACTAGTGAGGTGGGCTTCTGTAACAGCCATTGCATACAGGAGAGGCCCAGTTACCCAGAGCCTTCCGGGACCACTATGTTCTCCTCCACGAAGGGAAGAATTTCTCAGCAACCTCTGGTTGCTAGCTACAGTTATATATATATTGCCATACTTAAGCAACCTTTATGGAAAAGCAAATGGGATGGATAGATCTCTCTGGAAAAACTCTGTTGCCTGTGTTCCAGGAAAAATGCATGAGAATATTCACCAAAATCTTGTTTGTAATGGTGAAAAACTGCAAACAACTAAAATTTCCTTCAGTAGCAGAATGGATAAACTATTGCTATACCCTACAGCAATCAGCATGAATGACTTAGAAGTATGCATAATGATATGGAAAAATATTAAAAACATAAGGTTAAGTGAAAAAAAACCCAAGTTATAGAATTATATTGTTTATGTACATAGGAGGTAAAAGTGTAAAAGTATGCTTGGGATGGAAACATTCCAGCTTCAGAATAGTGGCTTCCTCTGGATGGGAGGGAGGAAATGGCCTTGGATAAAGCCACATAGAGAACAGCGGCTGCATAGGTAAGTTTCACTTCTTTAACAAAAAAACTGAAGTGATTATGGCAAAATGGAAATATTTGTTATAGCCATGTGGTAGGGACACTCTCTATACTCTTCTGTATGTTTTGAAATACTTAATAACAGAGCAATAATTAATTTAAAAATCTAAGCATAAGACACAATATAGTTATTTGGGTTATTTTTATTTATCTATTTATTTATTTTACATCTTTATTGGAGTATAATTGCTTTATAATGGTGTATTAGTTTCTGCTGTATAACAAAGTGAATCAGTTATACATATACATATGTTCCCATATCTCTTCCCTCTTGCGTCTCCCTCCCTCCCACCCTCCCTATCCCACCCCTCTAGGTGGTCACAAAGCACCAAGCTGATCTCCCTGTGCTATGCGGCTGCTTCCCACTAGCTATCTATTTTACGTTTGGTAGTGTATATATGTCCCTGCCACTCTCTCGCTTTATTTTTATTTGTTTATTTATTTTTTGCGGTACACGGGCCTCTCACTGTTGTGGCCTCTCCCGTTGCGGAGCACAGGCTCTGGACGCGCAGGCTCAGCGGCCATAGGCTCACGGGCCCAGCCACTCTGCGGCATGTGGGATCTTCCCGGACTGGGGCACGAACCTGTGTCCCCTGTATTGGCAGGCAGACTCTCAACCACTGCACCACCAGGGAAGCTCTCTCGCTTTACTTTTAAAAGCAACATTTTTTTTCTATAATAAAACGTTAAAAAGAAATTTGAACTAGTTTCATTATGGAGTCAAACTACATACCGAACCAATGAATGATTTATAGTTTTTCAACACTGTATCCGACTTAAAAATTGATTTGACTCAAATTTCAACTCTTCAATTATTATATAATTAGTAATTTGCCTACTTGTCTTTCTAAACAGCATGGTCAGTGAGAATGTATTCTCTTGTTTTCCTTTTATACAAAATTCCACGTGAAAAGGGGATAAAGGTTTTTTTTTTTTGTATCAACAGTAATTCTTACTGAAAACCTCTCTAGTATGGTCATTCCAGCAAGGGCTTGCTTTAGCAGGGTAAATCAATGTTCCAGAATTTCCTCCCCAGGGACTTATGCAGCAGATGTTAATTTTTTCCATGGAATTAGATGCAGACATACGTTAGGTAAAATTTTTATATTGAATACAGAATTTCTTCACTATGATAATATTGAATATGACTTTATCCAAATGATAATATGAAAATCCAGCTTCACCAGTTCTACATTTCTGCCTCATACAAAATGTTACCGGCAAGTGTAAAAGCAACTGCCCTTTCTTCTCCAGTCACCTGGTACTTTGTACAGTCTTTACTCTGCGAGTATCATGTTGTCCTATTTCTCCAGTCTTCCCAAATTACAAGGGTGAGGTTCCTGACACTCTGCAGGGAAGGAGAATTTATAGTTGAAAAACAAGATTTTAAGAGCTGAGAGAGTGCAGTCAGAAGTGAACATGTAACAGTTCTTATACAATTTTTTGTTGTTCACTAGAGCAGTAAAGATAATACATTCAGGGCTGCTGCCAGGTCATACAGCTACTCTGCGCAAAATTTAAAATGCACTCTTTCTCTGGGTGGACACAGCCGCAACTGGCCACATGCCCTTGTGCAGTGCACAACCTGCCCAACCACACATGGCAGCTCTGATTATCCATAGTGTTTTTTTTTTTTTTTTTATCCATAGTGTTTTATACATCCTAAAATCGTGGATATGTTACAAACAATTTAAATGTGCAACCCCTTGCTTGGCAGAATTTTTTTAGGGTCTCTTTCCTCTGAACTTGCAACAATATGCATGCAAATGTGTTTGCTTTGCTGAGATGGCATGTGCAGTAAGAGGCATTTTTGTTCCTCCGCATCTGCATGTCCCTTCAAATGGTCTTTGAGTCAGGACTGTTGAGTCATTTCTCCCACTCACCCATTGTTCCAACATGATGGCCCCAGTAGAGCCTGGGGAGGGGTGGTGGGAGCAGGCATGTGTTCAGGGCAGTGATCCATATGGGGCTCCAGCAGCACGGGAACAGAGTAGTACGATGGTAAATTGGTTCTGTACACAGACGGCACCCTTGAGTAGAAACAAAATAACCTGTGCACCAAGCGATGTCTCCTAAATATTTTTGCAATGCCCACATGAAGGCTCATCCCGTCAGCTGAAAGTCAGCAGTCCTAGGAGACTGGAATTCTGAAACTCAGGAAAGCATGGCACTGGGAGCTTCTTGTGGATGGAATACGTGACGGATTTCTTTTATTATTTAATATGCCTCCCTATAATTGGCTGGGATTAGAAAATTCCAAAAGGAAAGAAAAGCTGGAAATGTCCTGTTGAATTTTTTCAGACCACTGTCTCTGTTTCAATCAGAATTGAATTAGTGTTTCTATATGCACTTTAAGAAATATATATGTATATACATAATACGCACACACACACACACACACACACACACACACATATATATACATATACATAATTTTGGACCATCACACAGAAAAGTTGCAAGTACAAAACAGAGAACTTCTTTACCTCTGAAACTTCTCTTTTCCCCTTTGTAATTAATAAGTATTTTGTGGGGAGAGAATCTGAAACTATGTAAATATGTTCTACCTGTAAACTTACAATTCATTGGTTGTTTTATCAATATGAATATGGGTACATGTGTTTGGGTAATGATCTATGACTACCATAATTTATCTTGATATATTATCCCTGTTTTGCCCCCATTCAAGCTGGCTTTTGTGTCCTTTTGGCATGTCCCCTCATTCTTTGAGCACCTCTTACTTTTCTGGCATAAGATACTCCAGGCTTACCTTATACTTCCCCTGCCCCAGCCTAGAGTCACCATTTCCTCAAAGAGTCCTGGTTCCTTTTAGTGGAGAATGGCGTTTAGGATTCAAGAACTGGGGACTTAGGTGTGCTCATTGTTATTGGGGTGTTGTTGCTCCCAGGCCCTTTTAGTGGATAGATTTTCTGCCTGTCTGTATGTCTCTCTCTCAATTGATGTATGTATATAAACACATACTTCCATCTAAGTTTATTGAAAACCATGACTTCACACCAATATCACCAATTCCAATCCATCACCATTGAGTTCATTCATCCCTTTCCATATTTACACCTCTCTTCTACATGAGAAACCTGGCTCCGTTATCTTTATTTACTCCTTTGATCAACCCTCCTGTATATTGTCAATCTACCATCTCTGCTGCTATCCCTTCCCCTGCCCAGAGGCCCTCCTTACTGGTGCTGACATCCCTTGCTGGGCTGCCTTTCCACAAAGACATCCTTCTCACCCTTGCCCCTATGCCCCACCTGGCACCTCCTCTGCGGGGACACCCTTTTCTCCCTGTGCAAGAGCTCTGATTCCCCCCTGGCTGTCCCCGTGTGTGGGTACAGTGTTCTCCTTGCTGAGCTCTGACACCGGCTCTGGGTCATCACGGCTCTTTTCTCTTCTGGTGCAAAGCCGCCTTGTCCTGCTTCACCTGAAAGCCTTAGAACTGCATTGTTTGAGAAGGAAAGAGAAGGGCAGCAGAAGGAGGGGGAAGAGGAGGAGTTATATGCACTTATTTTTTTTTTTTTTTTGCGATACGCGGGCCTCTCACCGTTGTGGCCTCTCTCGTGGTGGAGCACAGGCTCCGGACGCGCAGGCTCAGCGGCCATGGCTCACGGGCCCAGCCGCTCCGCGGCATGTGGGATCCTCCCGGACCGGGGCACGAACCCGTGTCCCCCGCATCGGCAGGCGGACCCTCAACCACTGCGCCACCAGGGAAGCCCTATATGCACTTTTTAATAATAAAAAGCCCCTAACCCTAACCTCACTAAATAAATGTTGAGCCATTTTTAAAAGTAGCATTGGTTTGAAAACGTGCTACATTGTCGGCCTTCCCGGGCACCTTGTGTCTCTGCTCAGCCCTGGCTGTCAAGCCCTCTTATGTATGTCTTAGTTCCTTCCTTCTGTATGATTCCAGAGCACAATTCTAAGGAAGTAGGCTTCTCTCAGCTTCCTTTATCTTCTTAAGCGCTCACTGCAGAAATGCTCTGTGATTTACCTTCGTTTTCTATTTTTAACAATCTCACTTCCATCCCTGTTCTTCCTTATCTAAATATGCCCGTCAGGAATGACTTGGGTTTACTGGATTCAAAATTCTCAGGCTTGCCAAAGAGATGGATAGCAGTCAAGGTTTGTTGCTAGAATTCGTCTACCAGGAAGTCATGACTGAATTTCTATACGTGTTTATTCCTGAGTCTGAAGCTTTTTTAAAGTAATTTTTTTTTGTCTTTTAAGACTTGGCATTGTACCTGGTACATAACAGGCAGTCAATGTATGTTTGTTGGATTATAACAAGTGATCTTGCTTGATATTATAGCCCACAATGTTCCAACACCTGAACCGAAACCAGAAAAACTGTCATTTTCAGTCTTCTGACTTTTAACTTTTTGAGTAGGTTGTCCCTTTGTTCTGGGGAGAACCAGTCAGAATGGCCTTTAGCAATGAAAGGCGGAGCAAAGACCCTCTTCTGGAATGGAGAGGTGTGCGCTAAATGATCTGTCGAATCGTGTACACGAGGGCCATTACTGGGCCGAGCTGCCTCACTGCTCTCTTCCCTTCAGGGAGGGGATGGCTTTCTAGGTCCAGATCCAGGCTGTGTTGTTTTGTACGTCGCTGCTCCAGATACTGGAGCAATGTGTGTTCTTCAGGGTCTCTTCAGTGGAGATCCTGAGGAGCCTGGGAACACACACAGGCCACATACATCTTCCCTTCCCTTGTGCTGGAGGGACTGTGTCAAGGAACTTTGCTGGGAGTAAAGGGACCGGATGGGATTATGGCTGACCCCACACGGTGTTATTAAAGAGTGAACCCACTTGGCAAACATCCTGATCTAGAAGTGTGTTCTGATGTCTTTCGGAGCTAAGGAACAATACCCAGTCCCGGGGGTGGAGGCTGAAGTCTCCCCTGAAACGAATGGAGAGTCTGACCACCAGTCATCCTGAGAAGAGGTTAGTCCTGGGGAAGGAGGTGGGAGCATAAGAGGAGGGGGAAGAACGTCCTTTCTCTCCGAGGCCTTGGGTCAGTCAGGCCTGGATGCTGACAAGTGGAAGCAACCTTGTGTGGTGGTGGGGTATGCAGGGCTATGTGACCTGAACACAGATGGGGAAGGACCCAGACAGGTGAAGTGTTCGAATCTATTCTTTATGTTGTACTTCTTTTCTGTGATTTTGAAAACACAGACACACAGACAGAAACATACACACAGAATTTAAGTCACCTAGGTTGGAAAAAAAATCCCTGGAGCTATGGGTAGAGTTCATCACCTATAAATTAAAGAAAATACGACAGGCTACATAGGGTTGCTGTGTGGATTAAGTGGGGGTAACCTCAGAACACCTGTAACTGTGCTCATTAAATGTGAGTTTCCTCTACTTTGCACAGTGAGCTGCTTTAGGAACTATCTCCAGGGAAGCTTCTGTCTCACAGACTCTTAGACTTGCCTTGGGTCCTTCACTCCAACCAACCAAAGCCAACTCCTTACTCCACATTCTTAATTTTGATAAACGTGCTCATGTGTGTCATGGTGGCTCGCAGCATTTAATTATCTGGTTCATCCAACATAAATGTAAAGAAACAATGACAGAAAATAAAGTGATGAAATGTCCGAGTGAAAAGAACTTAGAGGTGATATAGTTTAGTTCCACAATAGGGCTCTGTTGGTTTTCCAGAAATAAAACAAAAACAAACCAAAATTTTGTTTATGGAACTATTCCCCCTGCTCATTCGCCCACCTTGTTACAGGGCATTTAGCGTTTTTGATTCCCTTAGTTTTTGTGCCAACCAAAGAACACCCCACACATTTCCAAATGACCCCGAGGTGGGAGGAAATAATGTTCTGTTGAGAACCATTAAAACTTTCATTTTCACTTGAAGATAGGTAGGGCTGGTGAAGTCATATGATGTGTTGAAATTACAGACCAGATAAGAGAGCTAGAAAGGAAACCTACAGGTAAATCTTATCACCCTCTTTACCTGGATAAAGGAATTGAAGTTCAGAGTGGTTAAGGACATGCATTACATCACACAGTTCATAAATGGCAAAGCCTGTATTCAGCCCCAGACCCAGCTGGTTTCAAAACCCACACATTGTACTTCATTATGTGGTGCTCATAAGCTGATTCACGTTCAGTTAGAAAATGAAGACCCCGACATGCTTGACACTTTCTGCTGGATGTTTCCCCCACCCGTAACTCACAACTAACCCAGGGATAAGCCAGAGATTTTCTGGTATTTTGAAAATTACCTAATTTTCTCTTGTAAGTTACTGTAATTTTCACTCATAAGTTACTGTAAAAGTGATAGATAATATAGAAACTTATAGAGAATTTGTTTTTGTTATTACCTACCTATTATCTCATTTTGAATTGTGCAAATAAACTTGCCCAATCCTACATTCTTTCAGTATGACCAACTTCATCACGGGAGTTTTCATACAGAGATATAAAATGTCGGTGGAACATTTTACCCTAACTGTATTATTAATAAAGGCCAATTCTTTGAATAGCTGACTGTGGAAGTTAAAGATAATTATATTTCATAAAATGAAACTAAATATTAAGAAGAGGTTTCTGTATAGCCTCTCTTCACAAGCCTAGCACTTTATTGATAGCTCTGTTAATATGTCATCAGAATCATTCTGTCATTTATAATACAATCAGCACACACAAGATTACCTTTTCTTATATGGATGCTATGAGAGCTATTCTTCACCGAAATATTCTTAGTGCTATCTGTTCGTGCTTCCAATATATTTGTAAACAAGGCATAATTATAAATTAAAGAGACTGATTTCACCAGTGAAAATAAAAAGATTTCTCATTGTTATAACACAGGTGATCAACCAAATAAACAATAACATACTAATATATAGTTTTTTGAGATTATTTTAGATATATAAATGCAAAATTTAAACATTCTTGGGGTACTCTTATCTCACATATGAAAACATTTCTTCACAGCTATCAATGCTCTGTCCTTTTCTTTAAAAAGATGCTGTAATTCTTAGTGTAACTCAGCCATGTAATTTAGAATAATTGTTAGAATGTATTTAGAAAGACAATGCATGTAAAATTTGGTTATGTTGAGGACCCTCAAGACGGTGGAGGAGTAAGATGTGGAGATCACCTTCCTCCCCACAAATACATCAAAAATACATCTACATGTGGAACAACTCCTACAGAACACTTACTGAATGCTGGCAGAAGACCTCAGACTTCCCAAAAGGCAAGAAACTCCCCACGTACCTGGCCGTCTGGCTGACAGGGTCTTGGTGCTCCAGCCAGCTGTCAGGCCTGAGCCTCTGAGATGGGAGAGCCGAGTTCAGGATATTGGACCACCAGAGACCTCCCGGCCCCACGTAATGTCAATTGGGGAGAGCTCTCCCAGAGATCTCTGTCTCAGTGCTAAGACTCAGCTCCACTCAACGACCAGCAAGCTCCAGTGCAGAACACTCCATGCCAAATAACTAGGAAGACAGGAACACAACCCCACCCATTAGCAGAGAGGCTGCCTAAAATCATAATAAGTTCACAGACACCCCAAAACACACCACCAGACGTGGTCCTGCCCACCAGAAAGACAAGATCCAGCCTCATCCACCAGAACACAGGCACCAGTCCCCTCCACCAGGAATCCTACACAACCCACTGAACCAACCTTACTCACTGGGGGCAGACACCAAAAACAACAGGAACTACAAATCTGCAGGCTGTGAAAAGGAGACCCCAAACACAGTAAGTTAAACAAAATGAGAAGACAGAGAAATATGCAGCAGATGAAAGACCAAGGTAAAAACCCACCAGACCAAACAAATGAAGAGGAAATAGGCAGTCTACCTGAAGAAGAATTCAGAGTAATGAT
The DNA here is from genome assembly GCF_003031525.2 of Neophocaena asiaeorientalis asiaeorientalis. Classification (NCBI taxonomy): domain Eukaryota; kingdom Metazoa; phylum Chordata; class Mammalia; order Artiodactyla; family Phocoenidae; genus Neophocaena; species Neophocaena asiaeorientalis. The sequence goes on from NW_020174273.1 coordinate 2,441,329, forward strand.
AGTAAAGATGATCCATAATCTTGGAAATAAAATGGAGAAAATACAAGAAACGTTTAACAAGGACCTAGAAGAACGAAAGAGCAAACAAACAATGATGAACTACACAATAAATGAAATTAAAAATTCTCTAGAAGGAATCAATAGCAGAAAAACTGAAGCAGAAGAACAGATAAGTGACCTGGAAGATAAAGTAGTGGAAATAACTACCACAGAAGAGAATAAAGAAAAAAGAATGAAAGGAATTGAGGACAGTCTCAGAGACCTCTGGGACAACATTAAATGCACCAATATTCGAATTATTGGGGTCCCAGAATAAGACTTGAAAAAGAAAGGCACTGAGAAATATTTGCAGAGATTATAACTGAAAACTTCCCTAATATGGGAAAGGAAATAGTCAACAGGACATTCCATCTAAAAACAACAGAATACACTTCCTTCTCAAGTGCTCATGGAACATTCTCCAGGATAGATCATATCTTGGGTCACAAATCAAGCCTTGGTAAATTTAAGAAGATTGAAATCATATCAGGTATCTTTTCTGAACACAACACTATGAGACTAGATATCAATTACAAGAAGAAAACTGTAAAAAGTACAAACACATGGAGGGTAAACAATATGCTGCTAAATAACCAAGAGATCACTGAAGAAATCAAAGAGGAAATCAAAAAATACCTAGAAACAAATGACAATGAAAACATGACAACCCAAATCCATGGGATGCAGCAAAAGCAATTCTAAGAGGGAAGTTTATAGCAATACAATCCTACCTCAAGAAACAAGAAACATCTCAAATAAACAACCTAAACTTACAGCTAAAGCAATTAGTGAAAGGAGAACAACCCCCCTCCCAACAAGTTAGCAGAAGGAAAGACATCATAAAGATCACATCAGAAATAAATGAAAAAGAAGTGAAGGAAACAACAGCAAAGAGCAATAAAACTAAAAGGTGGTTCTTTGAGAAGATAAACAAAACCGATAAGCCATTAGCCAGACTCATCAAGAAAAAAAGGGAGAAGACTGAAATCAACAGAATTAGAAATGAAAAAGGAGAAGTAACAACTGACACTCCAGGAATACAAAGGATCATGAGAGATTACCACAAACAACTATATGCCAATTAAATGGACAACTTGGAAGAAATGGACAAATTCTTAGAAAAGCACAACTTTCCAAGACTGAACCAGGAAGAAATAGTAAATATAAACAGAGCAATTACAAGCACTGAGATTGCAACTGTGATTAAAAACCTTCCAACAAACAAAAGCCCAGGACCAGATGTCTTCACAGGCGAATTCTATCAACCATTTAGAGGAAAGCTAACACCTATCCTTCTCAAACTCTTCCAAAATATAGCAGAGGGAGGAACACTCCCAAACTCATTCTATGAGGCCACTATCACCCTGATACCAAAACCAGACAAAGATGTCACTAAGAAAGAAAACTACAGGCCAATATCACTGATGAACATAGTTGCAAAACTCCTCGACAAAATACTAGCAAGCAGAATCCGGCAGCACATTAAAAGGATCATACACCATGATCAAGTGGGGTTTATCCCAGGAATGCAAGGATTCTTCAATATAAGCTAATCAATCAATGTGATACAGCATATTAACAAATTGAAGGATAAAAATCATATGATCCTCTCAATAACTGGAGAGCTGCATGTAAAAGGATGGAATTAGAGCACTCCTAAACACCATACACAAAAATAAACTCAAAATGGATTAAAGACCTAAATGTAAGGCCAGACACTATAAAACTCTTAGAGGAAAATATAAGCAGAACACTCTATGACATAAATCACAGCAAGATCCTTTTTGACCCACCTTCTAGAGAAATGGAAATAAGAACAAAAATAAACAAATGGGAACTAATGAAACTTAAAATCTTTTGCACAACAAAGGAAACCATAAACAAGATAAAAAGAAGAATATTATGAAAAAATATTTGGTTATGTTGAGTTGATCTTTTTAAATAGAGCAGAATGTCATTTAATCTTACTGGATGAGAATTATTTCAAAATCAAGTACTGTGTTTCACAATCACTAGTCAGTGAAATTCTCCACATGTGCATTTACTCAGGAGAATAGCTAATTATTAGCAATTTCATAACTAGAAGAATGGTCTGAATCTTAAAGTGTACTCATGGATTCAATTTACATGCTTTTTTATACAATTTGACAAATATATATTAATATATTCATGGAAAGTAGAGCTTTCACCTACTTAATAGAGATTATCAGAAGGCTGTAAGGTATTTTCCTTTTTAAAATACATTTGCAGAATATCAAGGGCCTAAGAAGTATCAGAATGCATGTGGAAATTTTACACCAAATACCCATCTAGGAATTTATAGCAGCAAATCATTGTCATACCCTTCAAAGGGTTTATCTTAGGAGGGTACACATTTATACTAAGGGGGATGCCATTGCTCTAAACCACTTTTTCTCAAACTGGGGGTCATGATTCCTGGGGTTCCAAGGACATAGTCTCAGATCCTCCATTAGATAGTTTAAAAGTCACATTTATATTTCTAAGGTATCTCAAAAATTTCATATCAGCACTCAGTTATGATCGTCTGAATGACCAGCTCATAACTGAGAAGTGCCAAGAATTGTTACACCTCTATTTGCATTTGGGTTTTCAATTCATTAACAGCAAGTAACAGTACTCTAATTATCATGGGCTAATAGGGAGAGATATTTTCACACCAAACGAAGGCAAAGTAATGAACTGGCCCAGCTGTCGCAAGGTTTTCCAGTGGATTGAAGGGATAAATGTTGGGGGAATTGAGTCATCATAAGGCACGCAGTGGTAGAGCGATGCTGAGCTCCAGGATGCCCGCAGTATAGCCATCAGTACTACGTTCTCGTCGGGAGTCGCAGCTCAGTTTCAGAAAAATATCACCTGTCAAGTTAAACTTAGGTAAGCAATTTGAATTATATTGGTTTTGTCATTTTGCTTGAATTGAGTGGCTTGTTGTGTTAAAACTTGCTGTGGCTTTATAATTTTATAAGTGCTATAAATCCAAAGATTTTTACCCCTAGTTTTATATTGGTACACATCTAAGTAACATTGCAGTAAAAAGGTAATTGAAGACAACACTAGATGATCCATGAGGGTGTTTGTTTTATAATATTTTATGTATTTTTAAAAAAGTGGTCCTTTTGAGAAACAGTGCTCTAAATGTTTTGGACTCTTTATCAATTGCCTCTATGTGCATTTCTTTTTATATTTTCAAGAGTATAAATCTTTCTCTCCGATCATGGATGTGTTAAAGTCATTGCAGCAGACCTTTTGCTCTTGCTTGCCTAGCACCCGCGAAGCCTTCTTTTGGTTACTTCCCCTCTGTTTTCCTTTCTGGAATGCAGTCTTGGTGGAGCTGCCAATCACAGTGCCCCATCCTTCCTCCACCCCCATCCCCTGGCGTAGGGCTGGACAGAGGATCCAGATGATGTCAGTAATACTCTCCCTGGAATTTGAGGCTTGAAGCAGAGTGACACAAGGACTGAAAATAGTTGAAGCTGATTCATCCCAATGGTGGAGTCTGTCTACTACTTCCTGTTACCTTATTCCCTGCCTTCGCCTGGATTCTGTCCTTTCCAAGATTTGCTAGTCAGCTGCTGCTTAAATTCTGTGGACTAACCTGACCTTTCAACAAATCCCTTTATTTTTGGTAAATTTAGCCAGAGTTGGTTTCTGTTTAACAAGCCACCATTGATGGGGATGTAAGAGTGAAGTCTGATGTAAAGGGTTAGTGATAATTCCAGGAAATTTTGTTCGGGGTCAGTAAAATAACGTGGAAATGCTATGGATAACATTTACTGGGGCTCCTCATTTGGCTCTTCATTCTATAAACACTACTGAAAGAAGCCATGGAGGCTTGTGGCTTTAGCGTCAAAGAGCTGGTTCTTTCACTTACCAGCTGTGCGACCTTGAGGATGTTACTTATGTTAAACTCTCTAAGCCTCAGTTTTCTTCATGGATAAATGGGGGGATTAAAATGGTGTATACCACATGGAATTGATGTGAAGATTAAATGAGACTAGGTATATAAACCATATAGTGAACATTCAAAACATAAAGATTATTGTTACGATAATTTTGGTATCACAAGAGGTCGTTTTATGAGGCCACAGTTGAGCTACATGCTGGGGCTGCAAAAATAATAAAAGAAATTAAATCCACTCATATTCTTCTTGGAAAAATCATTGACTTTGTTTGAAACAGCACGCTGATACTCTATTTCAGGTAGAAAGCAAGGAATTAAGTGCCTCCAAGGAAATGCTTAATTAATAGTCAAGTGAGCATGGAGAGAGAAGAGACATTAGCCAGGGAATGACAGATTAGAGATTTTAGACTGAAAAGTGATGTAATATGACCCAGCCCATGTAAAATGAGGGGACAATTGCCATCTGTGTTTAATTCTGGCGTTCTATGTGGGATTATTGAACTAAGGGACAAACCCAGTTATAATTTATATTCGTTCTCTTTATACATAGAAAACAGATCCTTGAAACAGATTTCGGGATTGGGTTGTGTGTATGTTCAAGAAGCACAGAGATTACTTCCTTGACAGGGGTCAGGGGAGTATGGGCCGTGGGTAGTTCATGGCCTGGAGTGGCATCATGACTATTCCAGTCATCACTGCGTGGTATCCAGGAGTGAAGTGCAGGTGGCAGGAAAGGCGGGGGGAGATCAAGTGGCCGTGGGACTTAGTTGCTATAGTGACAGTAGTGTTTGTAAAGACTGTGGAGTCACTTGGCTTCTGAGAACCCTAGACAGTACGAGAGAAATGAAAAGCTATGATCGTAGACTTAAGAATACTCATAGGGAACCAGAAGGCCTCCACACAGCTTTGAAGGAATTCTCCATCCCTTCTAACTTCAGGGTTGATACAGCTGAGGGGTAAAGGATGAAGAATTGTAAGTCAATTAAATGCTTAAATTGCTAGGCTTCTTAGCCTAGGGTAAGGGCACTGGTGGGGCTCCAGTGGGACAGGAGCCATGGCTTGAAGACATTAGGACAAGGCTGAGAACTTGGAACCTGTAAATTCCCTTCGACTCCCTTGCCAGCAGAGAAAACCTCACCCGTCTCCGAGCGAATAAGCCTTCCTTTGCTAAAAGGCTTTAAAATGGAAACATCTGGCGATTGCCTCCTAAACTAATGTTACCACTTATTGCCTTGAGGCCTGTAACAAGAGTTAAAATCCTACAGAGCCCTGACTGAGAGGCACAAAGGCCAGGCTTGGAAGAGAGAGTTTATACAGAGTTACAAGATGTCACTGATCAGGCTTGGCAAGAGTCTGAGGAACATACATGAGAGTGGATTCTAAAGGTGTTAGACCAAATAAGACAACATTTAAGGCTCTTTTGGCCTGAATTGATTAACATTGGAGCGTTCTTACAGGATTCCAGATTTCACGTGCTGGTTAGACTCAGCCATGGTACAGCAGCATGGTGTATTGTCCAAGGTGTTTGGAATATATATCCCATCCCGTATATGTCAGTTCTCTTGCTATCATAGTATAGTTTGGAGAAATAGTGGTATTCCCATAGTAGTTGGAATTATGCTAATGGGACTTGGTGATCAAGAAGTAGAAAATTCTTTTGATGCCTTTGCATGCCCCAGCATGAAAAATAAACACTGAGAAAGATTAGGGCTTTGACATCTTGGTGAATTTCTAGAGTCCAGTGATCTGGGTATTTGGGGATATTCTTTCTACAGTGAGAGACGTGTTGTCGCACCACGCCTTGCTCACCAATAAGAACTGGTGAGCTTCTGTGGATTTTGGAGGCATATCCCATAGGGCAACAGGTTTGAATGGGACCTGGAATAAGAAATGGCTCTGCAGAAGGTCTAGGCTCTGACCCCAGCTGACCCTGGCTGCCCTGCCACTGGAGCCTTGTGACCCAGCAGAACCAGCAGTAGGAGAAAATTTCTTTGGGAAAAGAAACTTCAGTATAATAAAATAAAAATAAATATTTTTATTGTCTCATCTTTTCCCATTATTTTCTCATTTTCATAAAATAATACATACTTATAGAAATTTTAAGAATATAAATATGGAGAAAGAAGAAAATAAATCAACTATAATCTCACAGCCCATATCTATGGTGGATCCCATCTTGGTGCACATTCTCTGTATCCTCCCAGCCTCTTTTTTTTTTAATGTATGTAAATACTTTTTTTTTCAGAAAAGCAGATCACATAGAACACAGAATTTTGTAACTTACATTTTTCATTAAGTATATTGAAAATATTCATTGTTCTTCAGCAACATTATTTGAAATACCTGTTTCATGTTTCATTGTATGGATATCTCATCATTTACTTAATCTCTTAGCTTTGGGTATTTAGATTGTTTTCAATTTCTAGCTACTCTGATAGGTTTTGCTGATAAACACATGTTAATTTTTATTCTATTCAACTAAACCACAGCCTAGAAAAAAGGAAAACTGCTATTGGAAAAGTAATATACCTTTAAATAAAAAATGTTAATGCAGAAAGAAATATGTACAGTTTTTTTTTTGTTTTTGTTTTTGTTTTGGCTTAAGACAACAGAAATTTATTCTCTCACAGTTCAGGAGGCTGGAAGTCCAAAATCAAGGTGTCAACAGGGCCATGCTCCCTCTGAAGGCTGTAGGGAGAGGATCCTTCCTTGCCTTTTATAGCCCTGGTGGTTCCAGGTATTCCTTGGTTGGTGGCAGCCTCATTCCAATGTCTGCCTCTGTATCCATATATACATTCTAAATTGGAGAGGAGGAGGGTAAAGCATCCATCTATCCTTACAATAATGTAAAACTTCCTGAACTTAATTATACTTCTGTGATTTAGGTGATTAGTTCAGTAATATATTCTACCAGCATTGATCAATGTTTGGGACAGAACCACATATAAAATCCAGAGATTGTATAGATTTCCTCTTTTTTTTTTTTTCAGTAAGACTTAATGAATATTAAAGAGCAGTTCTACCATGATATTTTGTTTTTGGTTAACTCCACCAAAGAACAACTTGCCTAATAGTTGCCTTTTGTATTAATCATGATCTTTATCTGCTTTGACATCTCTGGCCGCCCTTGCTGGCTTGGGAGAGACGGCCCCTCCAGGACAAACAACTTTTCCCTGAGCTTTACTTTCGTATGCACACTAATCCATCCGAAGACCCTGTCCCCGGCCACCTCCTTTGTTTAACACACACCAAACCAATTTCCTTGCCCTCAAAATCAGATACTGGACAACTGGAGACCACTCCAACAGCCCATAGCCCTACAAATTATTCAAATGATTCAATTCTACGCTTGTTCAAACTTGCCAACCCTGCCTTGCCCATTCCTTCCCTCAGAAACCACAAAATAGTCTCTGGCCATACTTCTTCCTTCTCTCCTTCTGCCTCCTGACCCACCCACTTCGGTGCTTCCCCACGTGGTCCTGCGTGGTGTATCAAGCCCCCTTCTCTTGGGAAATGTAAGCAATAAACTCTTCTTTCAAAGGCAGTGTCACTTCACCATACCTGATTAAAACAAATCCCGGGTACATTTTAGAACACCTTTCTCTTCTTAACCATAAACATTCCAAAGCTGCCTGGGGTCCCAATTCTATGCCTATCCTCAGCGCACTTTTCCAGTTTATAGCAACATCCAGGCAGGGTCAGTGTGTGTCTGAGGTTTTAGGATTGCCCAAGCCCTGAGGCTCTGCACACTGTGTGGGTAGAGTTTTTTCCATAATACAGAATGTCTTTTGGATATTGCAATTTGTTTTTTATTTTTCTTGTTTTTTAACTGTGTCTTCATGGTTCTTCCGTGTTCAAAGGAAGAAGAAAACAATCTATTACTTTGCTTCATCATCTTTGAATAGCTGAATGAAACAAGAGGCCCCCTGGATTTTCTATGACGAAGATATGTCTACGGCTACGCAAATTTTACACAGTGTGAATCTTTCCCCAAAGTCCAGTAACTAGTCATGTAAAAGATGTGTCAGCCAAAGCTTCCGTCTGATCTTTGTGGCTCTGGCAGCTTAAAAATAACTCCCGTTGAGAAATAGAAGAGTGTCTACTCATGATGACACTAGGAAACACAGGAACTTTTAAGAATGAGTGATTCATTAGGAGGATAAACCAAATAGAAATATAACCCAATTAAAACCATTATTCCTGAAAAATAAGATGTGTAGATTTTAAAAAGAGACTTACTTGATAAAAGGCTGAATATAGAAAATTTAGAAAATTAGGTCAAATACTAAACAATCACCAAGTAACACCTCCACACACTTCAGGCTCAGAACGAAAGTCTCCAAAGTTCTTAATAACAACGTATGATAACACAATAAGACATATCCTACTGAGGGATGATAGAGTCGTGATGCCTTGCTTCTTGGCTTGGCTTTATTTGGTGGCACTGGCCATTCACGGAAATTTCTAGGCTCTTCTTCGTCTGTGAAATGAAAGATGGGACTGGCTGAATTCTTCTAAAAATTTGACATGTTAATAATTTACTTGGGATTCGTTCTTTGACTGTTTCAAGCCCATCTTTAGGTCTTAAAATAGAAGCCCCCAGTAGTAGAGACCTTTCCTCTTAATTTATTACCAGTACCTAACACTTTTGATATATGCTGAGAAATAGATGCATGGACTTACATTTTGTAATAAATGAAAAATGACCTGATTTCCACAGCAGGAGGTAGAGCGCCGAACCCCACCCATATCACCCTAAACTCAGAAGGGGTGAAGGTTGGGGAGGCTAAAGGAAGAAAAGCCTGACAAATATTCATTGCAGCCATCACTTTGCCCTCCCGATTTTCACCCTAAAGAGTATCCCCATACCTCACAGCTAAACAAGAAAATCACCTAACGTGATAAGTTATTCCTCATGTGCCTAAAAAGGCACTCGCTCTTTCTTCTGAGGAAGAGCAACTCAAATCACATTGGTGATAGTAACCAGACTCTGAATCAGGATTTCTCGATAGGGTCCATTATTTCTCTAATTCTGTGGTGATCCCATCTCAACATTCCACAGCTGATGGACCACATTGTAAAGTTATCAATGCGACAGTGAAGCAAACAGAGAGAAAAAGAGAAAGTAGGTAAAATATACAAACATACGCGGGATAGAATGAGGATGGGAACAAGAGTAGAGATCAGAACCCTCAAATCTGTACCAAATCAGGAGGCTATCATTGGGTTTAGGGACTCTGCCATGCTGTGGATCCTTTGACTTCAGCCGGTATCTCAGCTTGTTAGTGCTCTTCACCTGATGAATTGACCCCAAAACCTTTAATCCACTGGAGTCTGATTCCTTGGCTCAGATATGCTGCCTGTGTTCTGAGGGTTCTGGTAGTCAGCCCTGTCTGCTTATCACTGGTATTTTCATGCGAGGAGGACCTCATGGGAGCCCTTTAATTCCATTCGTATTTCTGTGTTTCGGCACACCTAGTTCCCCTTAATAGTTAGGGTTAACCCTTCTAGACAATATAAGACCAACTTAGGACTCATCCTATATTTTGCTTATTTATTCATTGGTACACAGATCCCAAGTAGCCATTGTCAATTGTGAAATCATTCCTTCCTGGGTTCAAAACCAGCAGAACCCAGAGTCACAGAGATGGCAGCATAAAATTTGAAAGTGGGTCATTAGGAGTAATAATGACATGTGACAATCTCATATCTGTCCCTTCATTCCTAGAGCCATGTATTCTGGCTGTGGAAGCAACAGCAACGTATTTTGATTGAAACTTAAATAGGTTTTTCCCATGTTCTTTAAAACTAGCTGCTTCTGACAGATAGCGAGTACGTGATAAAACCTGCAGATCTCATGGGAGTGAGATTATTACCTACCTTTTTTCATTGTAAAGTTAATTCCTTGGTCATAAGTAATGCTGTGTGGGATACCGTGACAGTAACTCCATAGATGATGGAGCTGGCAGAAGCATTGTGATAAGGAAATCAATCCAAATACAGAATAAGTATACATTTCAGTGAAAATATTACATTGCTACCCAGAGGAAGGGATTCAGTGTAGCTAGCTTCCCTTCAGAGAGGTGGATGTTTCACGCAGAGAATGGTTATCTCAGGGTTGGTCCCTGCTGTTGTCAAACTGGGTACTCATAGTAGCAGTAGCTAAGCCAGTTTTGCTAAGGCAAAGTCTATTTTGTGGAGGTGATGTATAACCTCTGCTCCTGACAGCATGGATAGTTTGTTTATGAGTCTTTTGAACAGCAATGGAGTGGCTGGGGAAGGAAGTTGCTAGACAAGGTCATCTTTCCCACCTGAATAACTAAGACCCTCCTCCAGGGTAGGAAATTTCTGCTGAGCATTGACATGGAACACAAATATTCTCACACTCTAGGCCCATTCAAAATGTCTATCAACGTACCTTATCCCTACATCTCTTTGTCAGCAATCTTCAAATCTTCTTCCGACCAGAGCTCTGACCATGGGGTCATTCCATTAATCTTTTTCCATCATGTGAATTTGGATTAAGTTCATCTGCATATCACAGAAAAACTCAATGTAGTGGCTTAAGCAAGAAAGAAGTTTATAACCTAGAGAAGTCTTCAGCTGTACCATTCAGGGCTATCACTACCTCTTCTTCTTTAGGTGTGATCCTCATCCCTTGATCCAAGATAGCTTCTTGAGCTCTAGACATCATGTTTCCTTCTAACTGGAGAAAGGAGGACGGGGGCGGATAGCAAACTCTGATTTCTTTTATAAGCCTCTCTGGAAATGACACATGACATTACTGCTTACATCTCATCATTAATCACATGTCTACAACAAGCAATGTGCCTAGCTAAAATCACTAAGACTGAAGGGGACAGTGGATCTTGAAAGGCAATTAACAGTCTCTCTCATATACATAAATCAAATATTCTTACTCAGGCCATGTCTCCTTCAAGGTAAAGTACACAGGTAAAATCTTTTCCACTGTCTCTTCGAGGCCACTTGCAGGTGGGTGAGATGGGGGCTGTAAATTCAGAGTCTGCTTCTATCTGACGCTAATATACTTTGCAGCATTATCCTTAAACCAGGCTTGTTTTTTCTCCCCTTCACCAGTGAGTTGGCTGGAATACATTTCCTATGAGGCCAAAGGTGTAAATTAAGGAAGGAGTATCAGTATGGAATGAGTAGTATTTATTCAGAGAGAGTAAAAACTTCCCCATGACCCTCCAGTATCTGGTGGGCCTGAACTTATACATACTTCTTCCATTTGATGTGGGGAACTGCTGGGCATGTTTGGCTTTATGTGAAGGGGTTAGATAAAACTCAGTTCAGGATGGACAGCTCAGGTCACATGGTCACTTGGTGGTCCTTGGTCAGACGTTCTGTCTTCATGAGGGTCCAGCAGCAAGCTGAGGAATGCTCCTCACAAGGAGCGTATTTTTTTTTTTTTTTTTTTTTTTTTTGGGACGCCACCAGGGAAGCCCCACAAGGAGCGTATTTACTTGCTCCAACTCCAAGGCCAGCTATTGTGATGCTTCTGATGAAGCTTGTATCTAGACAGTATCTCCATCTTCCACAGACACTTCAAGGATCTCCTACATCATAATGACAAGTAGCAGACTTCTTATACTTCAGCCTAGACTTGTTGGAGAGCTTGCTTTTACTTTGGTCCCCACTTAAAGCTAGCAGTCTTTCAGTTTAGCTGGGTCACTGTAGCAAACCAAAACACAGTATAGAGTGCCTCCAAAATTCGAAGAGGCCCGGCAAGTGAAATGTATCTTTCTTTCTTAAGGGTATGGAGTATAAGATGCGCAAATTTGTCCTTTATTTTACAGTGCAAATACATGTATTTTCATGGGCTCTATCTTCTGTCTTCACCTAAGCATATATTTTAAATGGTCTGAATAGTATTTGTCATTTTATGTTTCCAGATACACTTAATATGTTACAAAAGTACTTGATCAGTGTGATGACCTATGAGATATTAAGACAGTCAAGGTCCCTGCAAAATTAATTATGTTTCAAGCTAGTGAGTTGAAATACACCTGAGGTGCTGTCATAAAAGTATACTGCTTTCCCTGCCAGGTCAAAGAAACTTGATCTGGGGTTTGTAATTTATTAGGCTATAGCTCGTGTCAGAAAATTACAGCTTTCTGTTCTTGTAAATCAAGTTTTATTGGAACACAGTGATATGCATTCATTTATGGATTCTCTATGGCTGCTTTCATGCTACAAGGACAGAGTGGAGTAGTTGAGACATACTATATGGCCAGTAAAGTCTGAAATATTTACCATCTTTATTGGCAAATTTTCTATATCCTGGGTTGGAGAAATAACTTGTTAAGTCAGTAGTTGCATAACAGTTTCGAGGGGGCTGTTTGGTTTGCCCACATCTGTTTAGTTGACTACAAATGCTGTCTCTACCAGGTTGAACATCAAATAATTCACTGTCATTTTCCCAAGATTATACTCTTTTCATTCCAGCCAAATTGGACATATAAATGGACATGTGATAGGAATCATCTTCTTTCCTCACATACAAAAAATATTTCATGATGCCCCCAATCTTGGTAATTTCTCAGAAATGCAGAATTGCTTTTGGTTTTCAATTTTGGAAAGGAGGGGAAATCCTTGAGTTTCCACTTGGTCTTGTCTACTAAAATAGTCCTTACTCTATGGGTTAGAAGGCAATGAAAGTATTCTTGAGTTGCTGAGGATATCTATATTTTTGGTAATCATGGATAGTATGACAGTCCTATTGGACCTCTGGTGAGGTGGATAAAGTTAAAGAAAAAGTCAGCATATCACGTGTCCTTTATTATCTCTACTGTGATTGGTAGACTGTAGTGATATCTGGGAGTTAGAATTACCCTTGATTCAGTGTAACAATAGTTTTCCAAAATTTTGGGTATTTCCCTTTTTTCCTAGTGCATGGTTATACTGATGAATAGCTAAAGGTACCTTTGGAGAAGAATCGGAAGAAGAGTCACAGTACCCACTTGTGGTGTTACTTCAGGTTCCTTCTTTCCTCAATGGAACGAAGACTTTTCTTCACCAACTCTGTGAATGGATTTAGGACTGAAAATTGGGCAAAGTGTTGTTACTCTTAGGACTTTGTGTTTTTTATTCAAGTCAAGTAGGACCTTAGCAGTTTAACTTTATATTTTTATTCTAGGGACCAAATAATAAATTAAAAGTCACCAAAGTTTCACATGGATCAGAACATTTTAATTGCAATGATGACTTTACTGTCTATAAGAGCAGGAAGGGGAGGAAAGTAAGGCAAGCAAGGTGCCTAGGATACAAAATTTAAGGAGGCACTCACTCTCGGGGGTAACATGAGTGCTAAGCCCTTCACTGCCACAACCTTGAGAGTGAATGTCTCCTTAAATTTTGTGTCCGGTGTGTCTTGATTGCCTCGCCCTAGTCTCAGTCCTGTAGAATAGTAATCATGTGTTTCTACTTTACCTTGGATTGCTAAGTACTCCTTCTGGGTCTCCAACATCTCTTACACATTGGATTCATTCATTCCTGTTGATATTGAAGAGACCATTTCACTTGCGGTGTCTCCCTGGCTGTGGTGAATGTGTGCTCTGCTTTCCATATCCCCGTTTTGGGGCAGAGACACACTCATTCCATCAGCTTCTGGGAATGTTGGTAGCTGAGGACTGTCAGCTGAGTTGCTCTCCAGGAATTGCCTTTATAAGCCGAAGAAAGCCACTTCATCCAAGGTCATGCATCTCGTAGGGGTCAGACTTAAAGGTGAAGCTGGATACCTTGCTTCAAACTTGGGCATCCTAGCTCCAGAACTCTTGGTGGGATTGTATTGCAACTCAACCCCTCTCTCTGCCTAATTCTCCTGCTTCACTCTCCCACAGATGTTCTCATCATGAAAACATTTACCAGTAAATTTCTTGCACACAAATCTTCTCTTAGAGTGTGTTTCCCAGAGAACCACATCTATGAGAGTTGGTGCCAGGTGTGGTATGAGGAAGCCAACCCGACAATGAGATTTTGGAGCCGGATCATCTTCCAGCTGACTGGCATTGAGGACAGCATCAATGGTGGCAAGTGGAACACGGATCACCCCAGGCTTGTAGCAATGCATTCATTAAAACTGTCACGGTTGGTGTACTGGGATGGGATACCAACGGAAAGGAATTTATGGGTGGATTGTGGAAAGGAATGCAGAGGTAGGGGCAATACCACAGGTGTCTGAGAAGATTGGTGGAAGTAGTTATTATAAGAACTGTGGAATTGGATGGCTATTCCTGGGGAAAATTGATAAAATAGAGTAAGACAATGAAAACTGAGGGATATTAATTATTAATTAAAGGTTAAGTATGAAAGGCAGAAGACCTTTTGGGCAGCATATAAGCAGATGCCTCCTGCAGCTGGAGGGCAGAAAAATAAAAGGGATCAGGCATAGTGCATATAAGAATACTAGTGCTCCAGAGGTGGTTGAATTTTTAACATTAGAAAGTCTGTGACACCAAGGCCATGGCCCTGACTGGGAAAGAGTAGTAGCCTATGACATGAAATGGGGAAATTGGAACTTCCTAGGGCTGCAGAAAGGGCACACTACTCCCTGTTAAAGGACCTTCCCTCCCACCCTCTTGCTTGAAAACAACTTGGACGCCTCTGCCACGTGAGACAATAAGTCCCCTTGGGATCCACACCCATCTCATATCCTGGCTACCAGATCAATAATTAGGGTCAAATCACAATAAAACTCATCTGTGGAAGTGCTGGCCTGCTAAGGAAGGATAGCAACTCTACCTGGAAGGAAGTGCAAGAACTTACCAACATGGTAGCTGCTGCTGGGAGGATGGGTATGGAACTGGGTTCTGAGGGTGCTGCATGAAGGAAAGTTAGAACATAATAAAGGAGTTTATCATGGAAGCACGCTTCCATGATACATGATTTAACAATATTGGCAATGACCCTGAAAAGAAAGGGAAGGCTCACACCAAGCGAAATAGAAATTCCAGAGCTGCTGTGGTAGGCAGTGAAAAACAGATCAGAAGTTTCAGAGAAGAGGGCATGCTAGAATAGACATACAATCTAAGGTCAGCGAGCCCATTAGCTGATTATGTTCTGGGAAAGGGCCCAGAGAATAGTCTATTTATCAATGTATTAAACAAATGCTCTGGTGAGAGGGCACCAGATTCACTGAAATGCTCACTGGTATTTGTCCTTGATGATAGGAGACGCTGATATAGAACTGAGCTTCCTGGTAACAAGGGGATAATAGGACTCTAAAATAATCAAGGCCTGTTGGTCTTTAATCATCAGAAGAAATGGAGCTACAAAATCAGAGGGGCATGGGGTGAGTGGGTTTGACCTTTAAGAAGGCTCAGAGTTGGTTAATAGAAGATGTCTTCCCTAGGAGCAAGACAGAAGGCAGGCAATAAGGGTATTGCTTAATTTATGCAACAAGAGAAATCAAGGATGGATGATAAAAGGGCTGAATGCAGCCAGACCCAAAAGTCATGATCCTTTGCTCAGTTTCCAGACCCCGAGCTGTTTTAAGACCTAGAACCCCTGAATTAAGGGAGAGGCCATATCTCCAGGAGGAAGGACCCTGCAATACCATGGCAAGTGTATATGGTGACAATCTCCCTAGTCCTTTTCGAAGGACACCTATGGCATTTACGCAGATAACCAATCACTGGGGCAAAGGCAATACCCAAACATTACAAGGACTGTTGGACCTGGGGTACAATTTAACATTGCTATCCAGGGAACCAAAACATTTTTGTGGACCACTTTTATAGTGGTGGCAAATGGGAGACCAGGTAATAAATGGAGTCCTGACTCAGGTCCATCTCACAGTGGATCTGAGGGTTCTATAGACCCACCAGTGAGGAAAGTCTTCAAAGGACTTTTCTGTATAACAGGAAAGAACAAAAGGAAAGTAAATACCAAGTTTCAAGAAACCACTACAGCCTAATTTACATAATACAAGTTATTCAACCTACCTTGATGGACTAGGTTAGGACTAGGTTCATGTGTATTGACCAAAAACTCAAACAAAGAATGGAATAAAAATATGAATTCATTCACTCTTGTAAAAAAAGCCTGCAGGTCTATCATAGGGGACTCAGACAGTGATTTTTCTATTCCACCATCCTTAACATGAGGGCTCTATTTTCAAGGTCATTTTATAGTCTGATATGATTGCTGAAGCTCCAGTCATCATGTACATATACCAGGAAGGAAGAATAGAAAGGAACAAGCACCTTAGTGTATGTCCTCCTTTTAAAAAGAGCCTTTCTGAAATTTTTACCCAACTTCTAATGTAACTTGTAGTTACATTTGATTAGCTAAACTTCGTTTCACATGGCCATGCTAAGTGTCAAGGGAGGATGATCAATAATAGTTTATCAGCAGAGAAGATTGTTTCCTTGAATAAAGTGGGGTTCTAAGAACAAAGGGGGGAATGGACATTGGATGGACAATAGCCCTGTCTGCCATTGCCATACATGGCATCCATGGCTCAGAAGCTATATTCAGTAGATGTCCTTCAGCTTTAAAGAACTGGGAAAAATCCAAAGCCACATTGCCTGTACGTTGTCTGTACCTTGAGCTCCTCTCCAGAATCCATGGGGAGTTTTCATCTTAGAACCCATCACCTCAGTGCTCCCTCAGTCTCCCAGGCTGGCTCAAGCCAGAAGAGACAAATTTTTCTCTGGGTCCTACTTGGTTTCAGTTTTTGGCCAGGGAGTCATACCTCTTCCCTAGGTGACTCTCAGTAAAACTCACCATTTTAGGGTAGTATGTTGTGGAATTTTCTGTCCTCTAGCATGGTAGATTCTTATTTTAATGGCTGCCAATGAATCATGCATCTGGTACTCACTCCCTTATGTATTGTATCGCCTTCCCACACTGACGCTGGCCTTGGCCATGTGACATGCTCTGGCTAATGAGACATCAGCAAATGTCAAGCCAGAGACTTGATATGTGCTTTTGTACTGGAGCTTGTATTCTTGGATCACCTGTAAGAAAGTGTAAGAAAACTAGGCCATCTTGTTGGAGAGGTTGCATGGATGAGAACTGAGACTTGACAGCCAGCAGCCCCAGCTAATCTCCAGGCATGTGAGTGAGGTCCTCTTGGATCTTCCAGCCCTAAATAAACTACCAGATGATTGTAGCCACGTGAAAAATCATAAATGAGAAAACTCCCAGAACCACCCGGCTGAGCTCATTTGCAGAATCATGAGTGAATAAATGGTTGCTGTTTTAAACCATTATACTTTGAGGTGGTCCTTTATGTAGAAACAGAAAACTGAGACATATTGGAAATTGCTCAGAGAAGTTATGGCTAGGGTTAGGGTTATGGGTTGGTCATATCCCCTAACCACAAGGCTATGGTTTTAAGAATGTGCTCTTCAGTAAGCATGCGTTGTTTTTGGCCACCCAGCATCCGTTCCTTCCTCATTTGGTAAGAACACTAGGATTTTACTCAGGGCAATCAATTATTCAATTCTCACATGTGATTCCTTTGGCCACAGTGTTTAGACAGGAAGAATTAGGTGACTTAATTCAGACAATTAAATGTCTGGTCTAGGACTTTTGTTCAAACTCTCTTTTCATCTAGAAAGTAGACTCTGAAGTTATGAAAGATCTGAGGAAACTGGTTTGGCCCTCCTCTTTGGTAATGGAGACATACCAAATAGCCACTGGAAACATACTGAATTTTTACTGTAAAGAAGTTCCTAAAGGAAACCCTCATGTAGAACTGGAGGGAGTATAAATTGATGCTGCCATTCTGCTGTAATCTGAAAGTAAAAACACATATACATGTTGATGCAGCAAAATATACCCCAGGGAAACTCTAATATAAGTCCAAAAGGGGACACAGATGAAGATCTTCATCAGAGCAGTTTCAGGTAGCAGAGAACGAACACAGGTATCAAAAACTAGCAGAATGGGAGTTCCCTGGTGGCCTAGTGACTGGGATTTGGCACTGTCACCGCAGTGGCCAGAGTTCGATCCCTGGTCGGGTAACTGAGATCCTGCTAGCTGCACAGGGAGGCAAAAAAAAAAAAAAAGAAACTGGAGGAGTGAACAAGTAAAATATGGTAGAATACTATGCGGCATTCAGAAGTAATGATGTAGGCCAGCAACGTGGCAGGCTAGGAGGTCTCAACGAACGACAAAACAATAAATGAGCAACTACAAACTGATAAAAATAGCTCTGAGAAAGCTCTGCACTGTAGTGAAGAAGTAGTAGAAACTCTGCAGGGCTCAAAAATGGAGGATGGCCACATGGAAAAGAGTAGGAAGCATTTTACCTGTGTCACCCATCCCCCAGTCCAAAGCAGCTTGGCACTGAGCGGGATCCCCTTGGAGGGATTTTACCCCAAGGGGCAAGGGACAGCAGTAGAAACCCAGCAAGCCTCATTGCTGTGGACGTTTGCAGGCTTTGCTACTGAGGACCCCCGCAGTCCTCACCAGCACCAAACTCAGCTAATGGAGCTGCTCACTGCTGTGTCCCCACTGCTGTGTCTTCCCCAGGGTTGAAACTGTCACTGTGGTGACATAATAAAGGTTATATATGACAAGTCCACAGCTAGCATCATACTAAACATTGTGAAGTTAAAAAGACTTCCCGCCTAAGATCAGGAACAGCAGATGGCCACTCTTACAAGGAAAAGGCAAGGAAAAGAAATAAAAGGCATCCAAATAGGAAAGGAAGAAGTAAAATTATCTCTGTTTGCAGATGACATGATCTTATACATAGCAAACCCTAATGGCTCTCTGAAAAATTGTTAGAACTGTACATGAATTCGATAAAGTTGCAGGATATAAAATCAACAAACAAAAATCAGTTATGTTTCTTTACACTAACAATGAACTATCTGAAGAGAAATTAAGAAAGCAATCCCATTTACAATGGCATCAAAAACAATAAAATACTTAGGAATAAATATAGCCAAGGAGGTGAAAGACCAGTACACTAAAAACTATGACATTGATGAAAGAAGACACAAATAAATGGAAAAGATATCCCATATTCTTGGATTAGAAGAATTAATGTTCTTAAGATGTCCATACTACCCAAAGCAATCTATAGATATAATGCACTGCCTATCAAAATTCCAATGGCATTTTTCACAGAAATAGAAAAAACTGTCCTAAAATTGTATGAAACCACAAAAGACCCTTAATAGCCAAAACAATCCTGAGAATGAAGAACAAAGCTGGAGGCATTATACTTCCTGATTTCAAACTATATTAAAAAGCTATAGTAATTAAAATAGTATGGTTCTGGCATAAAAGCAAGCATATAGATCAGTGGATCAGATTTAAGAACCTAGAAATAGACCCATGCATATGTGGTCAACTAATCTTTTTTTTTTTTTTTTTTAATTTGCAGTGCACAGGCACTAATCTTTGACAAGGGCACCAAGAATGGAGAGTCTCCTCAATACATCGTGTTGGGAAAACTGGATATCCACATGCAAAAGAATGAAATTGGACCTCTATCTTACACCACTCACAAATAGTGACTTGAAATGGATTAAAGACTTAAAGAAATGGATTAAAGATGTAAGACCTGAAACCATAAAACTCCTAGAAGAAAACAGGGAAGAAGCTCCTTGACATTGGTCTTGGCAATGATTCTTGGATAAGACACCAAAGCACAAGCAACAAAAGCTAAAATAAACAAGTGGAACTACATCAAACTAAAGAGCTTCTACACAGCAAAGGAAACAATCAATAAATTGAAAAGGCAACCTATGGAATGGGAGAAAATACCTGTAAACAATATATCTGATAAGGGGTTAATATTTAAGATATATAAGAACTCATACAACTTAACAGGAAAAAGCAAATAATCCAATTAAAAAATGGACAAAGGACCTGAATAGACATTTTTTTTTCCAAAGAAGACATACAACTGGCCAATACGTATATGAAAAGATGCTCAACATCACTAATCATCAGGAAATGCAAATCAAAACCACAATGAGATTATCACCTCATACCTATTAGGATGACTCCTACCAAAAAGGTAAGAGATAACAAATGGTGAGGATGTGGAGAAAAGGGAACGCATACACTTTTTGGTGGGAATGTAAATGGGTACAGTCATTATGGAAAACAGTGTGGTGATTCCTTAAAAAATTAAAAATAGAGCTGCCATATGATCCAGGAATGCCACTTCCGGGTATATATCCAAAGGAAATAAAATCAGTATCTCAAAGAGATATCTGCATTACCATGTTCATCACAGCATTACTCACAATAGCAAAGATATGCAAGCAACCTAAATATCCTTCGATGGATGAATGAATAAGAAAAATGTGATGTATATGTATATGTATGTATGTATTACAATGAATATACAATGGAATATCATTCAGCCATAAAAAAAGGAAATCCTGCCATTTGTGACAAAATGGATGAAAATTCAGGGCCTTATGTTAAGTGAAATAAGCCAGAGAAAGAAAATTACTATACACTGTATGGTATCAGTGGAATAAAGAAAAAGTTGATTCCATAGAGAAACAGCGAATAGAATAGTGATTGCCAGGAGCTAGGAGGAGGGGCATTGCGGAGATGCCAGCCAAAGTGTGTCAACTTTCAGTTATAAGAAGAATAAGTTCTGAGGATCAAATGTACAGTCTGGTATTGTACACTTGGAAGTTGCTGAGCGTAGATTTTAAGCATTCTCACCACACACACACACACACACACACACACACACACAAATAAATGAGTTACCTCTATGAGGTGATATATGTGCTAATCATCTTGATCTTGGTAACTACTCCACAATGTATATCACACCATCACGTTGTACATTAAATATGTATAATTATATTTGACAATTATTCGTCAATGAAGAGATGACTAGTTCTAAAAACTAAACAAAATGAAACTAATGATGTAGATTTTCCCCCTAATAGTTTTGTTAAGATCAATCCATGACACTGTCTGTGAAAATAAGAAGTAGCATAATACAGTTTCTGTGTTAGAATAACACATGTATGCACAAGACCCATTCTTTTTTAAGAATATAGACTTATCTACAGCATGTATTAAACACATAAAGAGGATCTTATAGAGTGAAAGGAATATGAAGGGAGCAATGAAGGGGAGAACTTAAAATAAGACAAGAACCGTACAGATTGATCATGAATGTGCCAAGAATTGAGGATATAGTTAATTAAAACAGTTGTACCTGAGGTTAAACAAAAACCCCAAAATGATTCACTAGAACATGAATGACTTGCAATTTGAGACAATTTGTACACTTATATACACTTGAATATGACAATTTGCCCAAGTGGAAAGTCTTTTCCATATCTCACCTCCAGACTTCCAAAAGTCTGCAAAGCAACAGGGTTTATGTTAAAATAATTCTTACTATTTTCCCCAGGCAGTTAGTAAAGGGAAAAAGAACATAAAGGCTGAAAAGGGAATATTTTTGTGGGAAGGATGAAGAGGAAAGAAGAGCATTTAATGTAGAGGAATTACCAGCAACTGAAAAGTAACAATGTTAGCTTGATGAAACAGTTTTCTCCACTAGTGTCAGGGCGAAATTTGATGTCACAACATGATCACCAAAAATATGAGAGGGCAAATGTCAAGAATTTTCCTGATGTTTTCCTCATGGCATTCTATTCTATTTTAGTCTCATGCATCAGCTTTCCAAGATTTAATACCTCTTGGAATGTACTTGCTGGAAAGAAATAAAAAACTATATCTCACAACATTGTACACGGTGGTAACACAAATTGTCCTCATAATCTTTAATTCCTGTTCACAGCGTTACAAAAGATAATGTACTGATTTTTTCTTTTCTTTTTTTTTCAGAATACTGCATTTTTCTCTTAGTGAGGAAATAATCAAGAATTAGGTATGAGTGATGAGGTGCTGGTATGTCAATGTGTTAAGATCTCTTGAAGTTAGTATTTAGGATCTTTGGCTTATGCATAATCATATGCTTTGCATAATCATAACTCCAACATGATGATATCTGAATATTTAAAAAGTTATTTTAGAAGTTATGTATATAAATATATATGAGCTAATTTCTCTTTGAATGATCTTTTTCCTTTCACTGCTTTATTATTTCTCTTCTAAATTCTGTTTTATAGGAAACTTGCATTTTTTGGATTTATCATTGGTGAAATGAAATTTCAAGTGCCTACTACATCATTCTTGAAGGAGAGAATGCAGGATTAAAGAAAAAACAATATCCCAGCCCTCATGGAGTTTACATTCTAGTGGATTAATGCTGATTAATTTGGAGTATAAACTGCTCAATATTCTGATGTAATAACATCAGGAAAATTATTTTTATAAGATTTTTAAAAAATGTTATGTTTATAAGATGAAATTTGATATATTTTTGTCCTGATAATGTTTCTCTTAAACTTTGCACACGCGACTATCGCATAGATTCAAATATAACTTGGGTCAAATCATATCCCCAAATAAAACAAGTGAATGTCTGATGCAACAGGTTTAAGCTAGAGAACACCATTGTCCTTGACACACTGTAGATGTTTAAAAAGGTTTTTTGAATTGGACAAGAGCATTAAGCCCTGGGTCTCACATTTTTACAGCCTGGGTTTTAATACATTAGGACATTCTACTCTTTTCTCATTACTTATGGTAATATCCATGATCTATAAATTAAATACATTCCTTCCAGTACAATCCTCTTTGTGCTTCCATACAGCATTTTCTCCCCTTTATCTTGAAGGTCCGGTCCCTTGCAGGCACCAGCCACTTCTATTTCTTCCATTTTTAAAACTGCTCTCTGATTTGTCCCACTTCCCCTTGCTCCCTTTAGCCTGAGTTTCTGGAGGAGCCTTGAAGCTGTGAAGGGTAGCTATGCGCATGAGCTCTTGTTCTCTTTGCCCCACTATGCAGAGGAAAGAACACTGAACAAGCTTCTGCCTCAAGCTTATCAGGAAATATCTGAGTCTGGGAATCCAGGGCCAATATCAAAGTGATTGCCAAAAAGTTTCCTCCAAAAAAGCCACTGTTAAAGTTAAAAAAGAAGGCTTATTAAATAAAGTCTGCTGTGATCAGGCAACAGATAATTCCAAACAAGGTACGCATAAACCATCTTGGTTTTGGGTTTTAAATTCATTCATTCACTCATTCCATAATGAATTTATGGAACATTGATCGAACACTTACTTGGTATCGTACTCTTCACCAGGCATTGAAGGGAATGTAATAGCAAGGGCTGCCATTTATTAATTTCCTACTGTATACGAAGCACTGTGAGTCTATCAATATTTCTTTTTCTGACTCTTACTTCTACAGCACCAGGGCAAGACCGTTATCTCCATGTTAGAAGGAGAAAACTGAGGGAAACGAGGAAACTGAAGGGCAAATAAGTGAGGAGATAATCTCGGGACATGTTGTGAGGCTTCTAAATGCGTGCTGTTCCCGCAGGACACCGCTCTGAGGACTTGATCCCTATCCAGACTGCTTCCTTGTAAATGCAAATAAAATTGAGTGTGATCACGACCCCGAGGGATGCTGTGGGAACTCAGATGGGAGAGGTGGCCATTGCTGAGGCTTGCAACTGTTAGTAAAACCTTAAGAAAAAAAGTAGGAGAGTAGGATGCAATGGCTGTGCATTTTGCCCTGAGAAAAATTCTCTAAAATTCCATTTTATATTTTTACATACCTTCTTAAGTCCTTTTTGGAGTAATGCCATGTACAACTAAATAAACCAATTAAATGGAGTCAGAATCGTTATGGATAAAGTTGAGGCATATACACTTGTTTTTGTGAATCTAATGATTTATATTAAATGACTTGTCTATAAATCAACGGTGAGAATTCTTGATGTAGCTTGCAAATCCTAGAAAACCTCATGCCAGCAACTCAGGTTAAATCACAGATGAGTTCTACATTTTTCGGAAGTGTTTCTAATGTCATTTTATCTCAGGACATCTCCAAAGAAATGAAGAGAGATTGCGGTTGATGGAAACCTAGGAGGACAGTAATACAGAAACAAATCTGATCATAAGGAGATAAATCTGGTAGAGCGGCATTTTCAAAAGAATCCCTCGAGGCCACATTTAACTGCATTTTCTGATGAAAGTAAATCATAAGTTTAAATAGAAAAAATATGTAATTGCTGTTACTTACAGTGCTGGCAAAAAATTGTAGATTTGTATAAAAGAAGAAAAGAGATCAATTAACAGAGTCCCTGCTAAGGAAAGCTAAAACCTAGAGGCAAGGTTTCAATTTAATTTTTTGCCCTTTATTGATTTTCCTCCCATGTCTTGAATGGATGGTTCCCTCTAAAAGATCAACTATATGTTAAAAACAAAATCTCAACACTTATTGAATTACAGAAATGTTCTTGAATTATGTGTAATATTCTTTCATCTTTTCTGCCTCTAGGGGGAAGTGTGTTTTCAACAATTCTGTCCCCAGAGGACACTTTCTTTGTGGGCTACAGGCTTCATGGGGTTATTCTTCAACATGACTTCAGGGCTGGCTTAACAAGGGAGAGGAGACACTCTTTGAAAGGCACTTTAGAGATTGCTGCCCGAATTCTGAGGGAGATCACACAGACTGTGACAGTTGGTAGAGAAAACTTCCTTCTGATATAGCATTTCTAACACATTTCACCGGTTGAGGTTCCCTATAGAATGTTGTCTTCCCTGGTGGAAAAAGAATGCCATAGAGACATGATTTCATTTCACAGATGGAAAGCAAACAGCTGAATACTTTATAGAAAACTTGCCACTTGATTTTAGTAACAAAGTTAAAAAATATGATTTGTGGATATTGATGAGAGTTCTAAATCCTATAAGAAGTCTATTATTGATGTTTTCTGTAATATCACATTTAGGGCTAACATTGCTTTTTATTTGGCTAATTTTATTTTATTTTGCAGCATTTCCCTGTAACTTTCTTTTGTTTTCATTCAGTAATTGTAGTCAGAAAGAATGCACTTGGTGAAAAGGTTAGCAATCTTTTGAATGTTAAAAAAAGTGCTTCTTTTTTTCCCCATTTCAAGGTTTACAGAATTGAAGGGAACAATATTGAAAAATTGAGTCCAAGGGATGAGTTATTTCTATTCTTTCTTTTTTCCTACCTTCTTGATTTGATTCATCTTTGTGATTATGACGCTGCAAAAGTTATACTATAATCTATTAGTAATTGCGTTGCATATTTTCAAAACAGCTTCGTATAAAATCAAAGTTTGATATAAAGCATGTTACTCCTTCATGAAATTTAACTTTGTTCCCAACACTCTTTTACATGGTATAATAAGTATTTATTTCTAATCCAATCCCATGTAAAAATATTCTCTGGGGATGAAGAGGTATTTATATTCTTTGGCCTAGATTCTCCACATAGAGAGTCAAGGGTCTCAGGCTAGGTGACTTCTAAAATTTTTCCAGCCCTAAGATTGGAGAACTTCATGATATGCACACTTTCAGTTGCCTGGGAAAATCTAATTTGATGGAAAGTGAATAAAACTGGTAATGTTAAATCCATATACATATATTACTTGGCAGGTCTTCCTATAATCTTGCGGCTATTTTCATTTGAAAAACTTTCTTCAAAAATCGTAAATTCTATAAAATGATGTCATGGGGATGTAATGTACAGCATGGTGACTATAGCTAATAACACAGTACTGCATATCTGAAAGTGGCTAAGAGCAGATCTGTAAGTCCTCATCACAAGAAAAAAAAGTTTTTGTAATTCTACGGTGACAAATGTCAACTAGACTTGCGGTGGTGATCATTTCACAATATATACAAGTATCATATTGTGTTATATCCCTGAGACTAACATAATGTCATATGTCAACTACAATAAAAAATTTCTGTTCAATGGAAAAATGTAAGGTGTGCTTTGAGCATTAGCAAGAGAGGTAACATTGGCTTTTCTGGTACTGCTGCCTAGTTTGGGGGCTCTCCCTTACACGGTTTCTCAGTGCTCTTGAATGACAAACTGGAAGCTGAGAGCTCTGATCCAAAGGCCACTGAGAGGCTGCGATACTCGCTCTAACATAAGTGCACTGACTACCCTGCCCGTGACCCTTGGCGCGAACGGGCAGCGCCTGTTAGGGGAGAGGCGTTCACACCCGGTGCCACTGAAACCCCAGCCTTTCCGACTAAGCCCACGTTACACAGTGTGCGGAATCATATCGCCGTTGGCCAGTGTTCCCCAGACACGGGGCATAGCGAGCAGTAATAGTAAACCTTGGTTCCTTCACGTCTCCTGGCAACCAGTTTCGAAATCCATTAAGACCCTTGGAATTCGGGATTTAGCTTGTTTCTCTCTCTCCCTCTTCCCTCCCTCCCTCCCTCTTTCCCTCCCTCCCTCTTTCCCTCCCTCCCTCTTTCCCTCCCTCCCTCTTTCCCTCCCTCCCTCTTTCCCTCCCTCCCTCTTTCCCTCCCTCCCTCTTTCCCTCCCTCCCTCTTTCCCTCCCTCCCTCTTTCCCTCCCTCCCTCTTTCCCTCCCTCCCTCTTTCCCTCCCTCCCTATTTCACTCACTCCCTCCTCCATTCCTCGGAGTTCAGGGGGGATTTTATTGCTGTGAAGCTCTACATCTCAGTTTCCAGTATGTGAGGACTACCCTTTGTGTGGAATTAAATTGTACACAGATGCCTCGTTTGCTACTGGTTAGCAGCTGTAATAAAATAAATGAAAGTTTTCGCAGGAGTAATAAGGTCCTACTTGAAGATTCAGGGATCACAGCGCATAATCTGAACTCTAAATGCCCCGGAGGATGAGACGTTACTCATAATTACATTTACGGTGCCAGAAAGAGCGATAAGGAGGGTTCTGTTAAAGGTGACGAGCGCTGATGCCTGAAATTGCCACATCTCCGGAAACCCCAATTTGCCTTTTTATCGTCACAAATGAGAGCGACTGCTCTTTGAGGCCTCGGCGTTAAACAAAGAAAAATAAAACAAAGACCAAAAAGCAAACTCAGCGCCTGGGGTGGTGGCATCGGGGTTACAAGTCGGCTACAAGTTTCTGCCGAAAGAGGGCGTTGGTCTCAGACTAATAGAAATTTGTGGACACGGACGCCCAAATGAATGACCATTTTCAAACATTCTCAATTTATTTTAATTTGTGGGACTTCAGTGTCAGAATTCACCCGTGCAATGTAGTACGTTCCCACTGCAAATGACCTCGGTGTGTTACCACGTTCAGAGGGTCAAGCTCCCATTCGGACCTGCCCTGCAGCGCGGCGGACTCCGGCGAGGCTCCTCTGGCCACGGACTTCTCCACGGCCGTTTCCACCCTCGTCTCCACCGCTGCTGTGCCTGTGACAAGTGGCAAGACTAGGTTTTGGACGCAGGACCTTCCTCGGCACTACCGAAGCCGGAGCACAGGGTCTCGCGCTGCCCGCAGGAGAAGCGGTGGGATTTCCGAGCGCACGGATTGGAGCGGAGGACGCGCCTCGACCCAGGGGACCCTCGGGGTAAAGCTTTACGGCGAGGGTCTCTTTATTTAATTACCTGTCTTAGCAAGTAAAGCCCAGAGGACGCCTTGGAGATGCTTTTCAAGCTTTCTTTCTGCCACCTTCAGAAGAAATGTTCTCTCGCCTTTGGAAGCAACAAGTTTAACTTTTCTGCTCGCAGCGCGCCGGCGGAGGTGTCAGTGCGCCTGGGACCCTGGATGCCCGGCAGCACTGCGACTCTGGCGCGAACTCGCGCGGCTCTGGGGGAGGAGGCCGGCGGGGGTGGGGAGCGCGGGAAGGAGGGATAGCTGGGACGCCTGGGCTAGCTGGGCGCTCCAGGTCCGCGACCGAGCCGTCTGCCCCGGGACCTTGGTCCCTGTTCCCTGACCTTGCACCAGGGGACCGGGAAGGTCGAGTGCACGCCCCGAGTGGGCGCATCAAGAGGGAATGTGGCTGGAGTGAGAAAGAGGTGAGAGTCAGCGGGACCTAGGGTGTTTTTTTTTTTGCAACGAAACCACCG
This sequence comes from Neophocaena asiaeorientalis asiaeorientalis, assembly GCF_003031525.2. NCBI lineage: Eukaryota > Metazoa > Chordata > Mammalia > Artiodactyla > Phocoenidae > Neophocaena > Neophocaena asiaeorientalis. Next base: position 2,469,213 of record NW_020174273.1, read on the forward strand.
ATTTCCAGGGCCACCTCCTTCCTTTAATCCTGTTGTTTTTTGCACGGCGTGGTGTGTGTGTGTGTGTGTGTGTGTGTGTGCCTGCGCGCGTTTCTTAAAAACGGGTTATGGATCCAGGAACCGGCGCGAATCAATGAGATCAAACGCGAGGGAGATGCACCGTCAATTACAAGCACTTGGACAAGTCTAACTTTTTCTTCTTTTACAAATACGCTTTCAAAAGCAACCTTAGCAATGCCCAAATAAGAAGCCACCTCTAAGCAAAATAGTATATATAAAGGGAGGGCGAATATATATATTTATAAAAAGTATATATATAAATATATTACAGACGTACAGGTTTACACCCGGTGAACTTTTTTTTTTCTTTTTTTTTAAACGAGTGGCATTGCAAAGGAGGACTCTTCCTCTCTCTTTTGGCGAGTTAGTGAAGGGGGTATTCTGTTTTCTTAGAGCGCCCAAGGGGGCGCAGGGACCTCGGAGAGAAGAGTGGGGAGGAAAGAGGAAGGGTCGGTGGGGGGCAGAGGGCGAGTCCGCACCGAGGGCAGGCGCTTTCCTGCGGCACGATGCCGTCCCTGCTGGTGCTCACTTTCTCCGCATGCGTCCTGCTCGGTTGGGCGTTGCTGGCCGGCTGCACGGGTGGCGGTGTCGGCGGGGGCGCGGGCCCGGGCGGCGGGCGCCGGGAAAGAGAGGCGCTGCCGCCGCAGAAGATCGAGGTGCTGGTGCTGTTGCCCCAGGACGACTCGTACCTGTTCTCCCTGGCTCGGGTGCGGCCGGCCATCGAATACGCGCTGCGCAACGTGGAGGGCAACGGGACCCGGCGGCGGCTTCTGCCACCCGGCACTCGCTTCCAGGTGGCCTACGAAGACTCGGACTGCGGCAACCGCGCACTCTTCAGTCTGGTGGACCGCGTGGCGGCGGCGCGGGGCGCCAAGCCCGACCTCATCCTGGGGCCTGTGTGCGAGTACGCGGCGGCGCCGGTGGCCCGGCTAGCGTCGCACTGGGACCTACCCATGCTGTCGGCCGGGGCACTGGCAGCCGGCTTCCGGCATAAGGACACGGAGTACTCGCACCTCACGCGCGTGGCGCCCGCGTACGCCAAGATGGGCGAGATGATGCTCGCCCTGTTCCGCCACCACCAGTGGAGCCGCGCCGTGCTGGTCTACAGCGACGACAAGCTGGAACGGAACTGCTACTTCACCCTCGAGGGGGTCCATGAGGTCTTCCAGGAGGAAGGCTTGCACACGTCCGCCTACAATTTTGATGAGACCAAAGACTTGGATGTGGACGACATTGTGCGCTACATCCAGGCCAGTGAGCGAGGTGAGCAGGAGTGCGCCTCGGGCCCCAGGCCCTAACCCAACCGGTCTCCGCGGCTCTCCCTACACGCTCGTCCGCTCCTCTGGGGACCCCACTACCCGCTGCGGCACTGAGGACCCGGGGAGGGCGCGTGCGCTTGGACTCGCCGGGCTGTGTGCTGTCTGGCTGCGACGACCTTTGACCATCATCCATGGCTGTGGTGGGGTGTACGCAGAGCGTCCCGGGGAGGTGGTGGAGCCTGGGGGAGGGGCATGTGAGCCCGCAACTCGCTAGTGCTCTGGTCCAACAGGTGCTGTCAAAGCTCCTGGTTTTTTTCTTTCTCGCTTCCCTGGCTCTGGTGCCGGGCTTGTGGTTAGGGGCTCACTACGGGTACCCTTCTCCAACCAGGGTCTGAAAGCGTGATGAGGCCGAAGGAACTTGTTACCCAGTCTTTGCCGACGTGCGCCCCCTCCGAGTGCGGAAGTGTACGCTTTACAGCAGACGCTCCGCCTCACGGTCCGCTCCGGTCTCCGGGTTTCCCGGCTGCTCCTCGCACAGATCCCAGCTTTCTTTTAAAGGCTCATTGTATCGCCCTTCTCATTCCTTCCCTGGCCCCTCCAGCCGCTTATGAACGGGCTTCTGTGGTTTCCATCAAAAATGCCTCGCAGTGTCTAGACTCTGGCGACACTCACCCCGGCGCGTTCGGCATCGCGGTCTAAAGCGCCGGCAGCTAGGCTTTGCTAGAGCGCGCGCGCTGGGGAAGCGGGCGCTGAACCTCCTTTCCACGTCCCCCCGCCCCCGCCCCCTTGAAGTTTTCTCCGCGGGTCTTTGGGGGTTTGAATAACCACCAACCTGGCCAAAGAGCTCAAGGTTGAGGCTAGTGTCTATGGCTACAGGGAATGGGAGAAGCGGCTGGTCACGGATATATAATCGCGGAATCCCCTAGTGCGGCTGCCTCATTGTACTGCGATGGCGGGCGGAGATGCCAGCATAGCGCAGCTCCCTCCTTACCGATGTCAGGTTTGGGTGCATATCACTCAGGGAATCCTGCCTGCTCCCGCTCGGCGCGCACGCGCCTCGATTGTCAGTGGGGTGCAACCCCAGCAAAGCTCCCTACTACCCGACGCGGGGAGACGGAAGGGGAGAGGGGCCGAGCCGGGCGCGGGGCTAGCCCACGACTTGGCACGGCTGGGCGCCTGGGCGCTGGCCGTGGGAGACAGCGCAAGCGGAGACAGGGGGCCTCAGGAACAGGTGAGAGTGGGTAAAGGTTCCAAAGAGGATGGCGCTGCGGTCATCCGCCTTCCCGGTTTGACTACTTCGGACTCGGAGTGAACGCACTTTTTAGAGCGAAGAGGCGGGAAGTGTTGACAGTGGGGATGCACGGCCAAGTTTTGAGCGTTCGAACTGCAGGCTGTCTGCGCCGAATTCCTGCCAGCCAAGCAGGCGGGGCGCCGGCTTTGCTGATTATGAAAAAGGGCACTTGTGTACAATGGCTGCGGATTCGCCACGCCAGGCTGAGAAAGCCACATCTGCTCTCCCACTCTCAGTCCCCAGGTTACTGCAGACCCCTGCAGACCTCGGGCTGCTCTAGACACCGAACTTGATTATTCAGCTCTCGCTCTCGAGGGCTTGGAGCTAGGAGTTGGAGACTTCCCAGCTTGGGCTGGGGATGGGGGTGTGTCCCCCTACGGGCGAGATCCGCGGTCTGCCAATGCGTCCGTGATGCTACTGCCCTGAAGGTCTCAGTGCCAGCGGTGATCTCCTCGCACGTGGCCTGGGATTCGTGGCCGAGGTCAGCCCAGAAGAAGGCAGATCGAGGCCACCGGGGGCCCCTCAGCCTCACAAGGGTGTGGCTGAGCCAGAGGGTAGGGAGGGCGCCAGGGCCCTAGTGGGCCTGGGGGCTTCAAAGAGCTTGGGCTACAGTCTTGCTGCTGATTATTTTTTAATTCCGAAAGCCTCGTAGATGTTCCCAAGCCTCTTTTTTTTTCCCCCAAGTTTGAATCTAGTGGTGAAAGTTTGCTAGACTGACCGGTATGTTTTACAGGTGATAAGGTTACCATTCTTACCCTAAAATACATTTCCAACAGTGACTTGGCAGTTGTTCAGAAATATAAAACAAAATAATTTCTCCCCTAAGCCCTCCTCCCTCCCCTGAAATTCCCTACTCTCAGGAGAGAAAGCTGCTTGATAACAAAGCTCTCTCTGGGGGTCTTTTAGTTTTACCAGTCACCTTTATTTCACCATAAGTGGTTAATGGGTTAAATAGGGGTCCAGTACAAGGATTTAGTGGCGTTTGAATTTTCAGAGCTCTTGACCTGGCTGAGGCATTCACTGGGGAGGGAGCTTGGGCTGCCATAAACCTCTGTACCTCAGGCTCCTCAGGTAAAGTGGGGGGATGCTGGGAGGAGCAAATGAGCTATCTTACAGGAATGCCCTGAAACAGTACAGATGCCTACTGAGTGCTCAATAAACCTAGGTTTTATTAGAGTTGTTATAATTATTTTATATATATGGTGATAATCTCCTTTACCAGAAGGCGAGACCATGTCAAGGGTGAGAAGCAGACCCTCTGGATCTGGTGGCTGCACTCAGCTGCTGCAGGGCCTGCCCAAGTCTCTTACTTTCTCAGAGGCCGAATTTCCTCTTCTGTGAAACGGAGGTGGGATGAGAACCAGGCCTCTTCAGACTGGTATTTGGTGGTTCTGATTTCTGCTCACTCAAGTGTAAAATGGAACTGACTCTATTTTTGTCTTTGAAAATTCCATATTAAATATCATAGAACTAGAGAGTCACCCCCCACCTTTTGAAGATAACGCTTTTAGCATCTTTTTGGACTTAAGTTCATCTTTAAAATCAGTTCACAAAAGTTTTAATCTCTCTTTTTTAAAAAAATTAATTAATCAAGGTTTTGGCTGTGTTGGGTCTTCGTTGCTGTGTGCAGGTTTTCTCTAGTTGCAGGAGCAGGGGCTACTCTTCAATGCGGTTCACGGGCTTCTCATTGCGGTGGCTTCTCTTGTTGCGGAGTACACGCTCTAGGCACGCGGGCTTCAGTAGCTGTGGCACACAGGCTCTAGAGTGCAGGGTCAGTAGTTGTGGCGCACGGGCTTAGCTGCTCGGCGGCATGTGGGATCTTCCCGGACCAGGGCTTGAACCCATGTCCCCTGCATTGGCAGGTGGATTCTTAACCACTGTGCCACCAGGGAAGTCCCAAAAGTTTTAATCTCTTAAAGGGTAAAACTGATAATGCCACCATCTCTAATAATAATATAACTAAAATTTCATTTGGCTACATGTGTGCTATAGAATGAAAAACTGAGGGGTATTATTTATTATTCTTAGGGATTTACTATCAAAATCAATAATTAACGTTTTCTCTCTCATGTTTTTAGCTAACATATATCACTAAAATACACACACCTGAGCATGTATTATTTTTAAAAAGTCAGCTACTACCCTCAATATTCTATACTCAACGATAAATTTATTTTTAAAAAGAGAAGTTTAAAAAGAAATATTTTTTTAAGCAATAAAAGCCAGCAGTTGTTTTGTCTATACATCTCATAAGATGCAGAGCCAGAAGTGTGTGCACACAACATTTTTGTATGAAGAACTGTAGTTTTATCTTTTTAGTTATTAATATGTCATTATTCTTGGCCTGCATAACAACTGTAGTGATAACAGTATTTAATCAGTAGAAGAGTCATTTATTTTTAGAGTTAGGCTGGGGTAAATGACAGAGAGGTTGATCAGAGTTTTTAAGCAAAGAACCCATGATAAATGTAAAATAACTGATTCATAGCAGGGGGTAAAAGAAGCTTTGTAGGCTGCGGTGTAGAAATTCTGAAAGCCTTTGGAGTAGATGGAACTTTGTGAACAAAAAAAATAAAGGTGCAGTCTCTATTTTGCAAGTGAAACCTATTGCTTATGTAAAGTAAAAACAGCCAGAGAGAAATATATACTTTTAAATAATAGATTTTATCTTTATGAAAGTTATACAGCTATGTAGTTTAGAAAGTCAGAAAACGACACAAGTCTTACTAGGAACAAGAGTTTCCTATCTCCTGCTCCCCATATCTCACCTCCCAGAGGCAACTATTTTCAACTCTTGTAGCTATGTCTATAGGTATTTGACTTCATACCTCTAAATAACATTATTTTTTATGTTTTTCAGGTTTAGGTCTTATTTCTTGCCATCCCAGGGGAAGATAGTGATTTAGTTTTCTTCTACTGCCTGTTAACCACACACTCAAGCTTTCCTTCCAGTCATCCTTTCAATATGATCGTGTCAGGTTTTTTTTTGGTTAGCTCAGTATTCAGTGTCTGTATTATTACTGCCTTCTAAATGCTATATGTAGTTGAGCCATATAAGCTACTACAATGATATTTCTTTATTGCCCTACTTGTTTTCCTTGGGGTTAAAAATATAGTCTATTTTTGCTTAGTTTCCTATGAACTTATAACTAAATCATCTACCAATTCTCTATTTTAAGCCTCCTGAGTTGCTCCAGTTTGGTTATTTTCTAAGCATACCACATGGTTGCCACTCTGGATTCTTTCTTCCACATCCTCTGCAACTCTATCACCTCTCCCTTTTGAGCTAGATCCCTATGTGTTCCTATTTCTTGGTTTATGCCCTTCTTTTGTTGGAGCACATCCTCCAGGAGCTTTCTGAGAAAGGATGGATGAGAGCTAAAGTTTGAGACCTTTCATGACTGAAATTTCTTCTTCTTACCCTTATACATAACTATAGAATTCCAGGTTGGAAATAATTTTTCCTCAACATTTGAAGAATTGTCATTTACATTCCAGTGGTGCTATTGGAAAGCTTGATTCGATTGTGATTTTTGACCTATTGTTTGCTATTTGCTTTCTTTTTCTGTAAATTTTTAGAATCCCCTTTTTCTCCCAGTGTTTTAACGTTTCATTTTGATTGTACTTGTGTGCCCATATTTTGCCATATGCCCTTTAGGGTATTGAAGGGTAAGTCTCTTCCGTTCACAAACTCATGTCTTTTAGTTCCGGGAAAATGTCTTAAATTATTTCTTATATCCCCTCATTTTCTCTGTTCTCTCTTTCTACAATTTGTTTTATTTGTATGTTAGGCTTTCTGATTTGGGACTCTGTTTTTCTCATCCCTTTTCTCCTATTTACCACCTGTCTTTTAAAAAAAATTCCTCTTACTTAGATGTTTCATTGGCTACTCCCACAGTTACTATTGAGTTTTAGTTTTAAATTTCTGCTGTCATATTTTCAATTTGCAGTACATGGCATATCTTGTTTTGCTTCCATGGAATAACCTCTCTTTTCCCTTGTAAGTTTAGAACTAAATAGAAGATGGATGCAAGAGTCAGACGGAGAATATGAAAATGTCATTTTTATTATTGATAATCTATTGGAGAACATGGCTTTAGATCTGTTGCCAAAAGGGCCTCCCCTCATAATTAGGCAGGGTCATCCACTAGATCACAGGTAGTGCTGCAGGCCCCCCTCCAGGACACGCCCCTTACGACAGGGTGAAAGTTGCCCGTAATGTGTACTCTCTGCAAGCAGACACGCCCCAAAGAGGAAGGAAGAAAGGGCTGAGTCCAGTGTGCCTAGTTGTCTTTTCCAGACTCAGCAATCAGACAGTTCCCTCCTTCTCCTCCCCCATGGGAATGGGGGGAGAGGGACAAATGAAGGCACATGGGGAGATGAAGAGTGGCCTTCTGTTAGAGGTTGCTCCAAATGTAAACCTGAAAGGGGGAAAGGGTATCACCCTAACTCAGGTATGCTTCCTGGATTGTTTTGGGGTCTCTGAACTGACTTCTCTAGCCACCCCTTTGTACTTCTCTCTGCTGTTCTTAGAGTGATTGCAATAACGTGTTGCAGTAGGGAGAAGCCACTTAACAGAAGACACTGTGGGAATCAGATAGTGGAGGGTAACATGGAATATCACAGATAGTGGAGGGTAACATGGAATATCACATGTTCTTTGGCAAGGGGGAAAAAATAGAGCAGAATGATGAAAAGTCTATCCAGAAACTTGGAATCGCATCATCATTTCCTCTTCTAGAAGTTTAACAATTTGACCGAAAATGTTAGTACGTACATATTTAAATATCTATTTAATATACTTAAATATACTTAATATATGTTTAAATATTTATATATTTAAATATACTTAAGTGTAGCAGAAATGATTTTAATTGACCTCCACTTAAGCAGCTTGCAGCGTTAGCTGATGCTCTCCTTTTCTCTATAAACTTTATTGGCTGTCAGTGAACGCTGGTAGCTGGTATACTTCTCCCATGTTTGCCAGCACATTTCTCATAAATCTGTTTAAAGCAGTTGTACTTATTATTATAAGTATGCAATTTAATTAGTTATTATGTAAACTGATGAAACATGAGTAAGAAGAGAAAGCTATTTCAGTGAAAACTATTTTCAACCTTCCGAAAGATTGTATAGAGGCATGTTGCTAAAAATACTTGCTGTTGAATTAGGCATGAATGAAAAAGCCATAAGAGATTAAGGAACATTCTACAAATGTAGAAGGACTCTGCATTCTGACTGCTCGGCCAGTGTCATTAAGTGCTTGCTCCAACTTAAACTGGGCGATAATGTGCACTATGGGTTTGTTTTGTGGAAGAAAAACAATACCTGACCCATGAAGATGGGAGTTAGGATTTCGTTTTCAGAATTGGACCACATTGTCTACACAAAACAGATGGGATCTACAATAATTCCAGTCTGCTCAGATAGGCTCAGTGCTGCTCTGTGTCACTCTTGCTTGGTCCAAGCGGGTACTGACATTTAAAGAAAGAATGTGTCTATCACAAGGGGTTGGTCTTAGTGGTGATGGGAAGAGAGAGAAGGAGAAGGGCCAGGGCTGTAAACATAGAAAAGAAGTGACAGAGAGGCCGGTGTTGGGCACAGCCCATCCAGGACTTGGGGAAGCCTGTGCTCTGGCCTGAGGACACAGCCTGTTCAGGCCTGGGCCAGGTGTAGCTCTTAGACGGATGCTTTGGGTTATCAAGACCTGATGCCTTTGGATGCTTGAACCTGCAGCTGATCTCCCTGATTCTGACGTCACCCTCACTAACATCCTTCTGCTTATAATTTGGCTCCTCAATGAGCACTCCCAGGTCTATGTCGGCACAAACGTGTTTGTGACCATTGTGGTCCTCATTGAAATTAATCTTCACTTCAGATTATCTAAAAATATCTGTTAGGTTATCAGGACTCTGCTCCCCCAAGCAATGACTCTAAAACTTGTCCAGCCTTAGCCCAGGCTGTTTTGGGAGACACCTTGGCTCTTTTGTCATTTAGAGGACTAGAATCAAATCGGAGCTAAAACAAGTGTCTAGATCACAGTGAGTAATGAGGAGTTTCTTCAAAAGCTTCCTTACTGAGACATCTTGAAATTTGACTGTTCATCCCAAATATATAACTATATTTCCAGGCACAAACAACACCTGCTCCCACAGTTATAAATCTATCGGAGTTTTGTATTGTTTTAAAAACTTGTTCTGCAGACTTTGAGCCTGTCGCCTGAGCCCTTTTGTCGTAAGAAATGTCAGAGTCATGATCTAACACTCTGAATTAACCTGTGCAGTAGACGAAATGGCAACAAGCGCCTGGCCCTTCGCGCAGGCTGCCAAGGAGGCTTTGGCACAGCCTGAAGTTTGTTCTGCATCTTTCAGCACCCATGCTTTTACAAAGAACATACACAACCTGCAGGGCTGGCACGCATGGCGATAATGTGGTTATGGCACCCAGGCTTCTCCTCTCCTCCATGTGTGCAGAAAAGCACAGCGGGCACTGTCTTGGGGGCCAGGGGCCATCAACAGTGATCAAAATAACTGGATGAAGGCCAGGTCCCCACTTCCCTCTAGTCCGTTGCAGCTCTTACGTGGCAGACAATACTGTTCTGCTATTCTGCAGCTGCTTAAAGCCTCTCAGCTCTGACAGCGTGGTTGTGAACTGAGAGCACATGGGGAGGGACCTGGAATCTCGGGAACTATTTCCTATATATGTTGAGACGGCTTGAGAAAAAGGGTTCTACATTCAGACTGCAGAAAGCCTGTAGCACTGGCTGCATCCTCTGATTTGCCAAATGAAAGCTTTCTCAGGAAAGTAGGTTTACTGTTGCTAGTAAAAGCATAAAAAGTAGTTGACAAGCCTCACTAGCTTATATTGGGCAAATCTGGGAATTTATTTGAAGTATTTTTTTAAAGGAATTCATTCTGAAACAATTGTGTATGTTTGGAAAAGATGTAAGAACGTATAAAGCACCTCCTATAGCCTTCAGCCAGATTTTCACCAATGGTTAGCATTCTGCTGGTATGCTTTGTCATTCTAATCTCCCCCTTCCCTCCCTTGCCCCTCCAAATATATACACATGTACATATACATGCACAAATATTACTATCTTTTTATGAACCATTTGAGAGTAAATAGAGCTATCATGCTCTTTTACCCCTGAAAACTGAAGTGTGTGTTTCCTAAGAACAAGGACATTCACTCATATAACCACAGTAGAATTATGAAAAGCAAGAACTTTAACACAAACACAATACTATTATCCAATTTACAGAACTTATTCAAATTTCTCTAGTTGTCTCAATAATGCTCTTTATAGAAAAACTTTTATTATTATTTTTCTAAGGTCCAGGATCCAATCCAGGAGCACACACTGCAGTCAGCTTTCTGTTTCTCTAAGTCTCTTTTAGTCTAGAACATTTCCTCAGGCCATCTTTGTTTTTCATGAAAGTGACCACTTTGAAGGGCGCAGGTCCGCTATTCTATACACTGTCCCCCAAGCTGGGTTTGCAGCGGCTTCCTTCTAATTAGATTCAGGTCGCCCGCTGTGAGGTTTGGGGCCCGGAGTGTGTTACACTAGGGGACTCCTGAGTCTGCCCCCATGGTGGGTGATGTTGATGTCCATCACTTTGTTATGGTGGCGATGGATAGCTTTCTCCACCGTCAAGCTATTATTCTGCCCTTTGTAATTCATGAATAATTTGTGAGGATTCTTTAGGACTTTAGCCGTGCCCTGTTCCTCGTCAGATGCTGTCCTCCGTGCAGGGGCGTTTCACGCGTCTGTTTGTTCCTCCCCGCAGTGGTGATCATGTGTGCGAGCAGCGACACCATCCGCGGCATCATGCTGGCGGCGCACAGGCACGGGATGACCAGCGGAGACTACGCCTTCTTCAACATCGAGCTCTTCAACAGCTCTTCCTACGGTAACTCTGCCTCCGGTTTCCCCTCCCACTGCCAGGGTGTCAAAAAGGGATTGTGAGACAGGGCCAATAACTTGAGTCATCTCTGTAGATTTGATTTCCATAGATAGGGTTTTAGAAATTTGTGATTCTGAACACTCCCACTTCTCATAAGGTCTCAAGCTTTCCTTCTCCGAGAACTCAGAGCAAAAAGTCACCACCACCTGTGATGCCAAGGGACTTGGGGAGAACATAGCTCACTCCAGCACTCCAAAAGATCATAAATCCAGGCCCTGAGGACCCCTCCCCAGTGCATTTCCAACTTTGGGTTGCCACCATGATGGACTGCTGGAGTAATTTTAGAGAGATTTGGACAGAATTTTTAGTAGCATGGAATAGACTCGAACACATCAACGTAATAGAATAGAACATGTCGAAGTGTGTCACACATAGCATATGTATGGTTTCATACAACTTTTATTTTAGGAATATGATTACATGTTTGTGTGTATATATTTATGCATGTTACACATGTATTTGTAATGGGCCACAATGTGAAATAAATAAAATAACCATTACTGTAAATCGAGGTAAAAAATTTTGAAAGGTGCTGCTCCCAGTCCCTCCTCCTTCCAGATTACTGTCTCTTAGCTTCTCTTATAAAAAGTTGGGGAGCTTGGGCTTCCCTGGTGGCGCAGTGGTTGAGAGTCCGCCTGCCGATGCAGGGGACACGGGTTCGTGCCCTGGTCTGGGAGGATCCCGCGTGCCGCGGAGCGGCTGGGCCCGTGAGCCATGGACGCTGAGCCTGTGCGTCTGGAGCCTGTGCTCCGCAACGGGTGAGGCCACAACAGTGAGAGACCAGTGACCGCAAAAAAAAAAAAAAGATTGGGAAGCCACTAACAGTTACAATCAAAAGCATTTAACTCCTTAAAATGGATCTGGGGAAGTTCCCAGGGTTCCTGTGAAGGAGGGTGTTCTAGGAAGTCATCAAGATCGCAGGTATAAAACATTTTCCCCAGATGTGGTTAGGGCTCTCTCTGAAGTAAACAGTGTGGGGCTCTGGACCATTTTCTCAAGTACTGCACATTGGCAGTTAAGGGGAACTGTGAGTGTGTGTATCACGAACAGCATGTTCATGCTGAGCTCCACTTCTCAGTTATCGTGGTCGAGATATAGTTAGATGGGATCTAAACCTTAAAGCGTATGCCTCAGTTTCCTGCTCTGATAAGCTCCTGGCTTACTTAAGCAGTAGATCATTGTGCATAAACGTAATGAATCACACCTCTCACGGGAATAAAGCAAAGTTGTTGGAGCAAAAGTAACCTCTCTTCCTGTAGCGGATAAGATTGAAGTTTGAGGCTTGCAGGATAAACACCCAGTTTTCCCTTGCCTGCTCCCATCACTGTCTTTCCCCCTATCTTTACACAAGCAGAGTGGCAGTTTTGCTTCTTGACCCAAGATCAGAATGTAATTACATCATTGGTTACGGTATTGAATTCGTCGAGACAGCGGTAGAGACTGGTGAAAAATGAAAAAAATTTATTCTGAGTTTTGCAAGTTGGCTACTGCAAGCATAGCATTTTGACGCAATGCATGTGAATGCATGTTATAAGTGAGCAAGTACAAATTAGGTACTGGAATTCCTTTCATCCACGGATAGAGCTTGCATTACTTTTCCCTGCTCGTTACAATACACAAGTATTATAGAAAATTTGAGAAACATAGGAAAGCATAGGGAAGAAAATAAGTTACTGAAACTCTGCCATGCAGATAAAGGTACATTGATAATATTTAGATGTCCGTCTTGTCTATTTTATTAGAAATTATATATTTATGAAAAATTTTCAATAAAATGATCATACTATCTATAGTATGGATACATAGTATTTTATAATGCTGATATGCCATCTTTCTTAATCAGTCTTTTGTTTTTTAATATTTATGTTGTTTCCAGCTTTTTGCTGTAAGAGCAATGCTATATTGAGTTGCCTTGCCATGTGCATTCATGTGTGCACATACATACACACGTATGTATGTGTGTGTAATCTGTAAGACAAGCTTCTAGAAGTAGAATTCTGGGTCAAATGTTACATGCATTTAAATTTTGATAGATATTGCCAAAGTTGTCCTCTAAAGAGGTTTGCCAATTTACATTTTTGCAACGGTGTATGAGATATTTTGTTTTCCTGTATCTCTGTCAACCCTGTATCATCTAACTTTTAAATTATTTTATTTATTTGAATTTCTTTTTATGTCCATAAGCAGAGTTTTGCAGTTTTCTTTATTTGAATTCTGCACCATTCTTGCTGAGTTCATTCTTAGACATTTTATGTTTTTTGGTTTTTATTATGTTCATGATCTTTTCCTATTACATTTTGTAACTGTAGTTGTTATGTAGAAAACAAGAATTCCACATATTAAATCCTCTGTTCTAATAGATTTTCTTAATCACTTTCAAATAATAACTATAGTTATGCCTCCATTTTGATAGTTGAATGTTATATTTATCTTTCTTTTCTTACTGCATTGGCAGTAGCCTCCAGAATAATATTATATAACAATGGTGATACTTAATTTCTAATATCTTGTCAGAAGTAGATGTTAAAATATTCTTTAGTTTATGAAGTGTGGTTTTAAAAATTGGAAGTGAGTGATGAGTGTTATCAAATATATTTTATCTGTACTCTTAATAAACTTCCTAGTATTGAGCCATTATAGTATTCTTGGAAGTAAGCATAGTTTGTCATGATTTTTTAGATGTATTGCTGATTTTAACTTTTTAGTGTTTTATTTACGATTTTTGAATCTATACTCATGAGATTAGACAGTTTTCTTGCATTCAGGTGGTATTGTCAGATTTTAATATCAGGTTAATATTAGCTTTATAAAATTAATTGGGACACTTTCCATTGTTTTTATGCTCTAGAACAGTTTATATACCATAAGAATATTCCTTGAAACAATTCAACTCTCTATCTGGACCTAACTTCTTTTCAGAGGTAATTTTTGGAAAATTAAAAAACAAATCTATTTTGAAATAATTTTAGATGTACAGAGAACTTTTAAAAAAATAGAGTTTGTGTATACCTTTTACCCAGCTTCCTCTAATGTTAACAGTTTAAACGGGCATAGTACAATTATCAAAATAGACAATTAACATTAGTACAATACTACTGACTAAACTACAGGCTTTATTTGAAATTTACTACGCTTCCTCCTAATGCTCTTTTTCTGTTCCAGGATCCAATCTATTTAGTTGTGTGTCTTCTTTTTGTTTGTTTGTTTGTTTTTTTTGTGGTACGTGGGCCTCTCACTGTGTGGCCTCTCCTGTTGCGGAGCACAGGCTCTGGACGCGCAGGCCCAGCGGCCATGGCTCACGGGCCCAGCCGCTCCGCGGCATGTGGGATCCTCCCGGACCGGGGCACGAACCCACGTCCCCTGCATGGGCAGGCGGACTCTCAACCACTGCGCCATCAGGGAAGCCCAGTTGTGTGTCTTCTTAATCTTCTCCAGTCTGTGATAGTTCTTCAACCTTTCCTTGTTATTTATGACCTGACACTTTGGATAAGTCTGTTATTTTGTAGAATGTCTCTCAAGTTGGATTTATCAGGTGTTTTCAAATGATAAGTTGAGTTTACACACTTTTGGCAAGAATACTACAAAAGTGGTGCTGTATCCTTCCTAGTGCAAAATACAAGTGCATGAGAAGTCATGTATATATATATACATATGTATATGACTTATTATTGGCTTTATGTATGTATGACTTATTGTTGGTGATTTTGGGGACAACTTTTTAAAACTTATTTTTCCATTAGTTTAGTTTTTCTGCTTCTTGAAAACTGAATTGCATGGAGTTATACAATGTGCTCTGATACAATCTACCAAATCCTTGGTTTTTCTTTTTTCAAATTTTATAAAATTTATTTATTTTATTTTTTAAAAGTTTTTACTTTATATTGCAGTATAGTTGATTAACAATGTTATGATAATTTCAGGTATACAGCAAAGTGATTCAGTTATACATATACATGTGCCTATTCTTTTTCAAATTCTTTTCCCATTTAGGTTGTTACATAATATTGAGCAGAGTTCCCTGTGCTATACAGTAGGTCCTTGTTGGTTATGCATTTTAAATATAGCAGTGTGTACATGTCAATCCCAAACTCGGTTACTATCCCTTCCCCCCACCCTTTCTTTCTGGTAACCATAAGTTCGTTCTCTAAGTCTATGAGTCTGTTTCCGTTTTGTAAATAAGTTCATTCGTATCATTTCTTTTTAGATTCTGCATATAAGCGATATCATATGATAGTTCTCTTTCTCTGTCTGACTCACTCACTTCACTCAGTATGACAATCTCTAGGTCCATCCATGTTGCCGCAAATGGTATTATTTCATCCTTTTTAATGAATGAGTAATATGCCATTGTATATATGTGCCATATCTTCTTTACCCATTCCTCTGTCGATGGACATTTAGGTTGCTTCCATGTCTTGGCTATTGTAAACAGTGCTGCAATGAACATTGGAGTGCATGTATCCTTTCAGACCATGTTTTTCTCTGTATATGTGCCCAGGACTGGGATAGAGGGATCATATGGTAGTCCTATATTTAGTTTTTTAAGGAACCTCCATACTGTTCTCCACAGTGGCTGTACCAATTTACATTCCCACCAACGGTGTGGGAGGGTTCCCTTCTCTTCACGCACTCTCCAGCATGTAGATTTTTTGATGATAGCTGTTTTGACTGGTGTGAGGTGATATCTCACTGTAGTTTTGATTTGCATTTCTCTAGTAATTAGCGATGTTGAACGTCTTTTCATGTGCCCCTTGGTCATCTATATGTCTTCTTTGGAGAAATGTCTATTTAGGTCTTCTGTCCATGTTTTGATTGGGTTGTTTGTTTTGATGATATTAAGCCACTTGAGCTGTTTGTAAATTTTGGAGACTAATTCCTTGTTGGTCACATCATTTGCAAATATTTTCTCCCAATCTGTGGGTTGTCTTTTTGTTTTATTTATGGTTTCCTTTGCTGTGCAAAAGTTTTTGAGTTAAATTAGGTCCCATTTGTTTATTTTTGTTTTTATTTCCATGACTCTGGGAGACAGATCAGAAAAAATCTTGCTGCAGTTTATGTCAGAGAGTGTTCTGCCTATGTTTTCTCTAAGAGTTTTATAGTGTTCAGTCTTACGTTTAGGTCTTTAATCCATTTTGAGCTTATTTTTGTGTATGGTGTTAAAGAGTGTTCTAATTTCATTTTTTTACATGTAGCTGTCCAGTTTTTCCAGCACCATTTATTAAAGAGACTGTCTTTCCCCCATTGTATACTCTTGACTTCTTTGTTGTAGATTAATAGACCATAGGAGTGTGGGTTTATTTCTGGGCTTTCTATCCTATGCCATTGATCTATATTTCTATTTTTGTGCCAGTACCATACTGTTTTTTAAAAAAAAATTATTTATTTTTGGCTGCATTGGTTCTTCGTTGCTGTGCGTGGGCTTTCTCTAGTTGCGGTGAGTTGGGGCTACTCTTCGTTGCAGTGTGCAGGTTTCTGATCGTGGTGGCTTCTTTTGTTGTGGAGCATGGGCTCTAGGCTCATGGGCTCAGTAGTTGTGACTTGCAGGCTATAGAGCACAGGCTCAGTAGTTGTGGTGCATGGGCTTAGTTGCTCCACGGTATGTGGGATCTTCCCAGACCAGGGCTCGAACCCATGTCCCCTGTACTGGCAGGCAGATTCTTAACGACTGTGCCACCAGGGAAGCCCAGTACCATACTGTTTTGATGACTATAGCTTTGTAATATAGTCTGAAGTGAGGACGCCTGATTCCTCCAGCTCCATTTTCTTTCTCAAGATTGCTTTAGCTATTCAGGGTCTTTTGTGTCTCCATAAACATTTTAAGATTTTTTTGTTCTAGTTCTGTGAAAAATGCCATTGGTAATTTGATAGGGATTGCATTGAATCTGCAGACTCCCTTGGGTAGTATCATCATTTTGACAGTATGGATTCTTCCAATCCAAGAACATGGTATATCTTTCCATCTGTTTGTGTCTTCTTTGATTTCTTTCATCAGCATCTTATAGTTTTCAGAGTGCAGGTCTTTTGTCACCTTAGGTAGGTTTATTCCTAAGTATTTTATTCTTTTTGATGTGATGGTACGTGGGATTGTTTCTTGAATTTCTCTTTCTGATCTTTTGTTGTTAGTGTATAGGAATGCAACAGATTTCTGTGTATTAATTAATTTTGTAACCTGCAACTTTACCAAATTCATTGATGAGCTCTAGTAGTTTTCTAGTACCATCTTTGGGATTTTCTACGTATAGTATCATGTCATCTGCAAACAGTGACAGTTTAACTTTTCTTTTCCAATTTGGATTCCTTTTATTTCTTTTTCTTCTCTGATTGCCATAGCTAGGACTTCCAAAATTATGTTGAATAAAAGTGGCAAGAGTGGACATCCTTGTCTTGTTCCTGATCTTAGAGGAAATGCTTTCAGCTTTTCTCCATTGAGTATGATATTAGCTGTAGTTTTGTCATATATGGCCTTTATTATGTTGAGGTATATTCCCTCTGTGCCCGCTTTCTATAGAGTTTTTATCATAAATGGGTGTTGAATTTTGTCAAAACCTTTTTCTGCATCTATTGCGATGCTCATACGGCTTTTATTCTTCAATTTGTTGATGTGGTGTATCACACTGACTGATTTGTGAATTTTGAAAAATCCTTGCATCCCTGGGATAAATCCCACTTGATCATGGTATATGATTCTTTTAATGTATTGTTGGATTCAGATGGCTAGTATTTTGTTGAGGATTTTTGCATCTATGTTCATCAGTGATATTGGCCTGTAATTTTCTTTTCTGGGACATTTTTGTCTGGTTTTGGTATCAGCGTGATGGTGAGCTCATAGAATGAGTTTGGGAGTTTTTCTTCCCCTGCAATTTTTTGGAACAGTTTCAGAAGGATAGGTATTAGCTCTTCTTTAAATATTTGATGGAATTCGCCTGTGAAGCCATCAGGTCCTGAGCTTTTGTTTGTTGGGAGTTTTTAAATAACAGTTTCAATTTCAGTGCTTGTGACTGGTCTGGTCATATTTCTGTTCTTCCTGGTTCAGTCTTGGGAGATTGTACCTTTCTTAGAATTTGTCCATTTCTTCCATGTTGTCCATTTTATTGGCATACAGTTGCTTATAGTAGTGTCTCATGATCCTTTGTATTTCTGTGGTGTCAGGGTTTTTCTGATTATATCCCCTTTCTTTTCCCTTTTACAGCCTGGTTGCTTAGGCTTTGCGCTTGGCTGTCAGCCTGGCTGAGAGTCTGTGCCATGTACTAGCTCTTGGCAAACTGACATAACCCTGCCCTTCCCCTGCAAGTGTTAGTTTCTTCTAATGATAATAATAGTACTTATCTCATGGCATCAGGCTGAGTAATAAATGAGGTGGTGTATGTGAGAGAAACAGAAAACTTCTTGGAACACGATGAGTGTTTAGTAAATGTTCATTATATTTACTATTAATTTTAGTTTACTTTGACCATTACATATAGTACTTTAAAAGTGATAAGTTTGTGCATTTTCTTGTGGTGCAGTTATATAGCTTGATTTAGGCCATACTTTTTTTTTTTTTTTGTGGTACGTGGGCCTCTCACTGTTGTGGCCTCTCCCGTTGCGGAGCACTGGCTCTGGACGTGCAGGCTCAGCGGCCATGGCTCACGGGCCCAGCCACTCTGTGGCATGTGGCATCTTCCCGGACCGGGGTACAAACCCGTGTCCCCTGCATCGGCAGGCGGACTCTCAACTACTGCACCACCAGGGAAGCCCTAGGCCATACATTTTTTTGTTACCAAATTAGTCAACTTTTATCTAGTACATCCTAAGGATCTGGGTGCATTAGGAATTATATCTGCCTGCAAATAACCAAGACTTCCAGCTATAGTAATTTAAACAAATGTAGAGGTTTATTCTCTCAACTGTAAGAAGTGCAGAGGTGGGCAGTCCGGGGCAGAATGATGGTTCCATAATGTCATCAGGGACCCAAGCTTCTTCTTGTTTTCTGCTCCCTCAATCCTAGTGAATGGCATCCATCCTCAAGATCATGAGGTAGTGGCTAGGATTCCAGGGATTGTGTCTTAATTCTAGGCAAGACAGAAAGGGAAAGATGAGAGGCAAAAAGAGATCCTTTTCAGTTGACTCAGTTCTGTTTGAAGGGCTCTCTCGAAGCCCCACTCATTAACTTTCGCTTACGTATCATTTGCGACCCGTGGTTGGGGGGGGGGGCCAGGAAATGTGTGCTTTTAGCTGGGCTCACTGCTACCCCACATCAATTCAAGAATCTGTTACTAAGGGAGTAACAGAGAGAATGGATGGGAGAATGGATGTAGGGAGGTTTGCCGCAGACCCTGAAGCACTTTTCCTCTTCAGAATAGAAGCAGTAAATAGAATCTTATGGCAGGCACAGTGACCTAGACCAAGGTTCTGGTGTCTGTCGCTCATAAAGGACTTTCTCTGAGATTTTTATACTCTAAGAATCAGATATATTATCCTGAAAAGTTCTCCAACATCCTCCTCTCCCTGTGCTTCCTCACATCAAAGTCTACACCAGTTCTAGAAAAAGGCTCTGTTTTAAATAATACTTGAGATTGGTTTTTTAAGAAAACATACTGATAGTGTGCCCATATTTACTGATTATTAGATTGTCTTGGTGAGCACTCAGAAAAATTCTCAGATCTGCCCCAATTATATGGTTACAGGAGTTCTGAATATATTATGAGGGAATTCAAGTGATGGAAAATAAGATTGAGAGGATAGGTTTTAAAAAAATCCAGAGTGAAGATGATATATATTGCGCTGCAGGGTTTTGAATAGCACCTGTTGGCATTTTCATTCGCTGGCATTATGTTCTTTGGATGTAAGTTAGGTGGAAAGTCATTTGCGCGATCCTGTCTGGGACTGTAAGGTTATTGTAGAGCTTTCCTGACTTCCTGAGAACACAGAGGCACTCAGTAAGGTGAGGATGGGAGAATTCCAGGGCCGGTCATGCACATAAATTACTTGACTCGCTAAAAGTAGAAAAATGGCAGAAAAACTGGGGAAGGGTTGGATTTATATTTTGCTATCAAAGTGATATATTCCTGTTATAGTCAGTTTAGGGTAGTGAGAAAAGAGAAGGAATTCTCACACAGTCTTTCAACTGTAAGAGTTGTTAAACCACGTTTAGACACTTCTTCCTCTGATCTTTCTTCCTCTGTTACTTTTAACATTCTTGTCCTCCACTGAATTTGAAGTTTTAAATCTTAGAACACACCAAACTTTGATGAGATGAATGAAGAGCAGGCACCGCACTGGAGTTTGGAGGCTGGCTTGCGTTTGAATCCTGCTTCTACTTATTAACCAAGTGACTTCGGGCATGTTAATCTCCTTGAGCCTCAGTTTCCTTATCTGTAAGATGGGGATCATACTTAAATATTCCTCATAGAGTTTTCATTAGGATTAAAAAATGAAATGCTCCAGGCAAAGCCATTCACAATGGCATCGCTCAGTAAGTGGTGCTGTTATCACTGATGGGAGAATCTGGACCAGCCTCGCTCAAGGCAAGCAGGTAACTCCTGGGTATTTGGAGAGGTTGGGGTGAGGCAGGGTGGCCAATCCTTTTGTCTCACTTAATTGGCTTCCAGAGGGCAAGAGCCATGTATTCTGCAGCCAGCCCAGGTGTACTCCAGGCATCATTTTTTGGATGTAGTCTGTGATGTCTCAGCTCCGTCATTCAGCGCACATTTACCGAAGGCTTTCTATGTGCTGGATCCTTGGTAAGTACTGAGAGCTACAGGATGACACAGTTATCCCAGTACTGCCGGCTCTCACCAGCTCCCTGGCCGCAGGATTGCCAAGCACAGGGCTTGGTGCTGAACAGGTTATTTCCTCTTTCACAAATATTCTGTACCCTTCTCACTCTAAATGCAAGCTTGGGGCTCCATGATGTTTAAAACCAAACCAAACAAAGAAAGCAAATTCACTTTCCCTTATTCCTGAAGCAACTGCAAGCATCACCTTCTCTGCCCTACTTCTCATTAGCCGACTTCTTTCTCCTCTTCTTAATCCCTTGTTCAGGACCATTGTAAGAGTATGACAACAAGACCCACCACTCCTCTGAGAGTGTTAGGTCACTGCTGACCTTCTCAACACCAAAGCCATCAGCCTTAGTGCAGACCGTGCCTACATGCCTCTAAAGCAGTGCTGTCCAGGGGAACTTTCTATGATGCTGCCTGTGTCCTACTCTGTGTTGCCCAGTACAGGAGCCACTGGCCACATGTGACGATTGCACGTTTAAAATGTGGCCAGTGCGAGTGAGAAACTGAAATTTTAATTTTATTTAATCTTGAGTAATTGAAATGTAAGCAGTCACCCACGGAGCTAGTGGCTGCTATAGTAGAGCTATATACAGCTCTAGTCCTTGCCGTATTGTTTCCGTCCATTTCCTTCTGGAAACCCTGTTTTTCTTAGCTTTGGTGGCACAGCATTCTTCGGACTTTCTCTTAGCTCTTCTGTCTCCTTTTAGTCCTTTGCCCACTAAAAACAGCGTCCCAAAAGTGTGTGTGCTCACCCTCCGCCCTCTGCTTCTGGGTACTAAGTATAAGACATATGGACGTGACAGCCAGCATTCTCTCTAGCCCTCACTTCTCTTGCTGGCTTCAGACCCCTCTTTCCAACCCCAGCCTGGTGCTGCCACTTGGGTGCTCTGTAGTCAGTCACCTTGGATTGACCGTGACCCTAACTGAAATCACTGTGTTTCCGTGTCCACGTAACCCCTCCTCCTCCCTCTGGCTCTGCTATTTCTTCTGACAACCATTTGCTTTTCCTCTCTGGCATCACTGGTGACGCGCGTCCCTCTCGGCTGTCGTTCACTCCCTCACTCTTGTAGAGTCTTCAGATTCCTCTTGCACAGCCCTCTGCATTCATTCTCAAGGGCCCTCCCTCTTTTTATGATTATAAAAGCAGTAAATATACTGCTGAAAATTTGCTAAAGTCCGAAAAACACATAAAAAAAGAAAAGAAAAGAAAAGATGCCTGTAATTCTAACCACCCGGAGAGCCATGTTCAATTTTTGGGGGGTGTGTGACTTCCCACATATAACCTCTGGTAACCCCTTGCCTGGATTACTGTGGCTGTGAACCCTCAGTGTCTCCCCAGTCTAATCCATTGCTATTTCCCAAGGCATGAGCCTGATCGTGTCATTCTTCTGTTCCGCTGGTAAATCTCCAGAGGCACCCAGTGTCTGCTGAATTAAACTTGTCCCCACTGATGGGGTATCATGTCAAGCCAACCTCTGCTTTTCCTAGGGTTCAGTGGCCCCGAGAGGTTACTGACACAGTAACACACACACAAAGCAGGAAGTCATAGTATTGGCTATGGTTGTGACTAGATACCTATTTAGTTTGGCTTACATTTACTAAGCACTTTCGTTTCCATTCTTCTTTCTTTCTTTTTTAAAATTTTTGTTTGTTTTTATTTTTCGGCCGTGCCACACGGCAGTGTGGGATCTTAGTTCCTCGCCCAGGGATTCAAACCCATGCCCCCTGACCACTGGACCGCCAGGGAAGTCCCTTCTTTTTTTCTAGAAAACGAAACCCCAAGATCATTCCCTTTTAGATTGTGGTAGACAGATTTATTGTACTATATTTCACTTCTTTCAAGATTAAAAAAAAAAAAGTTTTTTCCATATTAGTAACTAAGATAGTTGCTGTTTCCAGTTCTATGTGAACTACACAGCATAATACCCTATAGGGTTATTTCCTTTCTTGTGCCCGGAGGGTTCTCTTACCCAAAGCCGAGGAACTCTGACCCTCTTTGCCTAAGAAACACCATTCCTGCTGATTCTTGATACCTCGAGTCAATTAAAAAAGAATCAATACGTGTGGATCGCACACCTAGAAGAAATGGGTTCCTTCATGGGTTGAAGATGGACATTCTTAGAATTTGGGGTCTTGCTGGCAAATGGATTTGGCCCCTTGACAGAAGGCCGCGTTGTCCATGTCTTGAGCACCCAGAGGGGTTGGCCCTGGCCGATGACAGTGCCACACAGCTCACTTGCCCTCTGAGCAAGCGCTGGCATAGCTGTGGCCTCCCTGGGGTTTGGGAGGTTTCATAGTGGAGGAGGAGGACTTCATCAAGTTTTGTTCAGTGGCTTGAAATTTACTCTTGTGCTCATTGCGAATGGATCGAGCCCTTAATGAATTCTGTCCTTGACTCTGTCTTATTTATCTTTTAACAGCTCCCTGGCACATACTAAGCAATTAATAAATGGCTGCTATTTTTAGGATTAGGATTAAACAGATGCCTCCACAAACAAATTCTTTGTCTCTGCCTTTTCTCATGCTCCAGACAGAGGTTCCCAGCTGCCCACTGGATGTCATACACATTTGCACCTCTGCCCGTGCTGTAGATTCTGCCAAGCATGCTTTTCCATCCCCTTTTCCTCTTATTAAAATCCTATTCACACAATTAGGGCCAGGCTGATGCCTCCTCCTAGCATGAAATTTCCCTCTTTGGAGCTGGTTACCTCTTCCTCTGTACTCTGCGTGGTTTCCATGTACCACCGCCCGCCCCGCATAGTAAGCTAACTGTTACCCTGTAATGACTTCAGGTGTTTACATGCCCATCTCTAAATCCCCCTCTTGAAGTGGTGGAGACTGTTCAAAACATTTATGGTGCCCACTGTGCTGGCTGTCACAGAAACTTGCATGTAGTTCAGTTAATCTATGTTTGTCTGATTTAAGCTATGATAGAAATTCCAAAACCACTAGCTCCTAACTGAACTTTTTCTGTAAGAGTAGAGCAAGGGCCATGGAGCCCTGGCTGCACATTCCAGAAGCATCTTCTCTTAGCCGCTGGGCTCTGGACATCTGCACTGGACTCTGGGCTCAAGGCAAACAAATGACTGTGATGTTGGACTCCAGCTGGTTGAATGCCTTGTTGTATTTGCAGAGATCTCAAGAAATCATAATGATAATTCACAGAATTATTATTATTATGGTCAAAAGTTAGAGGTCCATATTTCCTTTTGGGGTCCTGCAAGCCACATGTTTTCTCAAAAATGAAATAATAAAGAGAAGAGGAATGATTCTTATCCATGTAATTTGCCTTTGCTTTTGTGAAAGGGAGAGCCGTGAAGCAGCGGGGTACCCAGCTTCTGAATGCCTCAGTTTCCTCATCTGTAAAATAGAGAGGATAATTCAGAAAACTGAATGCCTCAGTTTCCTCATCTGTAAAATAGAGAGGATAATTCAGAAAACTGAATGCCTCAGTTTCCTCATCTGTAAAATAGAGAGGATAATTCAGAAAACTGAATGCCTCAGTTTCCTCATCTGTAAAATAGAGAGGATAAAAGTCACGGGATCTTGTGAGGATTAAATGAGTTTATAAAGTGTTCAATAACTAAGCTTTTATTATAATATATATATATATACATATATATATACACTCAATAAATGTTAGCAATTTTTATTTTATTACTATTGGTGCACAGATCGACTTGTCCAATAAATAATCTTTTTGATGTTGCCAGCACTAGAGAGATATAAATCCTCAAGTTCACCTAAGCTACTTTTCAGTCTGAAGAGATTCGAGAAACATTTCAAGAAATATCAATAATCTGTTACCTTTTTTTTTTTTTTTTGGCAGCGCCACCAGGGAAGCCCTCAAACCTTTTCCTTTTAGCACCAACTTTATAATACTCGTGTTGTCGTATGTAGCCATCCCTGCCTTCCACATCTACGTAGTGTCGGGTTTCCTGTAGCACAGTAACATCTTGGTTGACCTCCACAGTTGATTAAAAAATATTAAAAACTAAGTGTGAATGGAAAGGAATAGACCTACTGCTTACTCCTGCAGTGCTGCAATTCTTGGGGGCTGAAAATTAGTTACAGGGTTATTATAAGGCAATTAACACAACAGTGCTTTTGTTTCCGCCTCACATTTCAAAGGAACACGTGTTCTTCTCCTTTGAGGATCTTGACATTGTCACTTTCTATCCAAATGCAAAACTGTGACAATACCTCCTGCCCCAGCCACCAAAAGAAACATGTAGAGACACTTCGCAGTTGAAAAGGGAGAATGGCCCCTTTATGGTGACTGGCTTGGAATTATAAATATTTTTACTTCTCCCGTAGGAGATGGCTCATGGAAGAGAGGAGACAAACACGACTTTGAAGCTAAGCAAGCGTACTCATCCCTCCAAACAGTCACTCTACTGAGGACAGTGAAACCTGAGTTTGAGAAGTTTTCCATGGAGGTGAAAAGTTCTGTTGAGAAGCAAGGGCTCAGTGAGGAGGATTACGTAAGTAACTGATTATGAGTCTAGACCTTCGCATCCTGAAAACAGTCTTCAAATTAAATCAGGTGTGATAAATCGTCCTGTTCTGAACCATTCCTAGGTTCTCGTCTGAATGTCACTGTTGCTTCCTGTGTTTTTTTTTTTTTCTGGCCAGCTCTCCTCCCTCCTCCCCACCAGGCGCCCATCACCCCACGCTTCACTTACACTTTGCCAGCTGCTGAAGGAAGGGAAATTGCTTTCTGTGGGTACTTGTGGTCATGCTGAGCAGAGATCTGGAGACTTCCATCACCTATTCTGCTAGGAGCGTGTTGGGGGAGAAGATGGATGAAGGATTGCCAAAGTTTTGCATGCCTGATTTTTCCAGAGCTTGGTGAGGAAGGTATTTTGGATTTTAGAAGGCTCCTTCTTTTGGCAATCTGTCTTAGCTTCGTGGCCAGTCTGCTTCTCTCTTTTGTGGCCGTGTTGTCGCCTCCTTCTGCTGCAGGCTGTTCCCTACTGAAGTATTCCAGAGTGTCGCACACCATTAGTGAGGTTGTTACTCATGCCTCTTCCAAGAGTGGACTGGAGTCAGGAGCTCAGGCCAGGCTCAGGATTAAGTAGAGGGACATCTAGCTGTGTGATCTGGGGCAGATTCCTCAGTCTCCCTCATTCAGATGAGGATGGGAGGGTTACAGATAATCTAGCTGAAGTCTTTAGCACTGTCTGGTCAAGAAGTTGGAACTCAACGAATGGTGCCTCTTTTGTACTATTGTCATAAGATCATGCCTGCCTTTATAGGAATTTGCTACTAAACGACATACAAAGGGTCTTATAAACATGTATTAATGTCTTAAATGCGATTTATATATTATACACGTATCATTTAAAATACCTTTTGACTTTCTAAATTAACACTGTCTTCTAGATATGTAATGTGAGCCACAAATGTAATTAAAAAGTTTTTAGTAACCACATTAGAAAAAGTTAAAAAAAAACAGATGAAATTAATTTTAATAATACATTTTATTTCACTTAAATAGAAAAAATCATTTCAACATTTAATCAATGTAAAATTATGACTGAGATTGTATATATTTTTTTTTTGTATGAAGTCTTTGAAATCCAGTGTGTATTTTACCCTTACAGAGTATCTTAATTCAGTTCAAGTGCTCAGTAGCGATAAGTGGCCAGTGGCTGTCCTGTTGGACAGGGTGTTCTTAATTATTAAAGAAGTGGAGCCCAAGTTTGCAGAAACCTTTGATAGTATTGTCATCTTTTGCCTCAGGAATGCGAAAGGACACAAAGGACATTGTAGTTCTCTTCAGTAGTTCTGCCAGAGGTGGCCTGTATTAATATTGAAAGCATCCAAGTCTTTTACGTATGCCACTGTATGTTACTTTACTTTACTGGGTTCATATTAATTTTCTGGTTTAAAAACTCAGAAATGGTGTCATTTTGTCTAACCTCTTTCCTAAGGTTGTTGAAGTTCAAGTATTTCAGTACAGGTCGTCCAACATGATGATACTTAGTGGGCAAAAGTTGGCATTGCATCGCCCTATCAGGTCCATCTTCTTGGTCATTAGTTCTCCTGTGTTCAGAATGTTAAATCTTATTTTAATGGTAGTCTAGGCAAAATCTCCCTGGAAGGTGTACCTACTACAAAGATCCGTAATACATTCCAAATCAAATACTGCTGCTTTAGAGATTATTTGTAGTTGTAGATTACAATATCGCTTCCCTCTGATGGTGGGATCGTTAAAACGGATTTTATACATAAATAAAAATGGTAATGTAGAAATTGGAGCTCCTCATAATGACTTATTCTGTCTTTCGTAGTTACGTGTGTTTTAGCTGTGCTCTTTTGAGTGCCACTGCAGCTGTTTATCAGGTTAGTTTAGACAGGTGGTTGTGGTGAGTGTTGTGGAAGAGGGAGATACGGGGCCTCACGGAGGCTAGAGCTTGATTTCCTGCAGCGGGAGATGCTGGAGCGGAGTAACAAGACTCGGTGGTCTTTATCCTAAGCCTCAGCTCTTTCCTCATTCTTGCTGTTTCTCTTGTTTGTACTAATGGGTTGTCTCATCTACTTAGAATTTCTGTTAGTGACACCCATCGTGAGCTCTTCAGTCCTCGTTACTGGATCTCAAATCCAGCAACGTTGGTGGACTCTATTCTAAAGTTTTACCATGCATTTTCTAAACAACCACAAGACCTGTGAACAGTAACAATTTTGTTTCTTTTCAGTTCTTCTTTTAAGTATGCTTAATTAAGAGATATTTAATTACATTGTCTATTAAATTAAGTATAATTAATTAAATTAAAACTTTTAATGATACTGACTAGGATCCCAATACAGTATTGAATGTAAGTAGCGGTAGTGGGCATCCTTGCCTTGTTCTGAACTTTAAAGTGAACAGCATGTAACAGATTTCATATCTGTTCACATCACCATTTAAGTGTGATGTTTACTGTGGGGTTTTGGGGAAAGAGTCTTTATTAGATGTGGAAGTTCTCTTTTATTTGTTTTTATTTGTTGGTGAGGTTCTGTTCTGGCAAAATGATACCCTTTATTAGGATAACTGAAAGAAAAATAGCACAGAAAACAAAGATTCACATAATGTAGATTAGGAAAGGATCTGGACACAGGTCTTTTCTTAATTGAAGTATAGCTGATTTACAATGTTGTGTTAATTTCTGCTGTACAGCAAAGTGATTCAGTTATACATATATATATATTCTTTTTCATGTTCTTTTCCATTATGGTTTATCACAGGATATTGAATATAGTTCCCTGTGCTGTACAGTAAAACCTTGTTGTTTATCCATCCTATATATACTAGTTTGCATCTGCTAACCCCAAGCTCCCACTCCATCCCTCCCCAACCCTCCTCCCCCTTGGCAACCACATTTCTGTTCTCTATGTCAGGACACAGCTTTTGATTGTAGGCATTGTAAACTATATGATATCCTTGACCCCATGTCATGTATGCTAGTATCACAGTCATCAGATTAACATGTGGTTGGCGTCTTTGGAAAGCTTGGGATCTTCTCAAGATGCAAAAATTTGGAGCTTAAAATATTTTATAAGGCTATACTGAAACATTAGAAGGATGGAATGGCAATGGTATTTTTTAATAAAATTATATATTTTAAACTTACCAAATTTTGTTATTAACGTTACTTTGTTTCTGCCCCCTCTCTTCTTCTCTCTCTCCTTCTCTCTTTCTCCTTACCTTCATCTCCAACTCTTGCCCTCTCTTTTTTTAAAGTGACTTTTTAACTGAGACGAGTGCAAATTTACATGCAGTTTTAAGATGCAATATGGAGACATTCCTCGTATATAGTGCCAAGTTTTCCCCAGTGGTAACATTTTGGAAAACTATATGTAAGATCACAACCAGGATATTGACACTGATACAATGCACTAATTTTACTCACATTTCCTCAATTTTGTTTGTACTTATGTGTGTATGTGCATGTGTGTGGGTATTCAGTTCTGTGGAATTTATCACCTGTGTAGGTTGGGGTGATTGAATATTATCAAATGCGTTTTCTACATCTATTGAAATAATCAGATTTTTTTCTTTATTCTGTTATAATGTGGTGAGTTGCATTACCAGGGTTTTCCCCCTGAACCCCAGTTTTATTGAGATATAACTGACATATAACATTGTATAAGTACAACATAAGGATTTGATATTTGTATATATTGATAAATGATCATCACAATAAGTTTGGTTAACATTGATCATCTCACATAGTTACAAACAAATTTTTTTTCTGGTGATGAGAACTATAAAAGTCTACTATCTTAGTAACTTTCAAATATACAATACAGTATTGTTGACTACGGTCATCTTGCTGTACATCTCATCCCTGGAATGTATTGATATTTAACTTATAATTGGACATTTGTATCTTTGAACCACCTTCATTACTAGAGTTTTCTAACTTTAATAAT
Organism: Neophocaena asiaeorientalis asiaeorientalis; assembly: GCF_003031525.2. NCBI lineage: Eukaryota > Metazoa > Chordata > Mammalia > Artiodactyla > Phocoenidae > Neophocaena > Neophocaena asiaeorientalis. The sequence goes on from NW_020174273.1 coordinate 2,497,972, forward strand.
CTCTGCACTCCTGGAATAACTCTGCTCTCTCTCTATACCAAGTCTTAAACTCCTCTATTTCCCAGTCCATATCTTGGAGAATATAATTGTGGTTGAACCTGTACAAGTTTGCCTTGGTGGAGCTTTCCATGCTGGGTTGTCTCAAAGGCTATTGGCAGCCTGTAGATTAGGCTCTCTGGGTTGGAAGTCCACTCCTGTTTCACTCATCTCTGGTGGGTAGTTGGGTGCGTACACGTGTGTGATGTGATGGAAAATAGGATTCCTTAGGGCTGGGCTATCGTTGGGGCTCTGGGTGTTGCATGTACTGTAATTGTCTCATTATTACCACATGCATCTATGACAGTGTTTCCGCCATTCCTATGGGTACTGTAATAGTATTTTTAAAAGTATATTTGTCCTTTTACTAGTGAACCTGGTGGAAACCTTATCTATTCTGATGCATCGTCTTTTAATAGGGCCCATTATATTGGGAGATGGTATAGCCTGATGGTTAAGTGTGCAGGCGTGGGGTTTCACAGACCTAGCTCTGCGTCTTACTGTATTGGTCTTGTTTGGCTCATGTTTCTGAAACTGTGTCTTAGTTTACTGACTCTAAAATGGGGATAAATAATTTTTAACTGACAAGGTCACTGAAAGAACTCAAGCATTGTATATAATTAATATTGAACACAATGCCAGGCACTAAGTAAATATTCAATACATGGTAGCCATGATTTCTCTTACTTTTGTTTCTCATATTCCAGACCAACGTAACCAATGTATATGAGGCTTCTGCATGTCAATGTTCTCCCCAGCACCCCTGCTCATCCTTCAGAAGTTAACTCAAATACCACTTTCTCAGGATGTTTTTTCCTGACACTCCAGACGAATCTCACACACTCCGCTCCTTTCTATCATAACATGCCTCTCTGGTTGTAACCACATGTCTATGTGTGGGATTTTTTTTAAGTTAACGTTGGCCTCCTTTGCCAGACAGTAAGTTCAATGAGAGCAGCAACCATGTCTGTTTCTGTTCACTCTTGCATCCCCCTTACTGTATGCTTGGCACGTAGGACGCAGCCAATAAATGTAAGCTATTATTATTATGCTTATTATTCGGGGTTTTGCTGGACCAGAAGACATCAAATCCAAGCCCCTTCCTGTACAGTGGTGAAAACTGAGGCCCAGGGAGGTGAGGTGGCTTTTCCAAATGTAACCACTCTATTGCAGTCAGTACAACAATGCTGGGTGGTGACAGAGTCCTGTGCTTGGACCTTATCAGGTACACAAAGCCAGGAGTTCAGATCCACTTATACTGTGGGAGATGGTACTGGGGGGTAGTAATGGCTTTTTACAGTGAGGATTCTGAAGACCTTCTAGTGGGCGGCATCAGAAATCTGAAGTTAGAAGTAAAGCCCCACTGGAGAGGCCGTCACATATCAGTGGGACTCCCAGCGTGGCTCAGACAAGTGCTTGCCAAGTGTCTGTCTAGCCTCCTCTGGTGGGGTTTTGTCTTGCAGCCAGGGTGGTCTTTACTGCCTTTCCCTTGGGCTAAGCCAGCACGAAGTCCTTCTGGAGACTCAAGCCCCACAGCAGCAATGGGAGGCGAGAGGGGCTGGGCCGACAGGAAGCCCTGCTGCGATGTCTGGGTAAGGCAGAAATGGCCCTTGTACCTTGGCCCTCTTGAGGCTTGACGGGCCTGCTTGGCCGTGACCACGGCGCTGAGGGGAAGCCTGTCTGACTGGAGAAATCTCAGGCTCACAGGGTCCAGTAGGCGTCGATGAGGGTCCGAAGGAGGAAGATGGCCACTGACAGCAGCATGTTCTTCCGGTTCTCCTGCCGAAGCAGCTGCAGCTCCTTCTCATAGTCGGAGGCTTTGTTCATCAGGCTGCTTTTCTCCTTCTCCAGAGACCTCCTGGCCTCTGAGCCCAGCTCCGCCCCATAGAGCCTGGAGTTCACAGCCTCCAGGTCCCTCCGACGTGACAGCTTCTCCAGCCCATCGATCTCTAGAGCGATACCCAGATTCTCCAGCTTCCTTTTTTTTTTTTTTTTTTTGCGGTACGCGAGCCTCTCACTGCTGTGGCCTCTCCCGTTGCGGAGCACAGGCTCCGGACGCGCAGGCTCAGCGGCCATGGCTCACGGGCCCAGCCGCTCCGCGGCATGCAGGATCCTCCCGGACCGGGGCACGAACCCGTGTCCTCTGCATCGGCAGGCGGACTCTCAACCACTGCGCCACCAGGGAGGCCCTCCAGCTTCTTTTTAGTCATGTTACTTGCCGGGTTCCCGGAGTCATTACTGGACGCTCTCTGGTGGTTTATATTGGGTCGCCCACATGTGCAGTGGCTCTCACTCCAGGGTGCCTGGATGGAGCTGTTTGGCCTCTGCCACCGAATTGTTCCAATTCTAGAGCACTGGTATTTGGTTTTAGAATGCGCTGTGTGGTGGCCAAGCCAAGATTAGTTGCATCCCCTGACTCCTGGTCAGTGGCTTTCTTTATCCACTACATCAGTCTGACCTTTTTAACAACAATGTGCCCAATATGGGGGCAAACCCATGACCCGAAGATTAAGTGTCTCAGGCCCTACAAGCGAGCCCGGCAGGCGGCACAGGCAGGAGCGCTTCCTTCCTTTTCCTGCCCCCTGCCTGCCCAAACACACACTTTTAACACATCAGTTTCTCTTTACTCTTTCACATACTTGACAAAGTCAGGCTAGGACTCCCGTCTCCTCTCCATCTGCAGCGATCTACTTTGCCTGTTTTCTTCTGAAGTGTAAACCACCATTTCCTAAATCAGCAGATGCTGTTTATTGAGCACCCCAGGGACCATGGCTGTGAACTTGATCCTGGACCATGTAATGGTCCCATCTTGGGTGGGATCTTCATCACCTAAAAATACTTGAGCAAGTATATAAATATCCATGGCCATGAGCTCTGGGAGGCTACAAGAGCCGCATTCCTGTGCCGGCACAGATTGGAAACATCATCCACTTCGGTGTCAGCACTCTGACACACTGATGGCATTCACGCAAGTCTGGACAGTTTATCTTGCAGTAGACCAAATGTGGCACATGTGTGAAAATATCCATGTTTCTAGAGAAATGAAATCAAACATGGTGGAGTGGGTTCACTTAGTTCTGTAGTAGGAGGCTCCCTCCAAATTCATCCAACTTTCCATGACCTCTTTAAGTGGATGAGGGTTTCCTGAGTTAGGGTGCATTAACTCTTTACAATTCTGTGCAAAGTTTTGTACGTGAGGGCACATGTGTATATTTCTGGAGAGAGGGGCCAGCACCCTTCATCTGATTTTTAATGGAGCCAATGTCACAAAAAGGTAAGAATCATTGAACTAGACCAGAGTTAGTCAGCATACCATTTGACCAGTTACCGTCCCAAGCCCTATTTATTCCTACGGATAGGGTACAACATTGTGCAAGCAGGGCTGCATTGAAAAATCACTCCCCTGGAAGAAAATGAAGAGACACCTGAATGCTCTAATATTTTTTAATCTTATATTCTAAAACCATTAGTTTTATTTCTGAGATGAAAGAGATACTAATTCATTTATTTATTCCTTCATTCTGAACTAGGGAGTCAGTCCAGTCTTTACAACTACCAGTGTTTTCACATGAGGTCTTTAAGAGGTAGACTTAACTTTGTCCCAGCTACTATTTCTCAGTTTAGACTGAGCCAATGTTGGAGACCTCTTTTCCCCTCTGGCAGCTGCTCTGACTTCTCGGTCCTGTAAATCCCACTCTTGGCTTTGCCCCATTCTCCTATTGTGTTTGGCACTTCTGAGACCCATTCACTGGCTGGCCCTTTAACAGTTGGCTCTGCCCTTGGGTGAAGCTCACCCTGTTTCCTTGATGTTGTAGTTGTTTAAATCAAAACGATACATGATTTTCTAGATTGAATACAATGAAAGAAGACCCACACTGAATTAAAAATGAATTCATAATACTCTGAGAGTTAAGACAAACACAAGTCTCCCATTCTGCTCTTCTCCACTCCTGACTCCCATTCTTTGGAGGCCATACTCCTTAACGTTTTTATTGGCCTCTGCTGTTTCCCTTTATATTTCTAAAATAGCTTATCTATATTGATGTTTTGAATATTAAAAATTTTGATATTATTTTGTGATTTTGTAAAATGGAAAAAGATTTAGCTCCTTTATACACTCTTCCTCTACCAATACTTCTTTTTCCTCCCATCCTCCCAATATTTTGTGACATAATTTTTAGTTAAAAGTATAGTCACAAAATAAAATTTGAAGCTAAAAAAATAGAACTTTTATTATTATGACATGCATATATATGTATATGTATTTACAACTGAATCATGTAGTGTTCTATGATTACATTTCTTTTCCTGCCTAGCTTTTTTTTTTTTTGTTTTTTTTTTGTTTTTTGTTTTTTGTGGTACGTGGGCCTCTCACTGCTGTGGCCTCTCCCGTTGCGGAGCACAGGCTCCGGACGCACAGGCTCAACGGCCATGGCTCACGGGCCCAGCCGCTCCGCAGCATGTGGGATCTTCCCGGACCGGGTCACGAACCCGTGTCCCCTGCATCGGCAGGCGGACTCTCAACCACTGCGCCACCAGGGAAGCCCCTGCCTAGCTTTTTGTTTTTTCTGCAGTTAGTGATTTCCTTGGTTTTTTATTTGCTTCCATGTAATTCTCACTACTTCATTCTTATTCCCTCAGCCAAAAATTATGGATACTGATGTTTCTTTCCCCCCCACTTTGTCTTCCTGCTCTAGTTTAGAGTAATTGCTTTCTTCAATATCAACCTTTAGTTCTCTCCTGTACTGGATCCTCTTTCTCTTGGATATCAAATCTCCTTCTTTGTTGAATTTCACCTTAGTTTTGAAGGACAGGGGTGCAAGGATTCTTCAGTATATGCAAATCAATCAATGTGATACACCATATTAACAAATTGAAGAATAAAAAGAACCAGCTTTTAGTTTCATTGATTTTTGCTATTGTTTTCTTTGTTTTTATTTCATTAATTTCTGCTCTGATTTTGATGATTTGTTTCCTTCTACTAACTTTGGGTTTTGTTTGTTCTTTTTCTCTAATTGCTTTAGGTGTAAGGTTAGGTTGTTTATTTGAGATTTTTCTTGTTTCTTGAGGTGGGATTGAATTGCTCTAATCTTCCCTCTTAGGACTGCTTTTGCTGCACTCCATAGGTTTTGGGTCATCGTGTTTTTGTTGTCATTTGTTTGTATATAATTTTTGATTTCATCTTTGATTTCTTCAGTGATCTCTTGGCTATTTAGTAGCATATTGTTTAGCCTCTATGTGTTTGTGTTTTTTTTACAGTTTTTTTTTCCGGTAATTGATTTCTAATCTCACAGTGTTGTGGTCAGAAAAGATGCTTGATATGATTTCAATTTTCTCCTGCTGAGAGAGGAGAAATTTACTGAAACTTCATTTGTGACCCAAGATATGATCTATCCTGGAGAATGTTCTGTGTGCACTTGAGAAGAAAGTGTATTCTGCTGCTTTGGGATGGAATGTCCTATAAATGTCAATTAAGTCTATCTGGTCTATTGTGTCATTTAAAGCTTGTGTTTCCTTATTTATTTTCTGTCTGGATGATCTGTCCATTGGTGTAAGTGAGGTGTTAAAGTCCCCCGCTATTGTGTTACTGTCAATTTCTTCTTTCATGACTGTTAGCATTTGCCTTATGTATTGAGGTGCTCCTATGTTGCGTTCATAATTATTTATAATTGTTATGTCTTCTTGGATGGATCCCTTGATCATTATGTAGTGTCCTTCCTTGTCTCTGTGACAGTCTTTATTTTAAAGTCTAGTTTATCTGATATGAGTATTGCTACTCCAGCTTTCTTTTGATTTCCATTTGCATGGAATATCTTTTTCCATCCCCTCACTTTGCCTGTATGTGTCCCTAGGTCTGGAGTGGGTCTCTTGCAGGCAGCGTATATATAGGTCTTGTTTTTGTATCCGTTTGGCCAGTCTGTGTCTTTTGGTTGGAGCATATAATCTGTTTACATTTAAGGTAATTATCGATATGTATGTTCCTATTACCATTTTCTTTATTGTTTTGGGTTTGTTTTTGTAGGTCTTTTTCTTCTCTTGTGTTTCCCGCCTAGAGAAGTTCCTTTAGCATTTGCCGTAAAGCTGATTTGGTGACGCTGAATTCTCTTAGCTTTTGCTTATCTGTAAAGCTTTTGATTTCTCCATTGAATCTGAATGAGATCCTTGCTGGGTAGAGTAATCTTGGTTGTAGGTTTCCCCCTTTCATTACTTTGAATATATCCTGCCACTCCCTTCTGGCCTTCAGAGTTTCTGCTGAAAAGTCAGCTGAAAACCTTATGGGGATTCCCTTGTATGTTACTTTTTGCTTTTCCCTTGCTGCTTTTAATATTTTTTTCTTTGAGTTTAATTTTTCTTAGTTTGATTAATATGTGTCTCGGAGTGTTTCTCCTTGGGTTCCCCCATTTTTTCAACTCTTCCAACTTCTTTTATTTTCTGTGATTGCCACAACTTTATCTTCCAACCTGTCTATTGAATTTTTGATATCATATTTTTAATTTACAAGACCTCTTTTTTGTTCTCTTTTTAAAAAATAACACACTGACCTTGTTTCCTGGATGCAATAGCTTCTTTTCCTGAGTGTACTCTTCCATCAGTTCTAGAATATACTTTGTTCACATTTTAACTTATCTAAAGTTGAGATTCATTTTATAATTGGTGGGCTGTCATAATGTTTTCTTTCTAAGGGCACATATAATACAGGTGCTTCATATAATTGCAGATATTTCATCTTTGTTGAGATTTTTTTAAAGTTTTCTTTTACTTCCTGCTTGCCTATTTCTTTCAAATTCCTTTCTAAAAATATTCATTTTGAATTCTTTCTCTTTCATATTATAAGCTTTTCTTAAACTGTTGGTAATCCTTATCTAAGTTCTGTGTGCATGGGAACTTGTCTAGTGGTGGACTTTATTGTAGGGTAATAACATGTCAAGTTGGCTTTTTCAAAGGGTTATCCCAAGTATGATTATGTGAGGGTTGTTTCTCTTAGGCTGGTCAGTTTCAATAAATAATTCTCCTCCAAATAGCTTCTTGAGAGTCATAAGCCTGCCCTACATTCTGGGAGCCTAGGAAGGGGGGATTCTCACCTTTAGGATTGAGGACTTTTCACCTACACCTCAATTTTTAGTATTATGCTTCACCCAATCTCCAGCTGTGCCTTGTACCCTCCCAGTCGGATCTTTGTGTCAACATATTCAGACAAAGATCTCCTGTCTTCTGCTTGGATAGGAAGGGACAGTTTCTTCTCTGTTTAAGGCTTGGGGGTGGGGGATCTGACATTTAGGTGCTTCTTGTACGGATTTTCAACTAATCCCAGTATTTCCAACCCCACTGCATCCCTACCTCCAGAGGTAACTAGTGTCTCCAGGTTGGAGCCTCTGGACTGGAGTTCTTTGCTTGTTGGAATTCCCTGTCACGCTCCCATGCACACTTGGATTTAGGTTTCTCGGGTCTATTGAGTCACTTACCCCTTTCCAACTTCCAAAATTTTTTTGACTTTCCTCATCTACTATTTCCTTCCTGTATGCTTTCAACTTGTAAATTTACATCTTAAAAATTTCATTGTCATTTTAGTGGGGATTTTGCAGGGAATGTTTGTTTCAATGGTTGTGACTTACTGAAGTCTCTCAGTACCAGGCAAGTATGCAGTGATGGTGGTGCCATCTTTATTTTTTGGGGGTGGTGGTGGTTGTGGTAATCTAGTTATATTCAAAGCAAAGAAGGAAGAGGAAAAGAGAGACAGAGTGTGTGTTTGAGAGAGGGGGTCAGTGTATTTCTTTTAGTCCAGAATGCCCTTGCTCCTTTAGAAATTCCCACTTGGTTACAGCTTCTCTTCTAGTGGCTACTTAATCTTGACTTATTAGCTCAGTGCTTTCTTTCTTACTCTCACAGATATGCCTGCCCTCTGTGATTCTTCAAAAGCAGTTGTACAGAAGCAACACACATTAACAATAATTTATACTCACTAAGAAAAGGCTTGTTCTTTTACAGGTTTGTCGTACTAGTGTATGAAGACTTTATTTTACTCTATGTCCAGGGCTAAACTGTTTCTTCTAATACAGCTCTTATGCCAGTGTCATTTGAAAAAGGAACACATATAGGAATATCATCTAGGAATCCTGTTGCCAGTGTAAGTAGAAGTTTAGGTTTTAACGTGGATTTTTTAAAAAGCTAAGTTTTAAGGTTAAAAAATAGAATATTTACATAAAAATAATGGGACCTGTTTGTGTCCTGTTGGGTTATTTGTAATTTATCACAATGCAGTGGTAGCAATTTTGCACCCTTTCTAGAATCTCTTAGGACTCTCTTATTGTACAACAAAATACTTCAGAAAAAAGTGAAAACATTGGAAGACATAAACTTGTATAGAGGGTTCCAACATGGGACTCAGTCACCTTCCAGTGCAACCTTGGGTAGTAGAGACCATCTCCTCTGAAGAGGATCTGTTCCCTAGTAATCTCCAATGTTGCAGACAGCATTATTCTAGAACCAAAGGCAATCCAGCTGGGAAAGGAGCTGTAGGAGAGAAGGCAGCGCTCCTGACCCTGGACTTGGGCTGAGAAGGCCATTGGCTGGGTCACTTTACTTCTTAGGGCTTCCTCTGTTGTAAAACCAGAGATCGGGGCCACCAGCTCAAGGGGCTTTCCCATTCCCAGGTTTCTGTTATTATATGTTGAAAGTGTTTTTCTAACTTTAGTCTTAATTTAGATGTTGTTATTTCATTGTCAATATCTGGATATGGAATTTACTTACCCTTTATTGAAAAATCACAATGTAACAATCATCACAACCCACCCACCTGCATTTTAGGAGAATTTTATTCCAGTAAAGTATTCTGCTGCTTATAACGTTATATCATAAAAGTCTCTTGGAAATTTTCATTACTCCAGCTTTAAAATACAAAGGACCAACTTTTCTTCAGCTCCAGACTGGTCACCGTTCTGCAGCCTGAAACCCTTTGTATACACAAAACTCATCTTTGTGTACACAAACTAAGTAATTGCAATGTTCTGCGTCCAATTTGCATTTGCAGGGATCCAGCTGCAAGTGTCGTTTTGCAAACACAAAATTAGAGCCTGGTTTTTAAGAGTGGTTTAGATGCATTTTTTAAAAAAGTATTTCTCCAGTTAATCTCAGCGATGGCTTTTTGATGTCGTTGTTAAAGAAAGGTGTTTTAGTTATAGAGAATGTGCAGAGTCCATTTTTTTAATGAAATAATGCTGCATCCTTGGTACTCTGGCTTTCAAATTCAGTTTCATACTTCTTAATGCGACCTCTGTTCTTGACTTGGGGTAGAATTTGGTAAATGCTGTTTTTATTTCTAACCAGGTATTCTGAGCAGGAGGTGATTTTATAACCTTGGATATTTGCTCATTTGAGGTTAGCAGGCCACCCATAGCTTGTTTTTTCTCCTTATTTAAAAGTTGAAAATTTAACTAATTAAACAAATATTCCGGCAGTGTCTGATGCACAGCAGAATTGTTAGGGAGGTGGGATGTGTATTGGGCCATCCCTCCCTCCCAAGTTTCCCTCTGACACTCAAAAACGAAATGGGAGCCTGGAGCCTGCAGCTTATCTAGCCACAGTATTTGAAAAGAGACAAGGTTTAATAAATCATTGTTTAGATAGGCCAGGCATTACATTTTGGAAAGTCCAAAATGTTGAAAAACAACACTCTCATTTCCTTCAATGAGGGGAAGGCCCCAGTAAAGCTGTCTAATCCAGCTTGTGTTTTGACACTGGTTTTCTACAGATGCAGTGTGGGAGGTGTTATCAGTTGAGAAGTTATCAGCTCGTCAGTGAAATCTTGGCCGGGCACTTCCCCCCTTATTGTCTTATATAATATCATTTAATTGGAACTGGATACTCTTTTTTTTTTGGCGGTACGTGGGCCTCTCGCTGCTGTGGCCTCTCCTGCTGCGGAGCACAGGCTCAGCGGCCATGGCTCACGGGCCCAGCCGCTCCGCAGCATGTGGGATCTTCCCGGACCGGGGCACGAACCCGCGCCCCCTGCATCAGCAGGCGGACTCTCAACCACTGCGCCACCAGGGAAGCCCGGAACTGGATACTCTTAATGAAAATTTTCAGTTAGCTCTTCAGTAAAACCAATGAAAGAGAAAAAAAAAATGCAGCGGACGCAAGCAGTACTTGCCCCACTTCTGGTGAGGGTGTGCACTGGCAGCCTTTTGTGTCTGCCAGAGCTGCATCAGAATAGGAGAATACCCCCAACACCACCCTGCCCTGTGCCCTCACCCCCTTTCTTTAAAGTCAGCCAGGGAATAATTTGTCCAAATGAAAAGGCCCTTTCCGGCACTGGAGGGCTTTGCTAATTGTATTTGAAAGAATCAAAGCAAACCACAAGTTGGCTTTTAACAAGAGAAAAGTAATGTGTTCACATACCAACATATTAATAAGATTAGTTTTATTAGGAAGATGTAATCAGGCGGAATAAGGACTGCAAGAGGAATGGCTTTTTAAAAGCCATTCTTTTATTTTCTAGCTAAAGAAATACCAGTCGGCTTTCAAAACACATTTAAAGAAAGATGTACCGAAATCTAAAAAAATACATCAATTTCACTTACTTGACATAAAAGGGAAAAATGTTTTAAAATTGTTTATTTCTGTAACTTATAAATAGCTTTAGTTGTGCTAAATTAGAATAGTAAAACAACTTGGGAATCTCCTGGCTAAAGTATTTTTGTTTGATTGTAAATAGGTATCCATTTGCTTGTGATTTCTACATATTGGCAGGTGTGGATTTATTAATTGCAAAAATGCTGTTGAACTGGTGCAAGTGGAAAATCTTCGAGGAGGATCCACAGCACCCCACTTAGAAATGATTTTTCCAAGCAGTAGACTTCATTTTGACCTTTCAAAAGACAATCACTGCATTTTTTTTCCATTATATGCAGTGATGTAGTTTCAGTTAGAAAGATATTTTGCAATAATGGTGACAATGTACTCAAATGCGCGTGACTAAAATAGCAATGCAGTGTGGAAATAAGTTTCACAATCCAAAAGCCAAGCTATTTTCCTTTGTTTTTCTTCCTGTATCGTCACTGAATGGAGTAGAAGGGCGTTTCACGCATTTGGCCAAACTATTTACAGCAGAAGCACACATTCTTTCTAGAAGAGTCAGGTCACTTAAAATATGGACTAGAGATGCATTACCAGTTCAGCTTGCAGAAAGAACATACATCAGCTCGAACAATTATACCCATTAGCATAAGTGAAGAAGCATGGGGCAAAACTGGAGAGGCTGAAAGCTCAGAGTTCTTTTTTCTGCCTTTCTCCTCCCTTCCAACATCTCTGTGCTCTGGGGGCCTCAGCATCCTTCTTTCTCCACTTGGTGAGGAACTCATTTCCACAAAGATATTGGGGGTTCAGTAGATTAGCTTTACCAGGATATTTCATTTAAATGGAAAAGGAAGACAACATAAGTAAACCTAAAGGTGATACTTTTCTGTTCCGTGGAGGAGATGAGTGAGTCTTTCAAATGCCAGGCTTTAGTCTTTCTGCCAGAGAGCTCTGCTCAGGAAACATTTATTTAGTCGGGCCACCCTGTGGCTAGAGCAGCGTGGTACTTTCTAAACTTACGTGAAGCTTTGCATTTTACTAATAGAGCAGCAGCAAAATGGCTGCATTTCCCATAATTTGACAGGAACCAGAAAGGAGTGCCCATGTGTTCAGCCTTCCAGCTTGGAAGAGGGGAGGGAGGCCGATGGGCCCCGTCGGCTTCGTTGGCCGCTGCACTAACAGAGGACTCTTGGTGTTTGATGCTGACTGCAGCCACAGTTTTGAAAGTCCGTGGGCAGAGTTGGGTTCATAAGGCCTGGTCATTGATGCTTCTGTCCGTGTGACTGGATATGGCGGAGGAGCCCAAGGTAGTGGTTCAGTAAATGTTAATTGATAGGCATTAAAACAATCGGCGACCCGGGGGCATGCCACCTTGTGTGCCGAAGACGTTAATCTGTAAAATGGAGAAAACCGCACCAGGTTGCTCTTGGAAGTTATGAAGAATGATTGTAAAGGGGTTTTCGAAGCTTAAGCGCTTTGACTGATAGTGTCCGAAGAAAACAGCCCCAGCTGCAGAGAGCAGAGCATCTCCGTGGCCCTGTGAGCAATGTGCAGCAGCAGTGTCAAATGGCATCCTTTCTGGGGTCCAGCCAATTGTTAAAAGGGAGGAACTAGAATAATATATTGCTGGGGGCTCAACCCCTTCCTGGTTATGAAATTCGAAAGTGACTTAAGCTGTAGGAAATTATTTTGGATTAGTCTTTATCATCTGATTTCCCCCCTGGAGAGAACTTGCTTCATTTTATAAGGTTCTAAAAATCTTTTTCTTTTTCTTTTTTTAAAACAAGAGGCATCAGCCACCGTGTCCCTCTCTCTTCTTTTTTTAAAAAATTTTCTTTATTTATTTTTGGCTGCGTGGGGTCTTCATTGCCGTGCGCGGGCTTTCTCTAGTTGCGGCGAGCGGGGGCTACTCTTCATTGCGCGGGCTTCTCATCGCGGTGGCTTCTCTTGTTGTGGAACACGGGCTCTAGGCGCACAGCCTTCAGTAGTTGTGGCACACGGGCTCAGTAGTTGTGGTTCACGGGCTCTAGAGCGCAGGCTCAGTAGTTGTGGCGCACGGGCTTCGTTGCTGTGAGGCATGTGGGATCTTCCCGGACCAGGGATCGAACCCATGTCCCCTGCATTGGCAGGCGGATTCTTAACCACTGCGCCACCAGGGAAGTCCTGGTTCTAAAAATCTTGCTCCCACAGACTGTGGTTTACAGATAGGGTTTACAGATTGGCCTAAATTTGGGGACCTGTATTATTCCCTTTACCGTTCTCTCTATGTGGGATAATTACTAAATCACTGAAGTCAGCCAGCTTTGTTTTTACCCTATCCTAAAGATCTTAAAGAGATTTCATTTATTAGTAAATAGTCCTGCATCGGATCGGCACTCTAATTTGCCCATCGTTGCTCTACAAACTACATTCATTTCAATTGGGGGCCATTTTCTCTTTTCGTAACTCAGCAGTGACTGAAATATACTCAGCAGTACATTTATGGTAGCCCTGTGTCTAAGAATTTCTTGGGTAGAACAGATTTCTTGGGTAGAACAGATTTCAGATTTCAGATACAGCACATATGCCCTCTAGATGCACATGCGTTTTTGTTGGTCATTTGACCCTATGTATCACCAGGCATACAGTTAAGCCTGCAGACGGTTGTTCATTGAACCTGCATGCCCGCCATTGCACACTTACTGAGCGCCTCCTTCAGGCAAGGCATTGTGTCTTGTGAGGACAATTCATCACTTGTGCGAGTGGCTCTTGAAGGATGGGTAAGAAGAGGTGGGTGCAGAAGAGCCTCCTCAGAGAGGCTAATATAGGGAATCCCAGCTTAGAAGAAGGAGGCAGTAGACGCGTTTAGGGAATAGTGAGCAAAATCACCTGCCTTGAATGAGGGGATTTTCGTAGAGGAGGAGTTTGGAAAGGTCTCTCTTTTTTGAAATTTGCTCCTCCCTTGGCTGCCAAGACACCACCGTGTCTAAGTTCTCTGCCTACATTGTAGACTTTCCTGGTCTCCTTTCATGACTCCCCTTTTCCACTTGCTCCACAAATATTAGTGTTTCCCAGATTCTTTCCTTGGCCGTTTTTCTTCTCTAAACACTTTCTGGGCAGCACATCCACTCGCCTGGGTGGGATGTTCATCGTGATGTGGATAACACTTAAATTTCTATCTCCAACTCCAGCCTGTCTTTGAGTGGCAGACCCCGAGTTCCAATTGCCCATTGGCACCTCTGCCTGAATAACACTGTGTCTACCTGCCTCATCCTTTCATTCAGAACTGCTCCATTCTGAGCTCTGCTGGACCAAGCCTAGAGGGGGAGTCAAGGAGGCTGGAGCTCCGAGTTCAAAGAACTTATTCTGCATGCAGAAGAAAGTAGAAAGTAGGAGACTGTAGTCAAAAAGAGATTTGCAAGTATTTTGAAAGTAGAGCAGTTCTGGGTGATGATAAGATCTTTGCTACTCAAAGGGTGGTCTATGGACCAGTGGCACCAGCATCATCTGGGAGACTGTGGAAATGAGGAGGTGTAGTGCTCTATCCCTCAGACCTGCTGAATCAGAACCTGCATTTGAACAAGATTTGCCAGTGAACTGTGTGCACAGTTCTGAGAAGCTTTGGCCTAGGGTATATGCATGAGAGTGAATTGATGAAGTTCAGTGGAGATGAAGTGTTCAATGTTCAATGAATGGATAATGCACAGGGAGATTGAAATGGTTCAGTACGAGTGCAATAATGTGGGTGGAGAGGAAGAATGTGAGCTGACTGCCAACCTCCTTAATGCATTCATTATGCCCTGGGAGTGAGGGAGGGTCTTTGCGTCAGACGACAGTGATATTTGACATAGGATTATTGACGTCTTAGTTCTTTGAGAACAGAGCCTCTGATTAGGATTTTTCCCCTTTAAGTTCTGTGCTTCAGCTCTTAAAAAAGATATAGCAGATCCTTAAATAATGATGAATTGACTTTACAAGCAGTGGGCTTAAACAGATTAGGCCTTTTGGTCAATTTACATTGTTTTAAAGGGAACCTGGAGCTAACTTAAACAATCTGGTATCCAATATCACCTTTTCTCCCCCCTCCTTTGATTATACTTTCCTGACAGGTAATTCAAAATGTGTTTGCTAGGGCAAACTTCTTCGTTCTTCTTTTCTCTCTCTTGATGTGCATATAACATCTTGGAAATCTTATACGTGTTAGAGAACTCATATTGATGCTCTAGCCTTGGGTGTGAGTTTGGTCTTTAAGGAGGTGCCTTGCTTGATAGACAAATCAACACTGATGATGCAGGTACTGATTTGGCCAGGAGATTTGAGTTCCAGTCGCAGCTCTGTTCTTACTATCTGTGCAACGTTGAGTGAATCAGGCAACTATTACAGGCTTCAGCTTCTCATTTACACGACATGCTGGTTGGACTATATGAGCCGTAAATTCCCTTCGAGTTGTAAACTTGTGATTCTGTAATTCTTTTAGGCTGTTAAGAATGCCTGTGAGGTTAACGCGATGCAGCTCCCTAAGATGTGTACCCAAGGGTCTCTCCTGTATTGTGGCCAATGTATTTATGAAGCTCAGTGTCATTCTATCCATGATTCAAAATCATGATACATCTGCATCTAGAGTACTCTGCATAGTTCTGGTAACTTTCTTAAGAGAAACGAGTCTCCTCATGTTAGTAGAATATGTTAGCCCTAAATGTTTTTAAAAAGAAATAGAGTATCTTTTAATTGCCCAAGGGAGTGAAACAATTTTCTTACGAAATAGACTTAAAAAGATCCATCTCTTTGAAATGTTGCACCATCCAACCTTGTGAAGACCGTGGGGCATTTCTTGAAATCTGAAGACTTAACTGAATTCTCAAGCAGTAGACCTGAAGGGATACTTTCAGGATAATGACAAGGAATGACTATTTTTCCTGGTAGTTAGTAAGCATATGAAACTCATTACTTGCATATTTTCCAAAGGCTGTCTTAACATGGGTTCCAGAATGATTTAGATCAGTTCATTATGCTGGATCCCAAATGTGATTCAGAGTGTGTTGATCTTTTGGTGTGAGGCCCTATTCTTTAAAGTTGATATTGGCGATATACAAATACCTTTAAAGACTTATTCATTTAAAAATTAAAAATGAATTTAGTTCAGTGATAGAAAACAGAACTGGACTGGACAAAACATGAATGTTGACCTTATGATTATGTATTTTCATATGTTCTTATAGAAGCTACTGTGGAAAGTTTTCCACAATTTTCCGGACTTGGGATATTCATTTAGGGAATTAAGAAAATGTTTATTATGGGAAATTTTAAATACATACAGAAATGGAGAGCACAGTATGTGAAACTCTGTGTCCTCACCACTCAGCTTCAATAATTAACCAAGTCAGCCTAATTTCATCTCTAACTTTTTTCCCACCCTTACCCCTCGGCGCCAGTAATTCTGAAGCAAATCTAAGGCATCCTCGTTTCATCTTAAGCATTTTAATATGTATCTCAAAGATAAGTTTATTATTTTATTTAATAAAATTTATACACAATGAAATCCATAGCTCTTGATTGTGCTATTTGATCACCTCCGATAAACGTGTATGTCCATGCAACTACGACTCCTGTTAAGATATAGGAGATTTGCAGGACCACATGCAGTTTCCTCATGTCCCTTTCCAATCAGTTTCTACCCCCATAAGCAACCACCCTCCTCCCCCCACATCTTTAATGAGCTATAATTGACAAATGAATTCACATAAATTGAAGGTGTACGACATAGTGATTTGCTATGTGTGTACATTGTGAAGTGATTACCACAACACGGTTAGTTAACACACCATGACCTCGTATAGTTACCTTTTCTATTTTTATTTTCTGGTGCTGAGAACATTTTAAGATTTACTCTCTTAGTAAATTACATGTATACAATACAGTATTGTTAACAGTAGTCACCATGCTGTACATCAGAGCCCCAGAACTTATTCATCTTATAACCGAAAGTTTTTACGCTTTTACCAACATCTCCCCATTTCTCCCACTCTCCAGCCTCTGGCAACCACCGTTCAACTCTCTTTTTCTATGAATCTGACTTTTTTAGATTCCACACAGGTGAGATCATATAGCATTGTCTTTCTCTGTATGGCTTATTTTACTTAGCATAACGCCCTCCAGATTGTCACAAATGGCAGGATTTCCATATTTTTTTTATGACCAAATTCTGTGTGTGTCTCTCTCTCACACATTTTCTTTAATCGTTCATCTGCCAGTGGACACAGTTGTTTCCATAGCTTGGCTATTGTGAAAAATGATGCCATGAAG
The DNA here is from genome assembly GCF_003031525.2 of Neophocaena asiaeorientalis asiaeorientalis. Classification (NCBI taxonomy): domain Eukaryota; kingdom Metazoa; phylum Chordata; class Mammalia; order Artiodactyla; family Phocoenidae; genus Neophocaena; species Neophocaena asiaeorientalis. Next base: position 2,514,862 of record NW_020174273.1, read on the forward strand.
AGAGTGCAGTATCTCTTCCAGACACTGACTTCCGTTCCTTCAGATATATACCCAGAAGTGGGATTAATAGGATTAATAGGCCTTTTTATTCACAGATGGGTCAGAAATCCTGATTCACTTGATCTGAGCTGCTGGTTTAAATATCTGCTTAACAGTTAGTGTGTTGCCTCATGTCCCCTCTCCTCTTTTCTTCTTCCATCTTCTGCCCTCTCATTCTGTCTCTAGGTGCGGGTTCTGTCCCTCCCTCATCTTCCAGTACATTGTTAGTCTTCTCTTTTATAGACCCTCGCTGGTCTTTCTAGCCTACGTGCTCAACTTGTAGAACTCCTCAACTATCAGCCGGTTAGAAGCAGAAACCAGAGCACAAAACTGTTTTACAACCTTAGCTGGCTGAACATATGTGCCAGTTGGATAGATGTCATAACTAGGCAAGCCTGGTTTGGACCCCTACTTAAGAACTTGCCCACCCAACATCTTCTGCAGTTTTGACCCCATCCACCGACAAAGATCTCTCGTTTCTGTTTAGGGTGTTAGTCAGAGTGTCTCTTATAGGATAATAACAGTGTCCATCTATGAAGGTTTTGTAAGGACTAAACACAGTAGAACTTAAATTCTATTAAGTTCAGCTCCTAGAATATAGGAGATGCTTAGTATCATAGTTAATACCTGGAAGTAAAGAGAACTGCTTGACTTCGTTCAATCTAGCATTTTGTAAACCTGTTTAACCACGATAGTGCTATTTCTAGAGCCATCTGTTAACATGTTAAGGAATGCTGCTGCTGTATGGAATCCAGCTTCGGAAACTCGGAATTAAGAATTGAACAAAATTAAGCTCCTGACTGTTCACAATGAGTGAATAAACCAGAGCTGCTTGAACTGGGAGTCGGGCTTCTGGATCTTAACTCAGTCCTCACCACACCTTGAAACTGCTTGAATAAGAAGGAGAGGTTTCATTTTAAGACACAAGACAGAAGTGAAAAAAAAAGTCATCCTTATACAAAGCCTAGATTTTTGCTTCTCTCTTCCTTGTAATCACATCTCCAGGTGACTCAAGAAATTTAAGGAAAGCTATCTGAAGTTCTCAGGATCAGCTTTCAAGGATGTCATCAAGGTGGATAAAGTAGAGTCTACATGCTTCTTCTGATTTTGGCCTTTCAGGAGTGAGGCCAGAACTTGTCCCCCTGTGTCCCCCGTCTCCATCTCACTCTGGCTTGGTCACCCCACTTGCAGTCTTGGGGCTGCCTCACCGTCCAGCAGAGTGGGCAGAGTACTTGCTGCCTGCCTCGGCCCTTCCCCCTTGGGTTTGGTGTGTGTGTTGACCCACCTCGACATTGTGCCCGACAGGAACATAGACCCCTGGAAAGAAAGCCAGCAAGTGTCCAGAGCAGTCTGTGGGGGTCGGGTCCCCAGGCTTTCCGGAGGCACATCTGGTCGGGCACTGGTGGGACATGAAGGCCAAGGACAGACATTGCTCACCTGATTCATCTGAAAGCCAGAGACGATTATGTCATTAGGTATGTGCATTTCTCAACTAAGCCTTCAAGAGTGATAGGTGATGAGAAGCATCCTTATATGACGTGTGTGGGGGGCACATTCAAAGGGCACATGTATCAGATGACCGAATTCCCTGTATGAGCACTGGGAGAATTTTAGAAAGTCATTCTCGTGCTTGCGCTCCACACCCACTAATTCCAGGAGCCCAGTTCCACGGAGTTCTCCTCCACCTCGTTTCTCGGGGCGGCTCTCCTGGCCGAGGTTGCCTCATGTAAGTGGATGCTGTCCACCAGCACCGCGGCACCTGCGCGCAGCCTGCACTGCCGTTCCCGTCATTAGAAGGGCAGCCGATTGCGGTAGCGTGGGAGACACCCGAGGGGTCAGAACTTGACTTAATGATCTTCCCGGGGCTGCTTTTGTTTAATGATCCATTTTGTTTTAGGTGATGAGAGAGAGAAAAAAATCTGCTTCTATTTGCAGGCAGCCACACTTTAGGCTAGGAGACCCAAGTTAGTTTCCCAGTCTAGGGCATTACTATAGGGGCAGGGCTGAGCCTGGGATGGAGACAGTCATTTGGGTGACTTAGGGCCCATCCCCACCCCAAAGAAGTCTGCCAGACGATATGGCAATTCTTCGGCCAAGCACAGGGCTGGACCCTGGCTCTCTCCCAGGTCTGCTGCCTGACTCTTGGTAAGCCACTTGCCCTTTGCATTTCCTCGGAGTTACTAGGATAAGGGTAAACATTTACAACTTCACTTTCCTCGAGGCTAAAATAAGTCAGCAAGTGACCAAGTGTGAATTCCATGAAGGCAGGCCCAGTATAGAAGAGCAGTATAGAAGGCCCGGTATAGAAGAGGGGTGTACGCCAGTAAGAGTGAGAACCCCTCTTTTGATGTTGAAGAATTGGTGATATCACTTGATTTATGGAAGTTCCTGCTGTTGTTACTCTATATTGTAGATTTAAAATTTTATGATTCAAAAGAAAATGGAATGAAAACAGATAGGATCTTATTTTTATTGTATGGAGGTCATGCGTGCAGTGTTCATCAAATGCCTAATGCCCTTTAACCTTCGGCCTCCCCACGCAGCACGGCCAGGCCACTTTCTTCTGTGTCTACCATCTCCAGTGGCCTAGGAGGGCAGGACAAGGTTCATTTTCAGGGTCTTATTACTAATAATTCAAGATGAAGCTGCCACTGTTTCTGCTGTGATAGGGAGAGGCAGGTCCTGGACCATCTCTCCTCTTATCTGCCTGCCATCAAAATGTCCTTGTCCCTGATCTCCCCTTTAACTGATGGGGACGTTAAGGGTCATGTCTTTTCAAAAGACTCTTAAGAAACACTGCCCCAAACCCTCTGCTTTCCTGATTTGCATTTGGAACCGTTGGTTTGTGGTGAGAAAGACAGAACCACCTTACGACATGCTTGAGTACATGTGAACACCACGAGTGAAGCCCTGGGAGAGCCTAGCCTTGTGCTTAACTTTGGTAGCTTTCTCCCACTAGTCTCCATCTGAGAGCTTTACAGGCTTTCTCAGGTATCCAGACGACCCTGGGAGCGAGATTACTGCCGGGTGGTCCACTCTCACTTTACAAGAACAGCTGAGGCATGTAGCATTCTCTGCTGTCTTGTTTGGAGCACAGGCATTGAGGAATTCACCTATGAATGGCAAAGAGAAATGAGAAAGACTCTGCTCACTGTCACAGATAAGAGCCATGTCAGGAATGGCAACTCTTTATGCTCAGTTAAAAAAGAACTAGATTTCTTTTTTTTTTTAATTGAAGGATAGCTGATGTACAATATTATATAAGTTACTGGTGTACTTATGTACTGGTGTACTTGTATAGTGGTTCATGATTTTTAAAGGTTATATGCCATTAATAGTTATTATAAAATACTGGCTATATTCCCCACATTGTACAATGTATCTTTGTAGCTTATTTTTTTTTTTTTTTTTTTTTTTTTTTTTTTGCTATACGCGGGCCTCTCACTGTTGTGGCCTCTCCCGTTGCGGAGCACAGGCTCCGGACGCGCAGGCCCAGCGGCCATGGCTCACGGGCCCAGCCGCTCCGCGGCATGCGGGATCCTCCCAGACCGGGGCACGAACCCGCGTCCCCTGCATCGGCAGGCAGGCTCTCAACCCCTGCGCCACCAGGGAAGCCCTGTAGCTTATTTTATACCTAATTGTTTGTACCTCTTAATCCCCTATTCCTATTGCTCCTCCCTCCTTCCCTCGCCCCACTGGTAGCCACTGGTTTGTTCTCTATATCTGTGAGTCCGCTTTGGAAAAGAACGAGATTTGTATTCAGCTTTTCCCATGATAGAGAATTAAGAAGAAACTACACTAACAAATAGACATGGCTGACAGGTGCTATCAGGGAGAAAGGCCAAAGGCAAAAATGGCTTTCTTTTATGTGGAATAGCTGCCACTGGCCAGCACCAGAGGACAAAATCAAGGGAACTGAGACGAAATGACGGGAGAGCATGCTTCCTTGTTCTGGGCAAACTCCCCAGAATGAGCGGAAGATGGTGAACGATTTCCATCTTGTTTGAACGACAGACACTTTGATGCACAGAGCAAATCATTATCATCCTGGAGCTGGTCCCTCACGGGGGTCGACTTCACCAGCTGCCTTGTGTGGAGTCCATCTACGCACCAGTGGGGGGCGGCGGTGCTGTTTGGTGGAGACGAAACTCCTAGGGCTCATGAACTGTATTTGTTCTCTTAACTCTGCCATCGAGCAGGGGAATGGCTGCATTTAGGAATTTAAGGAAGACTCATGGCTAATGACAGTAAGGAAGGGCTTTCCGGCTAGAAATGAGGCTTACTACTAGAACAGGTCGGTCAGAAGAGGGAACGCTGTTTTCTTCCTTTAGTAACCACTGCCTGATCTGTCAGGCAGGAGTTTGAAGTCCCAGTGTTGTTCTGGCCAGAGGCGGGGCGTGTGGGGGGTGTGGG